>NC_140439.1:17562325-17974825 GCF_963576455.1 Neolamprologus multifasciatus
TTTGACTTTTTACTTGTGTTTATTAACATTATTTCCAATTGAACCTTTTTACCTGCTGTATTTCCATATTAAAAAGGCCCTGGAATGTGCTCAGACTGTAGGCAAATCTGACGCAGGACTAAATTGAATCTCCAGACTGACTGCCGACAATATTTGCAAGTGATTAGATCATATTTGTGTTTTCAGGGATTGTTATCCGGTCTGCCTCGGTTGCTGTGGTAATAGCATAGGCATGCAAACTCATACTGAGAGATGTTTCTCATGTCCCCAAATTTTGATTTTCTTATGTGTGTCAGAGCTTTTGAAAGCAAGTTATTGCCAGGCTGTTGCGTGCATTGTGTCAGCTACTGAGGTTTACAAAAAGGTCTCTTCTCATTGTGATTTGAGGATTGAAATGACCTGTTTCCTGATTAACCATCCTCTTCAAAGAGGTGTTTGTTGCTAAGGTAAAATTCTGTTCACACACTACATAACAACTTGTTGTTATAAAGGCATTCATGAGTTGGACAGGGTGGCAGTATCTTGGCTTTCACTTAATGTATGTACTACCAGGACAGATGGGCATGAGTCAAAAGCCTTCTGGCGTGGCAGGCAGGAAAGGAGGGAAAAGTAATGGCCCCCTCCACCCCTCAGATAATGCATGGTCAAGGCAGGTGGGGGCCACGGGTCAACAACTTAGTCAGGAATTGCGCCACTGTAAGTCTGTTGGCAGGACACAGGGTGCTGCATCGCTCCTGCCTGAACTTTAGCACCTCTAAACTCCTCCGCTACCCGCCCATGTGCCAACTGTCCCAAGACAGCTTGCCAATCAGATGCTATTAAAAACAGTTTGATAGATTTTATTTTTTTTTGTACAGTATGTGCTGTAGACCTCACTTGGTGTGACGTTCTGTGGAAATGATGTGTGATTACCTTCAGAAGTCTTTCTTTAGTGTTCCTTCACTGCAGATGTTTGTTCTTTCATGTGAGAACATAGTGTTACAAATGAACTTGGTCTTTATCTACAGCAATGTTACAACCTTATCGGGGTGCTGACTCTTAGTCATTCGTATTCATATATCTACAGGGCTAAATATAACTACATAACTACAAAAATATAACTATAACTTGTCAGGGAATCAAATGTGAATTCTGACATGGCTCTGACAGAGCTGCCATTTAAGCGCTTAAATTTGTAGTGGGCGTGTGATGTTGTCAGTAACAGATCAGTTGCTTTGAGGAGGAAAACCTGCCCTTAATTGCAGACAAATGTCCAAACGATTAAAGATTAAATGCGCCTTATAAAAATAATCACTAATATGTAATTGCTCTTGTTGGCTGAAGAAGAGTTTGTATGAATGGAGGACTTACACGATGATGGGTGTCAGAGCAAATACTGCAGTTAAACTGAAGTGTGTAAATGGAGGCTTTCAGTGCCCTGCTGCCTCCCACACAGGACGTCTGGCTGTAAATCTGTATGCAGGTATCTAATTTGCAGTGGTAGCCTGCGCTTTATTTTCTCAGTTTTACAAATGGCCATCATGCTTGTTGAGTCTTGATTGATAGTTTGTCATATTTCTTGTCTGAAATTGTATCCTTGCTTAATGAAGAACACTGTATCTCACCATGAATTGCCTTCAAAGCCCCATATGATGGCTTTTCTTCCTTGGTTTAATGCATGTCTGTGTGAAACAGCTTGCTGGGATAGGACTAAACCTAAGGTGATATTTTCTTTTCTCTGCCCTTTTAACTATTTTGTTATAGGGATATTTAAATTGGTGTGTCAAGCCTCCACTTGGATATAGACTGAAATATCTCAGTAGATAGATTATTTGTGTACACTAAGGATAACATTTGTTAAAGGCCATTTTAATTTAATTCTATGTTGTTTGATTTTTATTTATTTATTTTTTTTACCAGAGAAATCTGAAATATGGTATGTGATGTATCTGAGGGATGTGATGGCCAGGGAAAACAAGATTGTTAAGCTGTGGCTATGTAGCCAACGGTTAACATAAGTTAACATTTTAACTGTTAGCTTAAAGTTTTCAGTTGTATTTTTTTATGTATTTATTTAAAGTTAGGTAGGCAACTCTAGATGGCCTGACAGCAAGCTATAGCGATAGCCTTAGGTATTAGCTATTAGCTCGTATTAGCTCTGGTCAGTTATTTGGTCAATTTTTTAAAGGCCCTACCTAGTTGTATAGATAGAGACCATGACTTTAACTACACATATGGAGCTACCAGTCAGATTTAATAACAGCTGGTTAAAAGGTTTAATGACTTTATCCAAAGTTGACTTTAAAAAGTTTTTATATCCGCACAAGTTCCTTCACTTTATTTATCACTTCCAGTGGCGCCAATCAACATCATTGGCTCAACCCAGCAAAACATTTGAACAATGCCATGCCATGTTAATTTGCATTATGAATGCAGCAAGCTAAGAAAAACCTTAAACAAAAACAAAAAAATGGGACTATATGTTTCCCGATTTGGCTGTTAACTGGCTCTTTGGGGGGCAGGGCTGGGATATTTGTGTTTAATATTCTTTGAGTGTTTTTGTTTCTCCCATATAATGTTTCTGACGTAATTAGACACGATGGTCAGCTGATATAAAGTACTTTATTTATCCCATATTTGAGTTGATTTGAATTAGAGCCTGCTCATTCCCTTGTTGTATACAGCATTTGTATTTGTGTTTTCTAGTTTAGCCTGTTGTCATGGACGCCCAGGTACTTGTACTCCTCCACCACATCAACATCCTGTCAAATTCACCCACTAGTGCTCTGTACTCCTCCTGCCCTTCACTAATACATCCAACCACTGCAGAATCATCAGAGTGTTTCTGTAGGTGACATGACCTGGAGTTGTACTGAAAGTCTGAGGTGTACAAGCTGAACAGGAATGGAGACAACACAGTCCCTTATGGAGCTCCTGCACAGCACCAAATCAGACAGAGCACTGTCCAGTGTCACATACCTACCTGTCTGTCAGGCAGTAATCCATGAGATGGTGGACAAGTTCACTTGCTTACTGACTTTTTCCATTTCCTCCCTGAGAAGCAGCAGCTGGATCATGTTAAATGGATGTGAAAATTCAAAGACAATGATTCTCACAGTGCAGCTGTTAATATCTATGGAAGTGCAGTCTCTCTAGAATGTAGATGATTACATCATCCACTCCCAGATTATGTTGATTTGTTAACTGCAGAGGGTCTCCCTGTGGTCTCAGGTGGGCTAAGACTAGTCTCTCCAGCACCTTCATCATTGGTGCTCATTAAGTTCTGATGGTTTGGACTTTGCTACAGGAACCAGACAAAAAATATTTTACAACACCTGTACTTTCCTCTACTTCAGACTCAGGTTGTAAATGTGACTCAGGATCACAGACAACTGCACAGGTCAACTGAACCTAGGTGCTGTTACTATCGGGTTTCGCTCCTTTTCCATTATGTACTTTCTGCAGCTGATGCCTAACCTGCCCAGAAGAAGGGCAAAATCACTGACAGTGGTGGGGGGATGTGGAGACCAGTGATTTTCTTCCTTCCACTCGAAACATCCCTTGTGCTTTTCTGCTCAAGTTTAGCCTTCAGCTTCCTCTTGTTCCTCCTACTACACCCTCCGGAGTACTTACCTCTACTAAGATCTGAAAGTGATAAGAATGCAGTGTTGCAACTTTCAGCATGGAGGATTATATTTGTCATGTGCGTCTTTACCTTCAAAACGCTTTTCTGTTAGCTTACTGCATATGTTTCTTTTCTGTTGCTTTGTTTTCTGCTGATAAGCTATTCTGCGGGACGTATACCAATCTGATGTTGCCGATGCAGTCGGCGGGGCATAGTACACGCCACTGTCTTTTGTCCTGTGACTACAGAGACAGAGAGAGGTAGCGGTGTCACAGGCTAAATTATTTACTTCATTTTTGTACAGTTTTCTTAGTGTTTCCTACTTTAGAGTCACAGATTTGTTTATTTTTTTTAAACATGTAACTGACTCGACAATTCAGCACTAAGAACACCCCTAACTGCGACTCATTTTTGTGATTGCGGTATTGTTCCTGAGACGGCACTGAGTGAGTTTATCATGGGAATTTGCAATCATAGAGATTCTGGCAGCTAAGAGTTGGGAATGACTGCTCAGATTTTTCATGAGAGGCCGATGAGAGCTGGAGTGACTCAACTCCACTGTGTGCAGACAGAGATGGAGTTGTATTTTATTTAATTAAAACAAATGTACTCATTTTTAAACTTTTCTTTGTTACAGTGCTTTCACGTGGTTAAAAAAAGTTTAAAAAGGATGGAGTTGTACACTTGCGCAGGCTATCTGTTTGCGTAGGGGCCCTCCTCTAGAATAGATTAATGAGCCATCAGCTGAGAGTCCAGGAGAAAAACCCTGAGCTGCTGTAGGAGGAGAAACGAGCTGCCTACTCTTAGATGTCAGCCTCAACACACTCCCCCTTGTGGAATTAACGAGGCCGTGTTAACCATGCCTCAATATCAGTCTTTCAGCAATCAATTAAATATTGAGCACCATTTCACAACAAAATAACTCTAAATCGCATAACATTATTCTTTTGTCATCTATAGCAAGGGTCAAATATCAAACTGTATCAAACGTGTTGGGATTTAGGTGGTGGTGGGTTAGGTTAACACAATTATCATCCTATTGACAGTTTCTGTTTGGCTGTAACATGGCTGTAGTACTAATACTTCTAAAACTTCACAAATCCAAGGCAGCAGCAATAAGTAAAAATAATCAATATAAAAACTTTGATTAAGTGTCCCAAAGAAGTGCATTAAACCATTCTGGGTAACTGTAAAGAAGAGCAGAGAGCAGGTGGTCACCGATGTGGTGCTTGCGATCCATAAATAGCGCAGATTAGGCTAGACTCATGACGACAATAGAAATGTAGCACAAAAATACAACAAAACAGGCAAACCACAGGTGTTGTGGCTGTTAAGTTGCTGAATCGTTGCAGACTTTGTTGAGTGCTGCATTTTTCACTTTGCTATTTGGGTTATTGAGCTTGCTAGAATTCGGACACATGAAGAGGCAATCCTTTCTGGGAAAGGTGACCACAAAACACTGCCAGCTGTTTCTTATGAATGGTAAAATGGTAAATGGCCTTTATTTGTATAGCGCTTTTACTAGTCCCTAAGGACCCCAAAGCGCTTTACACATCCAGTCATCCACCCATTCACACACACATTCACACACTGGTGATGGCAAGCTACATTGTAGCCACAGCCACCCTGGGGCGCACTGACAGAGGCGAGGCTGCCGGACACTGGCGCCACCGGGCCCTCTGACCACCACCAGTAGGCAACAGGTGAAGTGTCTTGCCCAAGGACACAACGACTGAGACTGTCCAAGCCAGGGCTCAAACCGGCAACCTTCCGATTACAAGGCGAACTCCCAACTCTTGGGCCACGATCGCCCCTGAAGAACAACAGACCACAGAAAAAAATATAGCGTGCCCCTGTGTGATTAAAAACAAGCTGTTAAATGACATTAATTTAACTTAATTTAATTTATAATTTTTAAACCAAATGGCATTTAGATTTTGTACTGAGCAGCCTTAAGAATAATAACTACCTGCTTAATACTGTTTATGTCCCAAGTCTTGCTGCCAAAAAACACCTCCAATCTGTTGGGGCATGGACACAGCACCTCTGGGGTATCTTGCGGTGTCTGGCAGTGGGACATTGGCAGTGAATATTTCAGGTGTTTTAGAACATCCCTTGGATGCTAAGTCAGATCGCAATCTGAATTTGGATCCTGGGCTCTTTGTCGAGTTCTTTAAATCAAGTCCTGTGCAGTTTTTGCAGTATGCTTGGGGGAGGGGGCGTTCCCATCAGGGAGTGGCATGATTGTACGTGCCAAAACAAACATCTGCAAAAATGCAAGGACTCTTATAATGATGAACACTATTAATACACCTCACCTGTTAGTAGTTTTTTTTAATTATCTGTGGCTGATCTGTATATACTTTATGCTAGTTTAAGGTAATGATAGATCACAATCCTTTTTTTTTTATACTAGGTACTGAGTGTACCAGCTTGGAAAGAAGGGCATAGTTGAGGCTAATATGATCTTGTCTCGCTAAATTAGTTTAAAGTCTTGCAGATGAATTCTGGACCTCCTTAGGGAAAAAGAGAAATCCCCATGTGGACAAATCCACAGTACAGAGAGTACAGTTTACTTTAAAACTAATATGAAATCTCTCTTTCGATCTCTTTTTTAAATATATACAGTATATCCAGTCCATTGTCAAGGTGAACTGCTGTTGTCAACACAAGCATACAAGCAAGGGGTAATATGATCTTGTTAAAACCATTGAAGTTGCTGTTGCAGTCAACATAAATATGAAGTACACCAAGTCAGACAAGTTAGACGGTGAAAATGTTTTTTTTTATTTTGTTTTGTTTTTGTAACTAACCTTAGAACACAGTTGGGACATGCAAAACATATTATTAAAGGTTCATTAATTTTATAAAAGACTTTGACTAGTAGTTCACTCTGTCACTAAGACATTGCCTGACTTTAGTCAGAAGTTCATTTCATCAGTATTCCTGCAGTTTTGTCTTTTCTTTTTTTTTTAGCTTATCACTTTCTATAGTTGGGTGTGTATTAATGTGCAAGCACTTGTGCCCA
This sequence comes from Neolamprologus multifasciatus, assembly GCF_963576455.1. Lineage (NCBI taxonomy): Eukaryota > Metazoa > Chordata > Actinopteri > Cichliformes > Cichlidae > Neolamprologus > Neolamprologus multifasciatus. The sequence continues at coordinate 17,568,958 of NC_140439.1, forward strand.
TTTAATCATTCATTTAAAAACAACAACAACAAAGTCAGCTTACCATTTTATCTGTACTTAATTTGCTGCCACAGTGTCTTCTGGGTCATGCTGGTGTTCTTTTTTCTTTTTTTTCTCCTTTACACTCCTTTTTTGGGAGCACTGAGTAGTGAAAGACGAGGCTGGTAAATAATTGATCCTCGTAATTAAACACTCCAGCCAGGGATGCTGGGGCTGATTGACGGCCAGATATTAGGCCCTTGTCTCGTAAGGTTGCAAGTTTAGTCTGAGGTTATCAGTGGCCAGAAGAGTCTTTCTCCCTCCCTGCCTCATTACTTTCATGAGTAGAACATTTCATAGTGGAGTGGTGGGTGGGGGTGTGGTGTGAAGACAGTCTGGGACTTCATTAGCCAAATGGGGTGCCTCAGTCTACAGAGCGCCAAATCATTCAGCCTTGCTGAGCAGACAACCCCTTTGTGGGTGCCGCACCGCACTGTCCTGTAGACATGTTTTCGCCCTTTCATCTTACACATTCTTCAGCCCCCGGTTCACTTTAACAACAATAAACAAACAAATAAAGGAGACTCTTTAGTGTGCCTCGCTGTTACAGCTTAACTAATGAAACCTTCCCCCTCCCAACTTCCAAAATCTTAAGTGCTCTTTTTTCCCCCAGTTTTGCTGCATCGCAAAGTTTTTGGCACACTATGCTCCTGAATCTGAACACTCCCTTCGAAGTGAAAATTTTCCTAGTTGTTGGACCTTATTATTATTTGACTGGCTTTACCACGGTAAGACAATTTAAACTGCGCGTGTGCATGTATGTGTGGATACAAGTGGGTGAAGGGAAAGGGGAGAGGCAGAAGGTGTGTGAGAGAAATCTCCCAACAACTCACGCACACATAACATCGCAGAACAGCGGCATAAATCGGAGGGGAGTGCTCTGCTACAACATCAATTCCTGAGTTGTATTTGCATATAGTTTTAATAACAATTATTGACACTGTATAACTCACATGAATCAAATATTGTTAAACTTGGCAAAAATACACTGGAAACCCTCCTTCATGTCGAATTGAAGCTATTATAGCAGGTTTTATTGCAATATTTACATTTGTTCCTGGTGTGTGAGTGTGGGTATGCAAATCAGATACATGCCCTGTGGACAGCTGGATTGAGATGACTCATTCCTGCAACACATCTTCATATGGTGTTTGTGTGAGGTCCAAGTACATTATCTGAATGGTCTTTCTTTTAAATATGTTCAGCATGAATCTATAATCTATTATTATAGCTTGCCTTTGGTTAGCTCATTTATCTTTTCTTTGTTGACTGTGATTTTTTTTTAAAATCTGTCTTAATTGAAGTTGTTCCCGTCGTTTTTATTTTGTAAGGGCTTCAAAATGTGCAGACATAATTCCTGTAATTTGGACAAACTACTTTGAACCCTAAATGGGGTAATTCTACTCTTCATCTGAAAGCTGATAGTAGTTGTAGAATCCCCTCTGTTAGTATTATTAGCCTAGGTCATGTGGCCTATTCAATCTGAGGATGATTTAAATCAGCTTTCTTTGTGTACTCCTTTACTGATCTTCCTCTGCATGTGTTCCTGCATTTAAATGAGCTTTATTAAACTACTGTTGTGCCTTTTCTGATAAAAGTCAGTTGCAGTGACCTTATCTGTGTAACTAACATTATCTATATTCCCACAGCATCCAGATGAAGTGCTGTTGTTCTCAGCTGGAGTGCTCCTACTCCTCGCAAACCCTGTTCCCTGACTAATTTGGCAGGGAAGACCATGTCCACTCGACACTACATGACACTACAGACCTAAACCAGTAGCAGAGGTTTCCCACTTATGCTCACACAACTTCCCCGCCACATCTACCTCCACAGTTTTAAAAATACCTACTTAATGAACACAACAGCGAGCACATTTCAAATATTTGTAGGAAGGCATTTCTGAGGACTACTGCATCAGTTCGAACATCAAGTCCCACAAGTCTCGCCCTGTCCTCTTGACATTGGGCAACTTCTAAATTTAATGCTTTAGAGGCCAGTTATGCTTTCCCCTCACCTTTTGCTGATGTGTACCCGAAGGAAATGTATTTACACTGGCACCACAGCCAGTCAGCAAATCTCAGCATCCCTATATTAGAGATGGACCAATCCGATATTACGTATCGGTATCGGTCCGATACTGACGTAAATTACTGGATCGGATATCGGAGAGAAATAAAAAAATGTAATCCGATCCATTAAATATCAAAAAAGGACCTCACAAAACTTGCGACATGGCGTAACTTGGCTCATAACCGTAGCACGTCGCAGCAGTATGCTCACGTGATAGAGCAGCTGTGTGTATTTGTAGCCTCGCTACCAATCCGGGATTTCATCTCTGATGAAGTTATCCCAGAGAGAAGTAAAGCAAGTGTGTAAGTTCATCTCTGAATGTTTGTAATGCATTCCCGCGTTAAGCTTAACAACCGATATATGGAGTGAGTGCCTCTTCTCTCTCCCTCCCTCTCCTGCTGCTACTTCAATTGTGAAACTGATTAATGATCAGCTGATCAGGAAACCAGTGGCTGAACAACAGCAGCACGTTTAAGCTTGATAAGCTGTTGTTAGAATTTATTTAATACTACTTTTGTACACCAGGATCCTTTTCTACGTAGCTGACGGCTGGTAACTGTGCAGGGGCGGATCTACCAAAGTTTAGCCAGGGGGGCCGATTGGGCATTGACAGGGAAAAGGGGGGCACAAAGACATACTTTTCTTTCTTATTCTCATTTAAAATGTCTAGCTTTTAATAAATAATTATCTGAATCTTACACCCAAAGTTTTAATCTGATGTAACATGTATAGAAGTCCATTACCGTATATAGTAACTGTTAAGTCTAATATAACCTAGTAAGCTAAGTACTTTTTCCTTTGGGAAGATACCATCTGTGCAGTCTGCAGTTCTGTTGAAGAAAGATGTTGAATCTATTTAATTATTCTTGAAAAATAATTGATTTCTGTGCATTTTTTTCACACTGCATCAAATTAAAGTTGATTATGTCAATTAAGCATCATGAGGTGGAGGGTGGGTGGTTCCTTTTTTTTTTTTTTTTTTTTTTTTTGCTGGGAGTTTGCAACCCTATTAGTTAGGTTGCTTAATATTTCTGCTAAGTATTCTTTAAAATACCAGAATAGGGAGGATGGAGTAGGTTTAAGTTTATTAGATTGATCAGTATTGCTGAACTATGAAATATTTTGGGTGCAGTGTACTTTTTGCATACAGGTATAACAGAATAGCTTTAGTGTTTTTTGATTTTTTTTAACTTGAGTATGAACTTAGTTTTATTGATTAAAAAACACACTATATCGGATTCATATTGGTATCGGCAGATATCCAAATTTATGATATTGGTATCAGTATCGGACATTAAAAAGTGGTATTGTGCCATCTCTACCCTATATCAGCAGCATACACGTACCCTCTGGGCAGCTTATGGTTTGTGATGCTGACCACTACCCCCCAAAAGACTTACATGCCTCAGATTTAAAGCACCCATCCATTTTCTTAACTGCTTGTCCAGTTCAGGGTTGCGGGGGTGCTGGATCGTATCCCAGCTGTCACAGAACTAAAGGTGGGATACACCCTGGACTAACTTTGGGAGAAGAAACTCCATACACGCCCCAGTCAGCCAGTGGATTTGAACTCAGGACTTTCTTACTGTGCTAACCACTGCGCCACTGTTCTACCTTCTCTTTCTTTTCTTTTTACCTTGTCATTTCTTCACTAACCCAATGAGGTGGGGACAGGAACCCCAATCTGCTTCTAGCTTTTGGTGTCACCCACTGGGCACATCATGCTCTGTGGAAAGGTGAGGAGTTTGACTGCAGCAGTACACCTGTCAAACTGTAATGCATGCATTATAAGGCAAGCTCAGGGAGGACAGTAACCTCCCATGGGGCAGAAGGGCAAAAGCTCACCCAGAGCTTTGGCCATTTATATCCATATGCTTAGACAGTTTGACCGTGTAGACAGCAAGATAATTAAAATTTGTCAGGCGTGAAGTGTTATTACCATGATAGAGTGGTTTCAGATATCTGATTTGGATGAATCTGTGAAACAGTCACTAAAAATCGCCACAAAATAACCAGAAATGGAGATGAGATCAATACAGCAACATGTTATTGAGCATATTCATCCAGTTCACAAGACTAAGGTCGGAATGAGCCGACATGTTGTTGAGCGTGTTGTCACTACTTATTCGTTTAGGCTTAATGCACCATCCCAAAAAGAATAATGGTGAATTGATAATGAATTAATACAGATTGTCCAGTCACATGTGTTGTCACTTTTTCAGGGTAATGCATTGAAATGTGTTGTCACTTTTTAATAGGCACGGAAGGTACCAAACATTGGTGGACAGATTATAGTAGCAGTCGTGGAACGGCCCAGGGCAACTTTATCAAAAATCTGTGTGCTGCACTATGAAGCTTCCTTCTAAAGCTTTCCATCAAGCTACCTCCACTGCCCTCCTCCACACTATTACCTAGTTCCTTTTATTTCATACATTGTCAACCCAGTCTTGAAACTACAGTAAGCATCTTCATAAACGCCTCTAGATGTCTTTTCCCTATTACCAAGCCTGCCACCATGTAGCCTTCATTTAGCTCGATTCTTCCTTGCACTCCCTAATGGACTTGGCCCTGTTCTTCTTTTGTCTTCCTTTAGTGCTAGGAAATTCACCTTCAGGAGAGAGAGCCATCTTTCCTGATGCTTCTTTACATTTTGTGAATATAGTTAAGATGATTTCACCCCCTCTTTTCAGTTCCACTCGTGTTTACTCTTGGGCTTTATGCAGTTTGCATTGTTTCCTTAGCACACTGCATTGACGGTGGTGTCACACTTAAGAAAAATCTTTCAGGGCAGGCACCAATGAAGCAGATAATCATTTTGAATAGATCCAGGGCATCAGATTTGACCTTATTTCGCGTTTCCTGTCAAAACACAGATTTACAGTTTCTGTTTTTTATAGGGTTTTTTGTATTTACCATCCAGCAGAAGTTAGCAGTCTGTTCTTTGTATTTTAAATCAGACTGATATATAGTATTAGTATTGGCCCTAATATTAAGGGCCAATACTGGCCTGTCACATATACTGTAAATATATCAGCTTTAGCAGATAGCTTCATTACTATTATTAAAATTTAATCAGAAAAAGATGTTTGGAATGTTTGTGCATGTGTGTTTGTATATCTTAGAAGACATTTTACTGCTTAACAATCAGTGTTTATGGGTCCACAGAATTTAGGAGAATGACCTCTAAAGAAGCTTGTCAGAGTAGGATTGAAAACTGTTTCCATTTTCAGTTGAGTTGATTCTGACGAGAAAAAGAAGACATCTTTTTTTTTCAGCTCAGACTGCCAGTGTTTAGTCTCAGTGACACATGTACAGATAGAATGACACACAAGGCGAGCACACTCAAAGGGAGGCGTGTTTTTGTCGATACTTTAGACCAGGGTTTGCCCCTCCTCTTCAGCCCACACTCAGTGATGATTTATATTACTTGTCATGGTTATCTTTCTGCAACCTATTTATCGATGTTGTAGGTACCTAAATTTAGCCATAACATTGGCACTGTCTATTGCCATGGCTTTTTAGTTAATAATAGCCGATAATTTTTTGCTTACTCCAGTATCAATAACAGATTTGCTGCTGATACTAAAGGTACACAATACTCTGCTTTGTGATTTCTTGTCCAAAGTGCAGCACAATGGCAGTGTCTTACATATAGACTTGGTATAGCTGGTATATCTCATTCACAGATTCTTAGTACTGGAGAAGTCCAAACTGGTCTGATTTTTATGAAATTGGTTTACATATTTTTAGCATATGCAGGTAAGGATCTATAAGCTCATGCAATGATAGGATGTCTGTTCTCAATTCACAAGAACTGCTCTTGCATGAGGATTGGTCTGATTGCAATGTTCACAAAATGGATGTAGCCCTCACCCATCTCTATATGAATACCATGATTAGGTTTATTTATTCCATTTTGTGCACAAAACCATTACAGTTACTATTTGGCGATCCTGATCTTATTGGTCATAATGCTGGAGGGAGCTCTCCTACTGGTTGACTCTCAGATTTGCAAGGCATGGTTGGGATTCTAAGTAAAAGAGAAGCTGTCAAGTCATTCCTAAAGCCTCCTCAGAGCCTGGACCTCATTACTGAAGCTTTTTGGGATCAAATTGAGAGAGAATGGAACAAAAGGCAGTGAACATCCAAAGATCTCAAACTTTCAAACAAACATTATATTTTCCTAGCGAAATATAAAGAAGTGAGAAGTGGCTCAAGAGTTTTGCACACTCATAGAATAAATGAATAGCAACAAAATCTGTTGATAAAACTGTGTAATTACATAGAGATATAGCCCTCTTGGATATTTAGATAACAGCTGAGTTGTGACAATGTGTTTTACATATTACAACCCTCTTGCCCCTTTTTTTTTCAACCCAAAACTGACCTGCCAGACTGTGAGAAGCTTTAATTTAATTATTATGAACACTCTCTCCCATAGCTACATGGCACCGAAGTAAGGCCATAGTCTGTGTAGACTGTAAGGCTGTTTTTTATGGAGCCTCTATGCTAAGTGTGTAGAAAAATAGGTAGTTGGCTAGAGAATTAACAGTTTCTGTTAACTTAACTAATAGAAAGACATCTCCTTATGTATGATTTTGCACTGTTTTACTGAAGTAATTTTTTAAACACTCGCTTGAGCTTGTTATGTTCAGTTTTGACCCACAATGTTATTCTCACTAATTTGCATAAGACCTGCCATAAATTTAATGTAAAAATGAATCTTACCATCTGAGAAAATGTTGCTCAGTAAATCTCCAACCTGCAGGGGGAAAAAACAAAAAAAAAACAGACAGTTTAGCTGGGGGTGAGGTGGGGGGTGGAGAGTGATGACTCATGCACGCAGTAGAGGTCCCTCCCTTTCCACTTTTTTCAGTGTCCAATCATTTTTTTCACAGCTGTCACTCACTGCCTCCAAATCAAATCCTCACAATGCCTTATGTACTTTATTTGCAAGGTCTAGAACATTTGAGGTAAGAAACAATGCAGCTCACATCATTTTATTACACAGATTGTAGCATGATAATATGATTGTCCTGAAATACACGTAATAATCCTGTGAATCTTGGACATTTTGTTTATGTTGTGCCAACAAAATTTGACTCAAAAATCCATAAATAAATTTCCTTGTGCTTCAGGATGAAAGTTTAAATTGCTACTTCATAAACATAGACATGTTTATATAAAACTATGTTTTGATTTGAAAAACACTGGGGGAAAAAAGCTATATTAATTTGCCATTTTTAAAAATTTAATTGCTTTCAGATTACTTCTTCAAAACATAAGCAGCATATAACCTAACAGAGAGACTAATCGCTGCACCGGGTTGCCCACGTACAGTAAATATTGAGTTATTGTCTCATAGTTTGAGAGAAGATACAAGTGTCTGCTATCCCCATTTCTCCAGAGAGCTACCCAGCACAACTGTAGTGTAAGAGCCAGTCTCGGGACTCCTTGAAGTGGGCGGATGCTTGACATGGGCTTTATGAGCTTTATGTAGAGGAGGACAGGGACTGGGGGTTTTCCTCTTTGCAGTCAAGTTTTTATTGAAAATTTTAACAAATGTACATACAGAACAAAGGCAGACTCTGCATGAATTATGTGAAAGTAATAGTGAGGGGGAAAAAAGACCAAATAAAGTAGGAAGATTAAGAGATTGTGACAGGTTTTGGGAATGTTATGGTGTTTGACGAGGTGGGTAGAGTACTACAAGAACCTTCATAAATCGGCAGCTGTACACGAAGCTTTAAAACTACTCTAGTTAAAACCATTAATCCCAAAAGATGAGATCCAAAAAAGAAGCAACGTGATGTCAAAGTGACTGTAACCCTAAATAGTCGTGCTTAATCCCAGCTCTGCGCTCATGGCCTGCTGCAGTGCAGTTTTGGGTGATAACACCATCAGGTAATTAGGATTCTGCCCACTATTTCCAAATACATCCTCAGCCTCTCGGAGCCCTGCCTTTCATAAATGTACTAAATTATGCTTTCTTGACAGCAATTTTTGCCACCAGTTTAGTTTACCTGAACTAGGGGACGTTCCTGGTGGTCCCAGGATCAGCACCTTGGACAGCGATTATGACAAAGTTATGGAGACAATGTAAAATAAAATTTAAAAAAAATTATATCCACATGGTTATGAAGCACAAAGATCAATTAATACTCCTGAACCTTTACCACAGCTGATCAGAATATTATTTTATTATCATCATGGAACTTAAGACACATAAAATCATATGAACCCTGGTCCCATTATTGGAACCGTAACGGGAAAAAAATCATAAAAAGTCATATGAATTAAAAAATAAATGTTATTAAGTTAATGTTATTCAGTAATATGACTATAAATTTCTCAAATACTTAAGTGACACAGACCTGTCGTTGACCATCTGACAACCACCAGTTGCCAGGGAAAAGTGTGCATTCTCTGACCGGTTGTGAGTGGTTGTTGATGGTAGCTTGATGTCACAGTGAACATCTAGAGACCTACCCTCCTGGTAACTACCAGGCACTAGAGGAAGGTTTGTATACCATGAACTGCTGGCGAGTGGTTGCTAGAGGTGGTCACTAGAATGAACTTGGTGACAAAGAGATAAATGCACCAAAAACCTTGTAATGGCTTTGTTCGCTAGCAGGTTTCCACAGTCATTAGAGTCATTATAGAAGACACGAACTTGTCTGCAAACACTTGCCAACTGCTTGCCAAGTGGTACTGAAACTTGAGTGTGATACAAACCAGAACCCAAATGTTCATTGTCAGTATAAAAGTTGTGCCTTACCACTGCTACCAACACTTTTCAGAAAGTGCAAATTTTACTTTGAAGGTGAATGCTTTCCATTTCTGCCTTTCCAAAGGCAGAAATATTTGTGTTGTTAGTTTCTGTTGCACTTTTTCAAGTTTCACTACAGCTTGGAGAGTAAATGCCAAGTATTTGCCAAAAGTCAGCGTCTTCCTTGCCAATAACTGGTGACCACAGAAACATTGCAAGGTTTTCAGTGAAGGTATCCTCTTTGTGACCTGTTTCCCCTGGTGACATCAAGTAACTTATGTCAACCACTCACCAACTGGCTGGGAAGCACACATTTGCTGGGGCTCTAGGACTTTGTGACTGAGACCTACGTTATGTAGTGGTTTCTTCCAAAAAAAAAACATGGTTTTGCTTGTGTCTTATAAAATCTAACAAATTATTCTTTTGTTTTGTTTTTGATTTTTTTTTTGTTATACATTTGCAGGATGTTTGCAGGATGTTTCCAAGAGTTGCCCGTTTTGTTTTTTTCCAAGAAGGTTCTGACAGTTTGTCAATTCTAATTTGATTTGTAACAATTGTATCTCCTTTTCAATTTTGTCCTGCAAACTTATTTTTTGACTGGCAAATTAGCCGCATAATCATTTGGTGTGTTTAGCTTTGACTTTAATGATGATTGATCTGTTACAGTAAATGTAGAGATGATTTATTTGGTGAAGGAAAGCTGCAGGGGCACCCATAAGTTTTGAGTACACTGCTGCCATGAGCTAATTAAATTGTTAATTAAATGAAATATTCACTTTATTTAATTTTTATTACATATAGACTTTCAATTGTTTGAAGTCTTATATTGGATGGGAATTTTCTGTTCCTGGCAGTTGTGCTGTAGTTGATGGAAAATTTGAGATTATTGTGTGATTTTTCTCTTTACATGTCTAAAGAACTGCTGCTTCTGTTGGTTTGTAAACTTTGAAATTTGAGAGTCTCATTGGTCTAGAGATTTTTTGCGAGGGCGCTTTTCTAGAAGTGCAGATCAGTGTTGTTCCTCTTGACTTTATCAACCCACCAGCTTCACTCTCCTCCTCGGAATGATTATCCCATTTTAAGTAAGCATACATTACTATTAGGAGGCAACTGGTCTATTGTTTACTTCAGCTTCGTCTTTGTATTTGACTGCATTTTACTGTATATTACAGTGTTCAGTGTGTTGCTCTATATGTCCAACTCAAAGGTGTGAGTGTAAAAACTGCAGGAATAATGTTAAACTTAATATATATAAATATTTTTGTATTCTGTGTTTATCAAAATATTTTATATTGATAAATATAGTGCATTTGGAAAGTATTCACAGTGCTTCAGTTGTTCCACATTTTGTCATGTTGGAAAGTTAATTAAATTCACAGCCTTTGCCATAAGAATTGTGCTCAGGTGCATGACAGGATTGTATCGAGGTACGGATATGGAGAAGAGTAGAGACATATTTTTGTAGATGGGACTTTGGAAAGTTTGGATCCACCGGTTATCATCCTAGATGTGGTTGCCTGGCCAATCTGAGCCATTGTGATAGAAGGGTCTTAGTCAGGGAGTCTGATAGAGCTCCGGTGTTGGTCATTGCAGAGAGGAGAACCTTCCAAAAGAACAACAATACTGTACTACTCCACCAATCAGGCCTGTATGGTAGAGTGGCCAGATAGATGCCAGTCCTCAGTAAAAGGCAAGGCAAGCTATTCGAAGTACTTTAGAAGCGAAAGGAGACAAACACATTAAAATGAGAAAACAGCACATGACAGCTTGGTTACCAAAACTCTCTGGTCTGATGAAACACGGAACTCTTTGGCCTGAATGTCAAGTGTCATGTCTTGAGGAAACCAGGCACCGCTCATCACCTGTCCAATATCATCCCTACAGTGTAGCATGGTGGTGACAGCATCGTGCTATGGGTTTTTTGGCAACAGAAACTGGGAGTCAGGATTGAAGAAAAGATGCAGCAACATAAAGAGACATCCTCCATGATAACCTCCAGAGTTCTCTGGACCTCTGACTGAGGCAAAGGTTCATCTTCCAACAGCACACAGGCAAGATAACAAAGGGACCACTCTATGAATATACTTGGGTGGCTCAGCCGGATCCCAGACTTGAACCGATTGAACATCTCTAGAGATCTGAAAATGGCTTGACACTCCCCATCCAATGTGATGGAGCTTTAGAGGTTCTGCAAAAAAGAATGGGAGAAACTGCCCAAAAATGGGTGTGCCAAGCTTGTAGCATCATACTTAAAAAATACTTGAGGCTGTAATTGCAGCCAACCACAGTACTGAGCAAAGACTGTATGTATGTACAAACACTTATCTACAGGTTATATTTTTAATTTTTAAATTTTTAATACATTTGCAAGAATCTCAAGCAAACCTTATTAACTTTGCCACTGTGTGGTATTGGGTGTATAATCTTGAGGTGAAAAATGAATTGAATCCATTTTAGAATAAGAATGTAACATGACAAAGTGTGGAATAAGTGAAGCGCTATGAATACTTTCCATAGTCAATGTATCATGGATTTCATTTTTCTCTACAGATTCCGTAAATAAGCTGCTGTGTGTTCATGGCTTTATGAACATTAATGGCAGTTTTCCAGCCTTACAGCAAGGTGACATAAGGAAGAACATAAAGCTACTTAACCATCCAGGGACAGATTGTGCCTAAAATTTGCTATATATGGTGAGGGGAGACACTATGACAAACAGCCAGCTTCCTGAAATTGTTTAGATAGTTTTCCACTATGTCCTCTGCCTTGTGCAGCACTAACAACTACACACATTTGTAGACCAATAGCCATGCCCTGTAGCAGCTATTCCAAAAAAGGGATGTCTATAAAAATTAAAAATTGGCTTAAAAAACAACCCAAGAATGTTGTTTTATTAATGTCTTAGTTGGCAACTTTCCCAAGAAAGAAAGAATTTGACAAAAGTCCAACATTTATCATGTGAAGCTATTTTTTCAGACTTTATTTATGTTAAAACTCTGATAGTGGGTTTTGACTCAGTTATCTTCACTTTGAGTATACATGGCTGACACTGAATGCTACAGCACATGCACTGTGTCTGTGCAGTGCAGGGTAATGCTAATCTCTGATACAGTGTGACTCTTCATCTCTTCTTTTTCCCAGTAACATTTGTCCCAGGGGAATATCTTTGAGTTGATGTTGCAACTTCTGCACAAATCTTTTCAGCAGTATTTTGTTATTGATTGGATCCAGATTGGTGCTGAGGAAGCAAAAGTAGAATGGTGACAGTTATGAAAATGTAATAAACATTCTTGTTATTAGTGCTTTTTTCCCATTTATGGGTTTGTTTTATAATTTGAGTCAATAATAATAATATTGATTGAGTATATTCAGATAATATACTCACCAACCACGTCAATAAGTACACTGTACTAGTACTGGGTTGTGCCCTCTTTTTCTTGTAGAACTGCCTTAATTCTTTGTGCATAGATTGAACAGGGAAACTTTCCTCAGAGATTTTTTCACATTGACATGACAGCATCACACAGTTGCTACAGATTTGATGCAAATCTCCTGCTCAACCACATCCCACAGGTGCTCTGTTGGACTTGGATCTAGTGTCTGTGGAGGCCATTTGAGTACAGGAAACCAGCTTGAGATGATTTGAGCTTTGCGCTATCCTGCTAGAAGCAACAATCAGACACTATGGTCCAAATGGAATGGACATAGTCATACTCAGTTGGACTGTGATGTATTTTTTATGTTCAGTCGGTATTAACAGGACCAAAGTGTGCCATGAAAATATGTCCCACACCATTACACCACCAGCCTGAATCACTGATACAAAGGTGGATATATTAATGACCTTCCTTGTCATGTTGTTTACACTAAATTCTACCATCTTAATCTGGCTGCAGAAATTGACTCATCAGATCAGGTAATGTTTTTTCCAATCTTCTATTGTCCAGTTTTGATGAGCCAGGACAAATCAGTAGCATCGATTTTCTGTTGTTAGCTTGCAGGATCTGATGTGGTCTTCTGCTGTTGTAGCCATGGGTTTGATGTTTGTGTACTCAGAGATGTTCTTCTGCATACCTAGTTTGTAATGAGGAGTTCTTTACTGTTGCCTTTCTATCAGCTCAAAGCAGGCTGACCATTCTCCTAGATAGAGGTGTATCTAATTAAATAGCAAATGAGTGTATTTAAAAACACACCATGTAGTCATTTTGGAATCTAGAATAGTCATAATGGTCACAATAAGATATGTCTCTTAAATGTCTCTTAAATGTAAATGCTCTTCACCTTGTTAGTCATTTTCTATTATTTGTATACTATCTAGACATTTACAAATGATGACATTTAGATAAGTAGAATTCATTGTTTCAGGACTATCAGCAAGATTTAATGGAGATAATCTGTTTATTCATTTTGACGTTTAACTTTGGGCAGAAGTGGACCACAGGAAGACCGAGGGTTTGGCCAATAGATTAGACCAGACCAGGTTTGAACAGCTGTGCATAAAGGTCATCCATTAAGGATCCAATTTCTCTCACATTTTTAGATGCTAGATGTAAGCAAGGGTATGCAGCAAACAGAACTGTAATAGTTTATATTTTAGCTTTTAATCCTTTAAAAGTAAGAGCAAAACCCAAACCTCATGCCACTGGAATAGCGTCATGAGTTAATTTCCTTGCCTGAGTTTTGACAAAGTTTGCCCCGTGCTGTGCCACTTTTTTTCTCTCCTTTCTTTACAAAATTCCCATCATTAATTTGCGTTTCTGAAAAGGATACTTAACCTTGCATAGGCACTTCTGAAAAAGTCTGGCCTTCTTGATGTCTTCTAAGTGCCTCTAACATGATTTGCTCATTCTCAGGCTATAAATGACCTACAAACTTGAGACGGGTGTTATTGTTGGCAGATGAACTACTGCTGTTTTTGCGTGCATAGACGTGTCTTGTCTTAACTAGCTTAAATACCTCCTCGAGCACATTTATTTAAACTTGTGCCAAAAGAGGGCAAACGGTGCTGAATAGATGAGGAATGAAAGTATTTGTTGTAACTTTGCAGCATTCCTTTAACAAAAGAGAGATTAGTTCAACATACGCAGAGGCAGGAGCCTTCTGGCAAAGAGTTTTGTCAACAGTTTTGTGCTTCCCTATCACTTGTTCATTCTCACTCGCTCACTCATTCACCCACACTTTTGAAAAAAATATATATATATTTTTTAACTCACTCTCAGTCCACTTGTCATATGTTAAGTCCACTTTAAGTTTAGGTAGGTGAGTCATGTATGTGTGTCAGACATGAGTGATCACCATCAACATAATCTCATGTCTGCTTTCACTGGCCATCTGTGTTGGACACATTTGCCTCCTACCTGGTGAAGTTAAAGTCAAAACGTGTATGGAAGCAGTAATGAAACAGACAGTTTGAGGCTGTGCTGCGGAGTTTTGAGTGTAAGATACAGTTTGAAGATAGCAGTGAGATTTTATGTCCACTCAAGTGCACATTGGCCAGATGTGTAGCCATCGGACTATTCTCTACAGCCACTAAATCCCGCATTATTACCACTGATTATATCAGGGTTTCCACATGAATCATTCTGTGCTCTCATCCTGCTAAAACTGGGCACACTTGTGTCTTGCCATGAACTTTGTGTGACAGAGAAAGAAATGCAAACCGGTTACCTCCACTCTTGCCATGGCAACGGACGCGACAAGAAAAGCGATCCTGTACCTGTGTATCTGTCTCCCTAATGGTCTGTGTGTTAGTGTAACAAGATCTGAAAAAACTCCCCTCAATGACATTTTAGAACCCCCACTGTAACTGACCTGGGCTGGGGAGTCACAAGTAGGATTTAGGTGAGTACTCAGGCTTCTCTCAGGTTCCTGTTTGTCTTTTCCTAATGAATTCAGCCATAAGAAAGCTTCAGATGAGGCCCATTTTTTCCATATGGCCAGGATGTCATATACTGGTGCACGAGCTGTTTTTTGTTTGCTTGATGCAAAAGCTTTATTTTTTAGTATGTAAAATATGTAATGTATGTAATGTATGTATGTATGTAAAAATATCTCTCTTTGACTTGACATATGAACTGATGAAGCATTTGTCATTTTACTTTGAGAAAAAAAGTGCTCATTAAAAATGCTGGGGGATGACTGCTGAGGTGTCCTGCATTATAGCACCTTGCTGCTTCACTGTTGGACTGCACCACTCGGCCACTCCTAACTCTCCTGTTCCCTCTGCTGGGAAAGGCAGATATTGCACACTCCAGACGAAGTACGAAACGCAGACTTGGAGTAAGTAATTTTGTTTTAAAGATCATTCTTTGCATTGCATTACCGAGAATCACCTGTGTCTTGTTCTGGTTTGATTCCAGTCTGCCGCATTCTTTGCAAAAGGCATGGCCTAGGTGAAAGCCTTGCTGAAAACCCCTCGGTATAAAATATTGTGAATGAGTCATCCCTAAGTTTGGTGTTAATCATCATTTCAAACGCCAAACCTATTATCACCAAATCTTTTCAAGAAGTTCTTGTGTCCATCTGGTGGCAGAAGTAGCAGGTTTGCTTTTCTTTTTTTTTAAATGGAGGGAGAAGGTTTTTTTTCCCTTCTTTCTTTTTTACAGCAGCATTCAGGTCGTTTGAAAAAGCTTGTTATTCCTCCAGCATAGGAACCAGATTTTTAGTTTACCTTGTAAATGACCTTGTAAAGATAAGGCTTCCTTTTTTTCCTTTGGACAATTTTTAGGTTACTTTATTTGGTTTGTGCATGCGTGTGTTTGTGCGTGTGTGTGAAGGAGGCGAAACTTTTGCTGAACCTCATAAAGATGGATAGTGTTTGTGCTTGGTGCAGTAGTTATACAAACAAGAACTAATACTCAGCATTTGCATTTTCAGCTAACCGCCTCTAAGAATATTGAGCATCAGCTGTCTGTCATTTGAACTGGTGAAATAGATCAGCGTTACCTTTGTTCTTTTGGCCACAGCTCCCTCAACATGTGACAAAAGATTGTTGTGACAAGTGCCTCACCCTCCAGCAGAGGACCAGTTTGTCTCCCGTTTGCTTGTGTCGACTGTTTGATAAAAGCCAGCCTACTTTTGCTGTTTGTGTTTCTGCTTTCGTTTTCCTTTTTTGTATTGAATAGCACAACAGGCAAGTTCATTATGCGTGTGACTCATCCCACTAGCCCACACCCCCTCCCCATCTGCTGCTGTGCGGAGAGGGAACCGCCATTGATCACTTCTTCCCTCACACATGCACGCACACACCCCACCTTCAACGTCACTATCGATCGACATGTTTAATGTTTTTGTGGGAAATAGCTGGCATTTCCTTTTGTGTCCTTTTACATCTGTTCCCGACCATTTGCTGACATTCTAATAAATCACGGAGCAGACATGTAGAAGATGAAAAGTAAAAGATAATCTAGCGAATTATTCAGACAGTCTCAGACCATTCAGACACTGATTGAACAGGCTGTGATTTCTTTTTTTCTTATTTTTGTAGCAGGCTCAGTCAAGAATATATAAGGAAAAATGTCTGGATAGGAAAACTTTTCTTTTTTTTGCATGTCTTATTTAGTTGATACAGCTGGTAACAGCAAAGACCCCGCAGAATGGTCGATAAGCGTTACATATATCCTGCGTAAAACATTTCCTGACTGCCCCGCTCTCAATACTTGATTAATAAAATTAAAAAAAACACTGACATCCACATATGAGATTATTATTAAGTCGATGATTAATATTTTTAACAAACATTCAAACACAATTTCCCTTTGTTTGTCTTCTCTTACAGTGCTTTAAAAAAAGTAAAATAGAATAAGAGTTGGTTTATGGAGCAAACAGAAACTTGTGTGCTAAAAAACTGAGAAACATCACAATGAAATCAAGGCAATAGTTTTTTCACTTTCTCATCTTTCTGACTTGGTCTTTTTTTACATCAAGAACTGAAAGACACTGTTCATCGACAAAACAGTTTGCAGGTAGTGTATGGTGACTTCACAGCAGTTCTGGCCTGCCAAAAGGTCCAATCTGGTCCCCAGGCTGGCTCTGAAAAGTGTGAAAATTGCAGAAAGGAGGGTATAAGTTGTTAAGAATGGATCACATCATGAGATTGGTTGTCTGAACTGTTAATTTAATCCGAGTCAGAGGTCTGAATCATCCTCACTTTTACAGTCTTCTTACTGACAAAGAAGGTTTTCATACCACGCCAAAGAAAGGTGGTTAAACGACTGTGTCCTGCTGATGCATTATAGCACATAATGTTGAAACTGCACCTAATTTTGTTAAAACAGCTCATACTGTAAAGGAGTGGTGGAGATCGAATCGGCCTGCGTGCAGCCCATGAACTGAGTTTGACTCTTCTGGTTTACAGGGATTCCTGCAGCCTTATTACTATAGTGCTTCCCTGCTGCACTTGAAACAAAGAGCGCACTAACAGCGATTGAGCTGACTGTTAAGGCCATGACTTCACAACTAAATTGATGATGAGACGCGATCCATTAGGGCCTGTCTGATGGTGTCTTGTACATGCATGCTGAGCACTAGTGTGCGTGTGTATGACACAATTATTGTCTATCAGCAGAACACTGCAATATCAAGGGAAAAGAAAGCAAATAAGTTTATAAGTTTAAAAAAAAAGGCTGAGGTTAAGATCTCTTTAGGACAGACAAAACAGTGAGTAACCCTTTTAACTGGAAACTGCAGGCTGAATGTGTCTATAGCTTCTGAAATGATGATGCATGTCAAGTTTGCTTCACCACTGATAAACAGTACATATATGGTCTTTATTTAATCAGGTAATCTCTTGAATTGGATTGATAAGAAGGTTGGTAGAGATAAGAAAGATTCCTATGGGAGCGACTTGGGAGTGTTCTCTTCATCAAGGCGGTTGTATGATGAAAGAGTCTGTTGTGTGAGGATTAAGGTCATGTGCATTAACATAATAACAGCACTTCCATTAATTTTGGTTCAGTTACCTTGAATTACGGGATTTGGTGAAGTGTTTATATTTGTTTTCAGGCATTTCCATAACTGCAAGTATCAAGTCAAATGTGTTAGAGCTTCTCAAAAAAGTTCTTACAGTATAATTTAGGCTCAAAGGCTAATATGAATACATTTGCATTAGCACATCGTCACATCCAGTTTATCAGAGCTTTGTTGCTTAAAACAGCTGCCTCCTGCTGTTTAAAATTACTCTGATTTCCTGCAGGGGGAGTGAACTAAAGTTCAGCGAAGTTTTGAGCCGTCAAAGCAAAACAGTGGAATAAAGATGCTAAAGCCCTCTGTAAAACTGATCGAAACTTCAAAGTCAGGTGATAATTCTGTGTGAATTTGGGACTAAAAGCAAAAGAATAGCTATTGGTTTCAGTGAAACAGACACCTTATATGACTTAAGTAACATTTATATTTATTTATTAACATATATATTATAATTCTATATTCATATAAAATAATAATAATAATAATAATAATGGATTGGATTTATATAGCGCTTTTCAAGGCACCCAAAGCGCTTTACAATGCCACTATTCATTCACTCTCACATTCACACACTGGTGGAGGCAAGCTACAGTTGTAGCCACAGCTGCCCTGGGGAAGACTGACAGAGGCGAGGCTGCCATATCGCGCCATCGGCCCCTCTGGCCAACAACAGTAGGCGGTAGGGTAAAGTGTCTTGCCCAAGGACACAATGACCAGGACAGAGAGCACGGGGATCGAACCGGCGACCTTCCGGTTACAGATACGCTTCTGTAACCGGAAGGTTGGGGTTGGTAAAATGTATGCGTTATGCAGTCCAGATCTTCATCTGGAATTTCTGGATTAGCATCCATCCATCCATCCATCCATTTCTGGGTCAGCTGCCATGGTGTGAGAGGCGGGGTATACCCTGGACTGGTCACCAGTCTGGCACAGGACAGACAACCATCCACGCTCACATTTACATCAAGCTCCCAGAGTGAACACACGCAGACGGAGTGAGATCAGGCAGACTTCACACAGAAAGGTCCCAGCCTTGATTCAAACCAGGAGTTTCTTAATGTGAGGTGACAGTGCTAACCACCACGTTCATAATGATTAAACTTCTAATAAAAGCTCCACTAAGTTTACCAGAAATCGTCAATCAGTCACAGTTTACACAGCGTTATTGCCACAGGCTAAAGACTGTGCTAAAGAAAAATTTTGCCTGCTGACTGGCTAGGTTGTGCTCCCAGGCTTGTTGGTGCACTGAGTGTGGGTTCCCTGTCACAGCCAAGAAAGTTGCAGAATAAGGTTTGGGGAAAAATATTGTATTGTTTATTTGTAATGTATACATGACGAACTGTTCAATAAGCTACATTTTTCAGACATAGTTTGGAGAGATATTTGCCGACATTAAGGTTAAGATATGGTAAAATATTGGACAGTCCAGGGTTCTCTGTCTCGGTTTTTGGCCAGCTTTTGCCCTTTAGCTTAAGATATTTTGAAATTACATTTATTTCATTATGATCAGGAGGTACTTTGGTACTTATAGGCCTTTATAATTGTGGCTTTAAAATAAGGGTTAGGCGACTGGACGAATATATCGACTATCTACGATAGGCTGAGCCTTTCACCGATTGTTTTTTGAAGAGCGATTTATTTATTTGCCCATGAGTACGTTTGCTAATAATGTTGGTTGAAGCTAAGAGAAGCAGAAAAAATAATAGGGCTGTTTAATGGCACCCTCTTCCATCTGCAAACAAATGCACCCTCCTCAGAGTGCGCCCAAATGCAGCGATTCATTTACTCAAATTCATAACAGAAAGAAAGAAAGGCAGTCGCCTATGTTCAGAAAAAAACAAAAAACATTTTTTTTAAATTAAAAAAAAAACCACACAATGGTGGGGAGGGAAACAAACAGCAACTGCCTTCTTAAATAAATAAATAAATAAATGAAGAATCCAAAAAGTAGTTATATTAATACTGAAACAAACAAGAAAAGAAGGTAAAATATTCCCTCCAAACAAAATGTATAAATTCTAAATGCGCAAATCCACGCATGATTACATTGCTCCACCCATCAAAAAGTCTGTGCCTGCACATGTATATTGCCTTTATCGTCATTTATTGGACTGACAATTGTCGGTTGGAAAACTTTTACATATCGCCCAACCTTACTTTGAAACAAGTCCAGGTACAGGATACCTTGGATAAATGTTAGTTTTATATGTATATATTGAGCATGTTTACCTTGAACTTACGGCTTATGTAAATTTTAGCTTTAATGTTGTTATTCCATGATGGGGGAAAAATACTTTTTATTAATTACAACAACCCTCAGTGTGTTATATTGATCATGAAATCACTTCCTTTTTAACGTCTTTATTGCTAAATTTGATTGCCCCGAACTGAATGTAAAAAATTCAAATGAGCTATAACGCATTCATACAGTGCTGTTAAAAGGTATTTTCCCCCTTCCTGTTTTTTTTTTTTTTTTTTTTTTTGTTAAGTCTTTTTAAATGATAATTTCATTTATTAAGGTGAAACGATTATCCAAACTAGTCCTATGTGAAACGTAATTGACCCCTGTAGTTATGAATTAACTGTGACTAATCACATTTTTGTAAAGTGGAGTTCAATTTCTCTTGCCACACCCATGCCTGCTTACTGCCAGACCTGTTGGATCAAGAAATCACTTAAATAGAACCTGTCTGACAAAGTGAAGAAGGGTAAAATATGTTAAAAAAGGACCAAAGTCACTGACATCTATCAGTCTGGAAAGAGTTACGAAGTCATTCCTAAGGGTTCGGAACTCCAGTGAACCACAGTGAGAGCTCTTATACACAAATGGAGAAAACTTGACTGGTGAACTTTCCCAGGAGCCTACCAAATTACTCCAAGAGTGCATCAATGACTCAGGAGGTCATAAAAGAGCCCAGAACAACAAAAACTGGAGGCCTCAGTTAAGGTAGTGTTCATAATACTGCAATAAGAAAGAGACTGGGTAAAAATGGCATCAATGAGACCATTTCAAGTAGAAATCCACTTCTGACCAAATGTTAATCGCCAAAACTTTTGGGAAAATACTCTTGGGAACAATGAGGCAAAACCTGAACAGTCAAACATGGTAGTGTGGTCTGGGACTGCTTTACTGCTTCAGGACCTGGACGATTTATTGTAATTAATGGAACCATGAATTTTGCTTTCTACCAGAAAATCCTGAATGTCCAGCTATCAGTTTGTTTCCTGAACTCAAGCACACTTGGGTTATATCAAGTTGTGATGTTTTGACATGATTTAAACAGCCCATTCCTAATCAAAAACCCTCCCCCTACCCAGAATTCAAACAATTCTGCAAGGATAATGGGGCCAAACTCAATGACTCATTGCACATTATGAACAACTCCTTGATTGCAGTTCTTGCCTCTGAGGTTAGCACAACCCATTATTAAGTTTTGGGGACAATTACTTTTTTCACACAGAGCCAGGTGGGTTGGGTTAACTTTTTTTCCATTAATTAATGAAATCATCATGTAAAAAACTGCATTTTGTATTTACCATGGTAATCTTTGTGTAGTATTAAAATGTGTTTGATGATATAAAACCTGGA
Source organism: Neolamprologus multifasciatus (assembly GCF_963576455.1). NCBI lineage: Eukaryota > Metazoa > Chordata > Actinopteri > Cichliformes > Cichlidae > Neolamprologus > Neolamprologus multifasciatus. The sequence goes on from NC_140439.1 coordinate 17,590,389, forward strand.
CCTCATTTTTAAAAATCAGGTAAGTGCTTCAAAAGTTATGTGGATAAACACACACTCTTTCACCTATTGTTGTTGGTACCATAGTTCTTGAGGTATAGACTTTAAACTTGATAAAGAGGCTAGGGAGTTCCCCCAATCAGAAATTTTTACCATACAGATCCAGATGGTGTCACAGACTAAAATGGAAGGTGACAATGTGTGAAAATGTGGGTGCCTATGCATGACACATGTCAGTGCACCACCGTGAGTTAAACACTTAAATGATGAACTAACATTGTGATGATTCACGTATATGGAGTCATGTTGTGAGAACTGTTCTTGTGCTTTCTCACATGTAGGTGGTGCTGGACATGACATTTGGAGGTGGTGGTCATACCAAAGCAATTCTGAGCACAGTTCCCGAAGTCACGGTCCTGGCCTTAGATCGAGATCCCACAGCAATTTCTCTGGCCCAGCAGTTAGCCAAGGAACACTTGTAAGTGATTTATTGAGAAAGATCAACTAGACCAAAGTTGAAGCTTCAAGCTACACACTGTTGAGAAAAATGTTTATACCTTATCATGGCTAATGTTTGGCCATCAGTTTTTGTTGTTATAGCTGACAGCTTGACAGTTTTAAGCAGTGTGTGGTTTGTGGTCATTTCTTAAAGGATACTGTGGGTTTGATATACGGTGTTGCAGCTCTCCCTGTACTTTCTCACTTCTTCCCTGAGCCCGATCAAATACTGCTTGCCAAGATACAGCCCCTGAGTTCCACTGTCCAATCAGAGCCATTCTTCCTTCTTAACTTAAAGCTTTTCTTCCCCCACGCAAAGCTGGTGGGCCCAGCATGTAATTTGTCAGAGTAAGGGCCCACGCCTGCTGTGTGAGGGAGATGCTACCTCCCACAGAGGATCTATAAGTTACTGGTGGGGGGTGTGGGGGTTAAAAATGGAGAGAGAGAGAGAGAGAGAGAGAGAGGCAAAAAAAACAAGAGAGAGAGAGAGAAAATGAAAATATAAGAGAGAGCAGGGAGACACAAGGACACAATGCCAGGGTGAGAGGGAGTGTGTGTGTGTGTGCATGAGCAAAGCGCGGGTGGATGAAAATAAGATGTTCCTAAGACCATGGCGTGGGAAGGAATCCTTTTACGTAGATTCTGGGGAAACCTCTCTCAAGGGAATCTGCCAGAGAAATGTGCCTGTGAGCGGGGAATGACAATTAAGAGAGAGAGAGAGAGAGTGAATGAGAACACTGTATTCTGTCAGCAGCAATATACCCCTGCTGTAAACTCTTCCACGCCTACTCGTGATGCAAGTTGAGAGAGGCTAGAGAAATCTAGCAATTAACCAATATTATTGGATGCCTGAGTAAAAGACCCTGGCAGCCCACGCAGTGCATCCACACAACAGGGTTAGAGGATTTTCTCTCTCCTCTGCACTCCCGTTTCTTGAGGAAAGTCTAACCTCAGTGCAAACTGTTGAGTTTCGGTGTCAGTCTGAACCCAGTTTTACAGCACAAAGAGAATAATTTCAAGTCCAAACATTTCAAAAGCATCAGCTCATGAAGGTAAATCTCTTTTCCCTGAATAATATTCACCCGTGTACTTAATGGGATTTGTCTCCTGCATGTTGAGCCTTGCTATTCTCTGCATCATTCTTCTTGTTGCTATGACTTCCCTCCACTCGAAGCTCTGCAGTAGTTGTGCCCACAGTACATGTTATAAATCTGAAAAGGCACAGCACGTCATTGAAAAGTCAAACATTGGATTTACATGTACATATATGGTGAAACTGACTGATATGAAGTGAGATCTGAACTGTTTGCATGCTCTGTGCTCTTTGCTGATTTACACCGAGTGCCGTGTTGCCTGTCACATCATGGGTAGAAGGCTCTGAATGCTTTGACACATGAAGCCCATTTTCTTAGAGTTTACCTGCACATATTGGCTCTCTGTCTTTATTTGGCTTATTTAAAATGTTTTCATAAGAACAGTTTCCCTCCTCTAAGGCTGTAGCTCTTTTCTGCGTTTGTTATTCAGTCGATCCTTCTTTTATTTTTTCCTTTCCACTCTTATTCCACTCTTTCTTACTCTTGTTGTTTGTTTGAAGACCACTGCATGAAATTAAATTATATTTAAAGGTTTTACATTGGAGATTTGTCAGATCTGCAATTAAAGGTGAGCCTATAATAACATGTTGATGAATTATTTGGCACTTTCCTTTAGGATTTTTACAATACTAGAATTTCAAACAGTAGAGATACCCTGGAAAATACTCAATACTTACAATTTTCAATGCAATGAGGGGAAAATTAAAAACAATCATTTAAGAGGCATCCATTTTTAACAATAGTTACAACAGTACTGGTTGGTGCAGATGTTTTCAGCTACAGCTAAGGCTGGTTGATATGACTTTAAGTTAAAAAAAATGACAGTTCATGAAACATTTTCCCTCAAATAGGATTAATGAATATGAACAAACAAACCCACACACAGACAGGATATTTTTGTTCGTTAGTGTTGTAACAGATTGGCAGTATTACTTTTGGTCGTTAAAACTACAAAAAGTGTCCAAAAAACAGACACAGCATTTTGTATTTGGCAGAGGCCGCTTTAGTTGTGCTGTCAGCTCGGTGTTTGAGTTTAAATATTAACGGTCATTTTGGGGATAAAGTAGAAAGTTCGAGATTAACACCCAGCTGAAGCTTTGCAGCTGCCAGCCACAGGTACACAACAATAGAACCCAGTTCATTCCTCTTAAATGCAGGTGAGGCGTAATTGCTGATGCCGCTCTGTTTTGTCAGCCTCCCCGCAGCGGCGCCATGGACCATTCCCCACAACAGCATCACGTAGGTGTAATTTTTAACCAATATAAAACAGGCTGACTTTTGTTTGGTTTATTTTACTACTCAAAAAATTAGCAACACCTTGGAGACCTACATTGATTTCATCTAGGCATTTTGCCATTTTTGTTGCTTTTTTTCATGGGTGAAGTCAACCAAAGCTTACTGGGAGAATAGTCCTGCATTAAAACAGAACAAGGACTAGTGCACCAAAACACTTCACAATTCATAAAATGCACAAACTTGAATTTACGTCCTTCTAAGCTACCCAAGCTGTCGGTTAGGTCAACTGTTTCCAAAATGCAAATGATGTAAATGCTCCCAGGCTACTCATAATAAGAAATGTTAGTTAGATTATGATATACAAGGAGTGACTGCCACAGAGACCTACTTTTACCTCCATCAGCAAACCACTGCCAAAAAAGATGTTTGGTATCACTGCTAATAATAATAATGATAATAATAATAATGGCTGTTAATTGGCTGCAAAAAATCTTTTTTAATTTCTCTCTTCATTCTTGCATGTCATCTCTTGTTTTGCTCTTCCCAGCTAAGTGTAATAGTGTTTGCATTGCTCAGTATAGCCAACACGTCGGCAGTTCTCTGAGTTCTTTGTAGCCGAGCGATAACCTCAATCAATCAATCAGTCGTACATCATAGACGACATGGAGGGAAGTGCTGATTTCCATGTTTAGAAACTCATGTCGTGTTCACATTTCCTAACTATGGAGAAATGAGCTTGTCAGCCAGGAAGTAAAGATGATGAAATTAAAGTGGGGAAGCAGGGGGGCAGGACAAACTTCATAATTTTCCCGTGGCTTTAACAGTACATAAATAAGTCAGAGAGAAGTCTTTTATATCCATCTCTGGGTCATCTGGGGTAATTTAGTTAAAAATAAAAGAGTCATTTCTAAAGGCTAGCCTCTCTGTGTTTGTATCCCTCTTCTGTTTTTTTCCTCCACTGGACTGTAGATATTTCCATCACCGGTCCCCTGCTGAAAGCAATCAATCACCATCTTGTCTTAGGCTTCAGTGACGCAGGTAAAGGAACTGAGCAGGTCAGCACAAGGGAATATTTCAGGCTTGATTTGTGAAGAAGCAGCATGATGCTGAATGAGCATGCGCTCAGACTGAGGCTACTGTGAAGGCTGCTGATGTCCTCACCGATGGTAGCCTTAAATATTTAGTGAAGGAATGATTTCTGAAAAAAAAAAAAGATTCAGTACTGACCTCAGAAAAGGCAGAAAGAAAAATATCATTGCCACCTATTTTGACAGTTTGATGGATACAGTATAAAGCTGTTTTGAGAAAGTATTTTATGAAAGAACTTAAATATAATATTAGAAAAGGATACCTATTTTTTTCAATTAAAGGAAATGACTCACTCATAAGGTGCTTATAATATCACCTCTAACATTTTAGAGCTTATAAAAGTAGTAAGTGGATAACTAAAAGTAAATTCAAATTAAATTTGAATTAAATTCAAATTCAGCTTCACCACAGCATGACTTTTGTGTTTTCTTCACTGAAATGTGCATATTTGTCAAACACAACATGAAAAGATCGTAAAGGGGATTTAATCTAGACCCATTTGTGTTCAGGCAGAACACAAGGAAGACGTGGAGATGGTGTGAATGCATACAAGGTGAAATGAAAAGGCACAATCAGATGCAAATTCACTCAGGGCAGTGCGACCTGGCAGGATAAAATATAGGAGATGAGGCTTCAGCTTCAACAAAAAACCCCATGTGGTTCATATTGTGGTCATTAGAATGAGATAGATAAGGAAAAAAGCTGAGCTACTGGAGGGGAATAGCGCACAAGCCAAACTTCGTTCATCTCTAGTGCCCCCCCCCCCCAAGTGACAATTCATGTTTTGTTTGTACTCTAATTAAAGTTGATTTGTTATATTATTACTGTATGACCGGAGGTGAAATACACTCACCAGCCACTATTTTTTGGCCAACATTTAGATTTTGGTTACTAGTTTGAGTTGATTTGAGCTTTGGGAAGTGACGCATTGTCCTGGTTAATGCAGGATGATTCTAAAGAGATGGACATGGTCAGCAACAATACTCAGGTAGGCGTTGAAACAATGCTTAGTTGGCTCAAAATGTGCCAAGAAAATATCCTCCACACCATTACATAACCAGCACCAGCCTCGGCCATTGTCACAAGCGAGGATGGAGCCATGCTTTTATGTTGTTTATGCAATAATTTTCCAATCTTCTCTTGTCAAATTTTGCTGAGTCTTAGTGACTCTTAGCTAAGAACAGAAAGCTTAGACTGACTGGAGTGAGCCTTAGTACGGTCTTCTGCTGCTGTAGCCCATCCGCCTCAAAGTTCACAGTCTTGCACATTCAGAGATGCTTTTCTGGATACCTTGGCTGTAACAAGTGGTTATTTGAGTTACTGCTGCCTTCCTTTTTTCAGACTACTTTGTGTGAACTCTAGAGATGTCTGTGTGGTAGAATGTGCAAAAAACATTCCAGTAGATCAGCAGTTTCTAAAATACTCAGACCAGCCATCTGGCATGAACTATCTGTTTATATGTTATCTGTTGTCAAGCTCTGTTTTGCAACCATGCCATGTTCAGAGTCACTTCAGTCACCTTTCTTCTTCATTCTGATTCTCAGCAACTTCAGCAAATCAACTTGACCATGGCTACATGCCTAAATGCTTCACATTGCTGACATGTGATTGACTGACTAGCAGTGTTGGGACTAACACGTTATTAAGTAACGCGTTATTAAGTAACGCGTTACAGTAACTACGTTATTATTGTGGTAACGAGCACGGTAACTAGTTATTATGCCAAAATCAGGAACGCGTTAGTGGGATTTAGATAGGGGTTGTTACTCGTTACTTTGTGTGGTGGCTATTGCGGAGCTTCCACAGATTCAGTAACATTAGCAAGTGGTGGAGGCCAGCAGGTGGATGAGGGAAAGGGGAGGCAGGAGGAGGAGAGACCCGAGGCGGCCGCTGGTCCGAGTGTGAACTGAACTTCAGGTAAGAAGTTATGACATGCAGTCTATCTGGGTCAGACATAAACCAAGTTTAGATGGAGTTTATTTTCGTTATGCAGACTTTTTCCGTACTGCGTACTAGCTAGCATGATGGAGTTTCTATACAGCTGGATGGGTGCTATGATGTTGATGTTGAACTTTATTTTGTTCATAAGGTTAGTTAGTAGAGTTGCCAACCGTCCCGTAAAAAACAGAATTGTCTCGTATTCAGAGAAAATATTACGCATTTCGTATTGAGGTGAAAAGGAACACAGTTTGTCCCGTACTTCAGCTAGAATGGAAAAAGACACAAAGTTCTACTTCAATCATGAAACTGATCAATGATCAGCTGATCGGCTTTTCTCTCTTGTTTATTTATCGCCCACTTTGCGCCAGAAAGAGGAAACCAGCCGATGTCGCGCTAAACAACAGCAGCACGTTTAAGCTTGATCAGCTGTTGTTAGAATTTATTTAATATTCATTTCTAGTATCAGCTGATGTTTGCTATAGCCACAGCCGTAAAAGCTGCTGGTCATGATGTCGGTTTGGTTATCTGGTAAGAGGGAAACATGAAGATGAAACCAGGAGATGTCCTTACTGAATCATGAGAGCTGAACAGGTGATGGATAAACAGGTTTATCTTTCAGGTAACATGAATGAGTTGAAGGGAAGTTATTAACTGTTTCTGAGAGACAAATAACACCAGGATCCTTTTTCTACGTAGCTGACAGCTGGTAACTGTGCAGGGGCGGATCTAGCAAAGTTTTGCCAGGGGGGCCAGGTAGGGCATTAACAGGGAGAGGGGGGCACAAGGAAATACTTTTCTTTCTTATTCTCATTTAAAATATCTAGCTTTTAAAAATTATCTGACTCTTACAACAAACGATTGATAGATTGATACATATATACCATCAAAACGGTGTACATCACTGTCACAACAGCATTTGTTTTCATTCAAAGGCTTTATGATTTTTCCTATAATGGTGGGCCGGTCTCTAGTCAAAATGCCCGGCTGATTTTTTTTGTCCCAGTCCAGCCCGGTATGCAGCTCATCTGCAGTCTGGTGTTACATACATCTTCCTATTCGGAAGGCAGAATTTCCAAGTTCTGAGTACAATCGAAAGCACCACGACTGCAGTTTTTGTGTTGGATGTAAAAAGCGCACCTGACGCTGTGACGTAGGCTAGAATCATGGCGGCGCTCAACAACGGTCCAGGCGTGGGATTTCTCTCGTGGAAATATGCACATTATTTTTTTCTTTCTATTGGTAGGTGGCGCAGTGCACTTGTGGCAAGTAAGCAAGCTAGAAGACTGGCACTCTTGCTGGGTATCCAGCTACGGAAGCAACCATTAACAAGAGAATTCTGAGAAAAACCAAAGTTACTTTCCCTAGTAACTAGTTACTTTGAAAGTAACGAGTAACTTGAAGCAACTGAGTTACTTTTGATAGAAGTAACTAGTAATGTAACTAAGTTACTAATTTAAAGTAACTTACCTAACACTGCTGACTAGATATTTACATAAACAATGGACTGGATTTATATAGCGCTTTTCAAGGCACCCAAAGCGCTTTACAATGCCACTATTCATTCACTTTCGCATTCACACACTGGTGGAGGCAAGCTACGGTTGTAGCCACAGCTGCCCTGGGGCAGACTGACAGAAGCGAGGCTGCCATATCGCGCCATCGGCCCCTCTGGCCAACACCAGTAGGCAGTAGGGTAAACGGTCTTGCCCAAGGACACAACGATCAGGACAGAGAGCCCGGGGATTGAAAATTTCAAAATCCCTGGTAGCCCTTCGGGCAGGGACTCTTCAGTTTTTGGTAGCCCAAAATAAATTTAAGTAGCCCGAATAAAAAAGAGAGCAATTTTTTGATTGATGTTTTGTTTCCTTTACAATATTATACATTAAAGTATAATATTGTAAAGGAAACAAAACATTAATCAAAAAATTGTTGAAACACAAATTACAACATTGTATAAAAATTACAATCATCAACTCAAATACTTGGTTCTAATTGAACAGAAATTTCTATGAACTTGTAAGAACTGTGTAGAACATGAATCAGTCTGTGTCAGATCCTGAATTTGAAATTTCCATTGAAGTCACGGGTAAGAGGCAAGTGGAACCAAGATCTAGGACATTTGCTTTTTGAAGTTTGCAAAGACTGCTAAATTTTGTCTAAATTTATCTTTGCAACATAGTACGCTGTTCTAAACTGATTTTCAGGTTTATTTTTAGTATGTTATTTGCAATTGGTGTTTGTTCTGGGAAAGATATTGCAGACTGAGCAATAATGCATTTCTTGCATTTCTCATGGGTTCTAATGGGGGCCTTTCTTAAAATGACTGGTCCCAGTAACAAAGGCGCTTGTCGACTCAGAAATCGATGAAAACCAACAACACACCCGGCAGACACGGGTGCACATAAGTGGTCTGCATGTGCGCATTCGCTGTCAAAATAAAAGACGCGCACCAGATAAGAAGTTGCAACGCGCGTTTGCGTCCATATTAAAGGCACTGTTTTTGTCCGCTAGAATGGGATTTTCACGGCACATTCTGCACCAAATCTCTGTGCGTTCATCATTTGTTTGAAGCCAGCTCACCTCCTGCAACCACTTTTCCGAGAATACGCACTTCTTTTGTGGTTCGGACTCCTTCTGACATTTCTTTGGAGGTGGAGGAACACCAAAGTAATTGCTTAAAGGAGCTTGCTTCTTCGACATCTTTAAGAGTTCTAAACAAATGTCTGTCCTCCTCCGGAAAATCTTATGTACGCAAACACGCGTTGCAACTTCTTATCTTGTGCGCGTTTTTTATTTTGACAGCGAATGCGCACCTGCGGACCACTTATGTGTACCCCTGGTTATTATTTAGCTCGTCATATTGCAGCCACAGAAATTCTTTTGTCCATGAAACCATAAAGCTGCACTTTTTGCCTCATAGTCTGATTTGTCATAACTTTTCCGTTTTGTGGTAAGCTTTTCTTTGGCTGTTACTTCTTCACCCTGACCTGTCTTATTTGGCTCAGCAGAACTAAAATATATATCCTGCTGCTTTTACACACGCACTCACATAACGCTCAGCGATTCTCTGCGCGATCAACCTCTCACATGTTTAAGCTTGCTGCGGGAGATTTCACTTGTCATGTTTGCATAGTAAGCTAACAATTGATAAGACGATGTCAGAGGAATTGGTGCACAAATTATCGTCACTCACCAATCAGTGCTGTCGCTCTCTATACACAGTTCGCGCGGTTGCAAAGTGAAAGCAAAAAACAAGCGCAAAAAACAAGCGCAAATTCAAACGCGATTTCAATATGTCACCTATTGACAGTGGCTCACCGATGCCAATGACATAATTACCCAGCTACATTTCCGAAAGAATGCAAAAGCATAGACATATATTTTTCCTTCCTACAATAGCCCGACGGGCATGACTGGAAAAATCGCTAGCCCCGGGACGTCGGGCTAGCGATTTTGCGAGCCCTGGGTTGCAGATGCGCTTCCCAACCCCCTGAGCCACAGTCGCCAAACGATGAGTTGGAACAGGTGGGGCTTATAAGGTGGCTGGTGAGTGGATGTATCTTCACAAGGCGTTTAGCAGTGAACAAAGCAACCCCACCCACTTACTTTTCAAACCTTTCGCTTACGATCAGCAGCCAATGTAAAAGGGCTGGTTCCCTTATTAAAAGGAGAGGCGCTTAAACTGCTTGTTTCAGGCAATGAATTACCAGAAGATATTAACTACAACCATGTATAAGATAAATAAAGAATTTTAGAACTGTCAATAATGCAAAACTACTATAGAACTGAAAATGATGCATAATGGGTTCAGGTTGATCCACTGAGATGCCAGAATAACAAAAAACAAAGGCATGTCAATATTGTACGACGCTACAGCTATAAATAGTTCAGATCTCTTAAGCAATTATGAGCCCACTTGAACCTCAGCACATACACCACTGAAACTTGTCCTCTTTAATAATATAAGACCTTACATAAGGCATTTATATCTCCAACTCTGTGTCTAAGCCACATAAAGAAGTTAATAATTTAGAAATCTTATGTAACTGTTTTGCATATTTTTAAATCCTTTATTGGCTTATAAAAACATGTTAAAGAACAACAGCACAGTGATGGTTAATTTTGGTGCAGAAACTAAAAATTGGCATTGAAAACAAACCTTGAACTTAAAAGGAAACATTGGCATTGAAATACTTCTTTTGAAAAAAGAAAAAGATCCACTCCTAGTAGGCCTAGCGTATACTGATTATAAAACACAGAGTTTTAAAAAATTACACCTTAAAATCCAGCCATCCATCCATGTCATGCTGCTTATCCTGGACCTGGTTGCAGGGGCAATGGTCTAAAAAAGTTAGGGGCTGGGCTAACAAGAACACAACGTTTATAGAATTTGCATTCGGGGGAGAGAATGTCACTCTTTTTGACCTATTGTCAATTTGCAACCTTTGTGCTTTCTGCCCTAATTTAAGGAGCAAGACTAAATAGGTCAAGTTTTCTTTGTAGTTTTTTTTTTTTAATCTCACACAGAAAATTGAACTGGGTTAAAGAAAGCATAGTTTTCCAGTTAGAGTTTGCTGTCTTGACACACGTACAATGGAATAGGATATAGCCATAGCTCATTTTTGTTAACTAACCAAATTATGTTTGATAACCAAGTCGTTTAACCTAATAAAAGACAGAAAACAATTAAAAACTGAGCTTACTCTTGTGGGCAGAGTTAATTACTGGCCAAACAAATACTTCATGTTTATTTTATTTTCTATGAAACCATTAATCACATTCTTCATTAATCAAATCATGCAGAACGTTGTTGCACATCACTGCTCAGGTTAGCATTGCTGTCATCCTTTTACTTTACGCTTTGCTTCTTTACAACTTTGCTTTACAGATAGAGAGAGACAGGGAATACATACTTAGGTTAAACCTTTGCTTTAAATGCATCTTAGGTAATAGTTGCAACATTTCTAATCTAGTTCATGCCTTTTCCCCCCCGGGGATTTGAGGAAGCACTGCTGCTGCACAAGATGATGCAAGTTATTTCACAGTATAACTGAATTTAATGCAGTTACATAAGCTGCAAAGTGAAATTAATAAAGTGAAAATTTTCCAAACAGGCATGCAGTTATTAAACAGTCCAGTATTTATTTCTTCTTCTTCTTCTTCTTTTTTTTTTTTTTCAAAAAATGCAAGGCAAAAATAAGACAATCGTTCAGAGAATTCTACCTGAAATCATGGTAGCTGTTACAAAGGTTAATGGGTCACTTAAGATGAAGTGCCACTCACCTGGAAAGGATGCAGAAGCTGCAGGAGGTAGAGACATATAACTGCACTTACATCAGACAGTTTTCAGCAGCTCTCAATACTTTGTGCAAAACATTATAACATAATAAAACCCAGAGAAAGCTAAAGAGCCAATCAATAGCCAGCCCGGGAAACATATGAGTCAACTTTGTTGTTGCACTGATGGAATTACACAGTTAAAGTTCACTATAATTTCAACTGTGTGATGACAGGCACATCTACTGTTATAGTAAAGATGTAGGCAAGTATACTGTTTTTATTGGCTTACTGTAACCATAATGTGAATTAGCATGACATTTGTTCAAATGCTCTGGTGGGATAGACCAGAAATCTTGATTGTGTAGTCACCCAAGTACCGTTAGCGAGTTAACGCGGATCGGCCCGTGCAAATCCTGCACGGCACTAACGCATTAACGAGCTAACTGTGCTAACGCGTTGACGCTGTTAAGCTCTCAAATGTCCTCATATTTTGAGTCTAGAATATAGTTTGGTGTATAGAAGGTTTCATGGTCTACTCAGTGACTGCATGGTGGTTGGTGCTGATATGCCATGATTGGTTTTCAGCAAATGTGCCACTGTACATTATGTCTAGATATGCCTCATCTGTGAGGATATTGTTCCAGATGCCTTGTGGTTTGTTCAGGTCAAAGTTTTGTAAAAACTAGCAGCCCTAGCAAACTAGCCATACTTATTCAGTGTTGTTCAAATTCTACTGACATGAACTTTAACATACTAACTAAGGCTTGTAGTCTTAGATGTAGCTGTTGGATTTTTGCACTTTCTCTGAACACTGCACTGACTGGCCTTGGTGTGAATTTGCTGGGATGTCCACTCTGGGCAAGATTTTGGCATTGTGTTGACTAGGGCTGGGTCATATCATACCGTTCACGGTAATACCGGTATAATGTTGGGCAACGATAAGAAAATGAAATATCGCGATAGAATATGGGTAAAACGCGCATCCGCAGTGCCTTTGTTTTCATACGCACATGGGGGAAAAAGCAAGGCGGCGACGGAGAATGAGAAGGGCGAAAGCGGATCGATGAATGAAGCAGATGAACCAGAATTGGTTTGTTAAAATGCTGCAACTTCAGTGGTGTGGAATTGGTTTAGCTTTCGTCCGTCAGATACACAACAAAGCACAATTTTTGGTAGAGCATGCTAGCGGGCCATCGTTATTACCGTGTTTTTTGGAAAAATTTGACACACTTAAAATCAATCCTTTGATTTTTCTGAAAATCGACAGTGCCCCTTACAATCCCGTGTGCCTTATGTATGAATTCTGGTTGGGTTTACTGACCTTGAAGCAATTTTATGTGGTACACGGCGCTTGAAAATCTGTCAAATATTTTAGTACGACTTTGCTAACCTACGACGCCGCACCGCTCGATGGATTGTCGGAGCATTACGGCTATCATAGGTAGGAGCCTTGCGGAGTGATACGTACTGTGCTTCAACATAATATTACCGTGTGTATATTGTGTGTGTATAACCTCTTTTTAAGTTTTGTGGATATTAAACATGGTTATGCTGAAGATATGTCGGCCAATTTCCACTGGAAATGCCTTTTGGTTAAACTGTCAGCAAGGAATTTGCATTTGCACTGTTAAATTTTTATATAACTTTAATGCAGATAAAAAACAGCTGCTTGTTTAAGTGAAAATACTTTGATATTTTTTTGCACTAATAAAGTTGTGGAGTTGTAAAGTATTTTGTCTAGTGTCAATTATATCATCAGTTATATCGTCAGTTATATTGTTATCGCAAATTTTCAAATGCATATCGTGATAAATATTTTTGGTCATATCGCCCTGCTCTAGTGTTGACACACACCTGAATGCTCCAGACCTGCAAACTACCAAAACGTCTGGTGTTATAGAGCTGTGCACACTTGCTGATGATCAATTAAATAATTGCATTTCATTAGCAACTTACATAATCATGTCACATAGTCACATAAAATGTGCCTAAATTATTTTGTTATGTTGACCTCGAGCTCAAATATAGTTGTCATGGGTAAATGTTGCGATCTTATATTAATATTTTTAAGCCACTACTTTCTTTGTCACTGCTCATACATGATATGTAACAATAATAATAATAAAGATGTATGGATGGATAAATAACTTTGTAATGTAGTTACTCAAAGATATGGAGAAACATATGGAGAAAATGGCCACCTAATATGCTGCCTTTGCAGATAAATTTAGCAAATAGCTTTGAAACAGTGCCACACTGTTCTCCACTGAACTTAACTGTAAGAGTTTTGAAACTCTTGCCAAATCATTTACACTGCAACTTTAAATAATGAAAAAAACGTAGAAATTGGAGATGGTGGGTAGAGTGCTACTGAGGAGGCAGAACAAAAAAGGGATTGTGCAGGTGATGGGGGAAAACAACAAAGCCTTTACTATAGATTTTCCAACAAATTAATCACTGTGCGGGATAGTGAATAACAACAGCAAAGCAAAGAAAGGCCCTGACTGTGTGGGTGAGATGCTCCCTTGCCATTTTGTCTTCAGTGGGTTTTGAAATAGAGGACCTGTCAATTTGTGTTCCTTCTTTTAATGCCCCTAGTTAATCTTGAGGAAGGTGGAGTCTGTAATGTACCTAAAAAGGGCAAGTTTCTAATTGAGTAAACTATCTTACTAGAGTTTATTGCCCCCTCAGGGCCAATTTAGCTTACAGGCAGCAATCAGTAGTAGTGAAAATACTGCAATCAATCAATCAGTCAATACTATACATGCAAACATAAACAGTTACTACACAGATTACAGCAGTATCCAATTTATTATTGACACTCCTCACAATCTCACAACCAGAGCTGGCGACAGTTCAAAAACAAATTACATTTTGTTTATATAGACTTTCTGTTATTGTCATTAATACCACGACTGCATCAATGTAGATTTTGAATAATGTTACTGATACATACTTTTACAACACTCTCGGATTATCCTGTATAGAAAATAGTCCAACGATTTGATTGTTTACCAATTTGATAATAATCATCGTCATTAAAAACTGGTTTTTATAAACGGTAATGAATGGGTGTTGTAAGAGTACTGTCATGGAAACATCAAGCAAATGAACTAAAATGAATAAAAATTATAGGGAACCAAAGAGCAGCAGCATCAGTTGGGAAGCTAATGACAAAAAACACTCTTGCAAGGCTTTGATCAGCATGCATTTTTATTATGTGGATTAAAATGTATACCTAAGTGCACCAATGCGTGTTGAAAATGTGTCCTTTACAAATGGAGGGATGGGAAAAATTAATAGCGTGTTGTTTTTGATTAGCTGTGAGCACTTATTGTGATGTATAGCTTACACATGGCAGGCATAGACTGAAATTAACCATCCTTCTCCAGATGGAGGTTCGTGTGTTGAGAGCAGTGACTCAGTCTTTGTGCACAGGTTGCTGATTTTTTTCAAAGATGGGTGAGACATCAGATTTAACAAGGCATTTGAAAGTGCTTTGCATGCATTTAAGAGCAGAGGCTTGCTTCACTAGCTAACATTAAGGCTTGTCAAAAAAATAATAATCTGGGCAGCGTATCTTATTGACGCTATCCCAACCATTGAAACACTGAAATATTATTGCAGTGTAATTGGTAAGGGCCAATAATTCCAACATTCTCTCTTCTGAGTTGTCAAAATGTTTGTTTTTTTCCCCAGTAAATGCTCATACTCAATACATTTTAAGGAATAGAGAAAGGCAAACAGACCAAGTTCAGTAACTACAAAGTTTTCCAGAGAATTTCATTTGTTTTACAAGTGATGCCCTCCAGTATGTAGGCTGAACCAAACATTAATAAATGGACATTGGTAGCTTATGTAACTGCGGCAAGTGTAATAAATAAAAACAACTGAGGAAATGTAAACCATTAAAGGAATTAAATCAAGAAGGAGAGATGCAGTTGCAACAATTGCAGTATGTTGATTCTAAACTATTGGTTGAGGTTTAGAGAAGTGGAGCAGCCGTTCCCTTTTTGTGGTATGAAACATATGAATTCAGATTTTGAGCTGCTTAGCTTTTTGCTGTTACTCTGCAACCTACAAAATTGTTTTTTTGTCATTTGGAAAGGACAATCTGACATTTTGCTTGCTTTTTTGATGAGTAATAACTTCACTAGAAATGTATTTTCATATATCTGGGAGCTGACGAAGGCTGCATACGACCTTTTGCCCCTAATGTATAGACGCTAACTCCTGTTGCTCTTTTCTGCCATCATCTTTGTTCACACAATGTTAAAAGGTCACATGAAAAATGCATGAAGATGGCTTAAGCATCTTACCACTCGTGCATGAGGAAGTCGGTACACAGAGTCTCCTCTGTCAAACAAGGGGAAGGATCTCAGTAGGCTAGCTAAGACAGTCAGCCTCCAAGGGGGTAAAAATAACTGATTCATTTTTTAAAAGGTTCACGAAAAACTACTCAAGCTTTTATGTGTTGCCAGTGACTCGCTGGTATGTCATACTCCTCTTGAACTCGGCAGCTTAAAACAACCACTCTCCAGATGTTGTCTGTGCGGGTTGTTTTCGGATCTAATGTATTCATGTTTATGCCCCAAAGATTTGCAAGATTCGTTTGTTAACCATTCTTACCAGATGAGGTTGTGCCATTAAGGTCTGATAAAGTGAGAAAAAGAGAGCAGTGTTTGTTTGTGCCACCTACTTTGGTCGTAGCCCAGACTAAGGGTAAGTACACCCTCTAGCCTCTGACCAGTGTGACAAAACCTCCCAAAAAACGAACAAAATCAGAAAAGAAAGGAAAAATAACATTTACAACCCTAGTGCTAAACCTAATTTAATCCTAAATTTTGGAAGGCAGTAATGAACTTTTGGGGAAAAAATTTCAATGGTTTTTGATGGTTGTCAGAATGAAGAATTTAGTTCTTCTCTGCTTGCTGAGATTTAGGAAAACAGTTTAATTAAAACAAAAATTTTAAATGCTAATAGTTTAAAGTTAGGGTTTGGGTTACAGTTGCAGTATACTAATGACTGCTTACACTCCAGAGGGTTTAAAGAACTCTAGAAAAGATGGTAAGAACTGGTCATTGAAACTTACTCTGTTTGTGATATTGGTGTACCTCAGGGAAGTATTCTTGGTCTACTAGTCTTCTTCTTTTTCTTTTTTTTAATGTTCATGATTAACCATTTTTTACCCTCTTTATGCACATGATAGTAAACTGCTTCTGTTAGCCACAAATATTTCTTACATTTTACGTATCAGTTAATAAACTCATTAACTATATATTTTGTCTAGTTAATAGACACATTTTAGAATAGAAAATTATGTAATACAACTTTTTTTGTAAAATATGGAACACATTTCACAATAGTATTAGAAATACTCATTTGTCTCCACATTTTAAGCATTTGTGAAGGTAGGTCTTCTTCAATTTACTATGGATTTTTTTTCTTTGGTTACAAATATAATCTCTTTGTATTACATTATAAAATATTTTTTTCTAGATTTCGACTACATATGTTTTATATGTAGCCGAAACATATTCTCCAGTCTTTTAATAGCCATCATGTCTTCAGTTGTCTTTGTCTCTAAATACACTATTTTGTTCCCTAATTCTTTCTCAGTGGTCGTGTGAAACCAATGCTTGGCCGGTTCAGTGAGCTTGAAGACCTGCTGTCAAACATGAACGCTAAGCCAGGCAGCATTGATGCTGTCCTGTTGGATGCTGGCTGTTCCTCCATGCAGATGGATGAGGCAGAAAGAGGCTTCTCCCTAAGCAAAGATGGACCGTTGGATATGAGAATGGATGGAGACAGGTAAAAGATTTGATACATACATTGGTTGGCATATTGTGATATGCTGGATAATCAGAAGCGCTTGTGCAGTATTAATCAGTGTAATAATGTGAAAGTGCAGATAGTACAAAAAGGCATCTTCGTGCTGATGATTTTAGGTTATGTTGAAGAATGTGAAGGTAATCCTCCTTCTTCATTATCCCATTTACTCTCTGTAAAGCACCAGTTCCATTGGCAGCAAAACAGCCCCACAGCATAATACTCCCACCACCATGCTTGATTGTAGGCATGGTGTTCTTGGGGTTAAAGGCCTCACCTTTTCTCCTCCAAACATATTGCTGGGCATTGTGGCCAAAAAGCTCGATTTTTGTTTTGTCTGACCACAGAACTTTACTCCAGAAGGTCTTATCTTTGTTCATGTGATCAGCAGCAAACTTCAGTCGAGCCTTAAGGTGCCGCTTTTGGAGCAAGGGCTTCCTTCTTGCACGGCAGCATCTCAGTCCATGGAGATGCAAAACACGTTAGACTGTGGACAATGACACCTGTGTTCCAGCAGCTTCTAATTCTTGGCAGATCTGCTTTTTGGGGATTCTTGGTTGACTCTTCATCCTCCTGACCAATTTTCTCTCAGCAGCAGGTGATAGCTTGCGTTTTCTTCCTGATCTTGGCACTGACGAAACAGTGCCATGCTCTTTATACTTACAAACAATTGTTTGCACTGTTGCTCTTGGGACATGCAGCTGCTTTGAAATGGCCCCAAGTGACTTTCATGACTTGTTCAAGTCAATAATTCGCTTTTTCAGATCCATGCTGAGCTCCTTTGACTTTCCCATTGTAGCGTTTGTGGGCGTTTGTATCCAATGAGCCCTCTTTAACTGGCCTAAGAGAAGTCATCAGTTGTAGTCACTCATAATCACTCACAAGAAGTTAAGAGGCTATGCTATGAAGCTTAGTTGACTGACAACTTTCTAAGTCACCAAAATTGCTAATTCATGTATGTATATTTTTGACCCAGAAAATGTCATCACTTTTTTCTGTTAACCCATAATAAAGTCATTAAAGAACCAAATTTCATGAATGTTTTTTGTGACAAAGAAGTATCTGTTCCAATCACTCTATCAGAGAAAGTTTTAGAAATAACGGGACGCTCTACTGAGTGTCCCGTTATTTCTAAAACTTATTAGAAATAACAGATACGTTATTTCAGAAGTATCTGTTCCAATCACTCTATCAGAGAAAGTTTTAGAAATAACGGGACACTCAGTAGAGCGTCCCGTTATTATATTCTTTATAAGTGTATGTAAACAATTTCTCCCTTTTGGTCTTATCCAATAAAGTATGTATTTCCCAAGTAGTAAAATGTACTACATTGTGATTTGAAACCTAATTGCAGAAAGTATGTTTAACATTTATCGATCTAAAATGTGACAGTTTTTATATATTATTTTAATATCCATATTCCTTCCCGAATATTTTCAGACACATTTCTGCATCACTTTAAAATGTCAGCATAATTCACAAAGAAACTCCTTTACAAGCTGATGCAAAAGCTGCTTTTCTCTTTTCCTTCCCTCACAATCATTCTATTCATGACTGTCATAAAGGTTTTCAGCTGTAGCTCAGAGTTGTCAGGATTCACCACTGTCAGCAAGGACATGACGTCAAGCAACTTAATTGGGCTTCTCTTTGTGCGTAGGTACCCCGACATGCCCTGCGCCGCTGACGTTGTGAATACCTTAGATCAACAGGCTCTTGCATCCATCCTCACTGCATATGGGGAAGAAAGACACGCCAGGAAAATAGCTTCAGCCATTGTGGAGGCACGCCGTGTCAGCCCCATCACCCGGACACAGCAGTTGGCCAGTGTGGTTGCAGGTAAATAGACACCACCCCGATTAATTCCCTGCAGCATTCAGGAGGCTATAAGGGAAAATAAAAAAGGAGTGAAGTTATTAAGGCTGTCTCCCAGTGGGATGTGTGTGTCTCAGAAAATTATGTGAACTGTCATCTCAGTCATCATCCTCTCTTGTGCCTCTGTTTTGGGTGTTTTTATTCCACCATCCTTGGAGAGATAAAGATGAGGCAGAAACTGAGTTGTAGATGGCTGGAATAAAATGTATGCCTAACTCACATGCAGGAGCCCATCTCTCTCCTTCCACACTGCCTACCTTTTTTGTTTCCTTTTCCCCTCTTTTTTCCCCGTCTTTTCTTTGCTCACAAATACAGACATACACCTGACACAAATGCAAACACCCACATGCACTCACAAACGACACACGAGTTGCATACAACCGGGGTTAGATTATTTGTCTTCGATGATTGTTTTTTTTCCTTTTTTTTCCCTCTTAAGCCTTATGACTCCACATTTGAGATGCTGAATGGGAGAGATGTCGTTGCAACAGTTATTGCACAGAGCAGTATGTGCGTCAGCGCCACCCTGGGAGAACAGGTGTGAGTAAGAGCAGCTGTTTGATGCTTTTTGAAGAGCAAAGCGAGCTACCAGCAGTGTTTATTGGGAACAATCTAAGAGGTCTGGTTTTTAAGAAAGTTCCAGGGGGAGCTCTCTGACCAGTTGTGACAGTGATACTTGGCATCATTTTCAGAATAAATAATGAGGGGCTTATGCTTTTCTTTTTTAGGGGTAATGTGAGACATTACTCAGCAATACACAAATATATTTAAAGTTGGGTTGTTTTTTTTTACATGGACACGACAAAAAAGTTCTGCAGAATGTTTTTAACTTTCATTTGTTTTCAGTCATTAATTTACTGAAATTTTATAGCAATGGGTAAACAAAGAACCAGGGCTCAGGATCTGTATACACTAATGGGTCCAAATACAAATGATCTACAATAGATGAAGCATTTAAGACCAATGCTTAACCATCTTCCCACACACAGATCAAAAAATCAAACAAAAAATGCCCTAAAAATCCAACTTTTGAGTTGTATAAAAATAAATATTAAACAAATAAAAAATAAAATAGGATGACTGATTAAAAGCATAATAATGATAATAATAATAATAATAATAATAATAATAATAATAATAACTTTATTTACATAGAACTTTTTCAAACACAGAAAATGCTTCAAAGTTTAAATTAAAACACATATCAACAAAGTGAGCATATTCCAACACACACATACACAGTGTGTGTGTGTGTGTGTGTGTGTGTGTGTGTTGGGTGTCTCCTTTTTCAAACAGAACCATAAGATCTTTTCAGCTTTATAAATTTTGAATTAGAAATGTATTTATTTTAACTAATAAATTGATTTACAAACCTTATTTTTCCAACAAGCTTTTTGTTTTTTAGATTTTAGATTAGTTGATTGGTTGTTGTATTTACGACAGAGGTTTAAAAATGCTTTCTAAAACTGTTATCGTGATTTGGTGCTGTATATTTAAAATTTAATTTGTGTTGAATGGAATTGAATTGATATGACACACGTATGTAAGAGCACAGGGATTCACAGAAAATATTGCAAATGGACAAAGCTCCTGTAATGACAGGTATAAATGTGGTTGCTGATAGAAGAAACATTAAGTGACATTTAAAGCCCGGGAATAAACTGGGCGTGGCTGCGTCGTATTGGAGCTGCGACATGGCTACAGGGCGTAATGGCTACAGGGCGTAATCGCTCCCGCTCTTTGTTTCCCAGAGGAGCAGCTCATGATCTGAAACATATCACATCATCTGTCAAACATGGTGGAGTCAATGTTATAGCACGGGCATGTGTGGCTGCCGATGAAACCGAGTGATGATTTGACTGCTGATAGAGGAGGCAGGATGAACTGTGTGTAGAGGGCTACACTCTCTGGTCAGATTCAGTCAAATGCTGCAAAACTGTATAAACAGCTTACTGTAAAAAACACTGTGCATAAAAGTGTGTATAAGAATGCCTATGATAATTTCTTAACCTAATGCAATACTTTTAATAAACCTCTTAAATTGATAATTTGTAGTTAAATCGCATTTTGATTGTTTGATTTAAAATCTGCCAAAACATTAACATTGCTTTGGTTCACTCTTAACTACCTGATTCTCCGTCATGTACACATCATAATCTCTTCTGTTCTCAATGGATCTGTCTTCAGGACCTTTTGAAAGATGAATTAGAGAGGGTGCACATGGCTTGGTGAGGCTAGCCCTGGGCTGGTCCTTGCTGTGCAGGCATTGTATTGATTGCAGTGTGAGTCACACCTTGGGCTGTTCAGTGCAGGAGGAGAGAAATGCCACATCACTCACTTTATTGCGGTTTCTTTTTTGGTCTATGTAAGTGTCTAATTGTTCTTGTCTCTTCTGTGTTGTGGTTGGTTAGAGCTCTTTACTTGTTTTAATGCAAAAAGAAAGATTTTGAAACTTTAATATGCAGCAAATAATCAGTTTTTAGTTTTTGCTTTAATACCCACATGATTTGATTGATTTGACATGACTGATTTGCACATTAGGTCTGTGCATTCTGCACCCTGTATATGTTACTCGTGCACAGTTTGGTAAGTGCAGTTGCTCTGGAAGCTTTAAATATTTGGTGAGTGTCTGCAGTTTACAATGCTCTGTATGGCACATGCATTTTATCGGACCACAGGCTCAAATAAATTAAAGGGGTACAAGAAGTTTTGTAAGAAAAAGATTTCTTACTCTGAAAGTCACATGCAAATTATTCAGGAGTGTAGAAATGTTAAGGCAGCTTGATTTATTTTATTCTGGGAGATGTTTTCATTCAACGGGTTTCTTTTATTTTCCTGAAGAGAGAGGATACCGGGAGTTATTTTAACATTTCCAGTGTTATTCTCATAAGGATAACGCCTGAGGGCTGTTGAAGTCACAACGATCAGTGTGTAGATTGGTAATGTGTTAGCAGATAAGTAGTATGGCATGAACCCACTCTGTTTTTAAGATGCTATGCTTGATCTGCTTTACTTGTCAGTATTTCTCTTGTCTGTTCAACTTCCCAGTCACACAGGCCTAAAGACCACTGAGAACCACTGGTCACTAATAAGGGTGGGTTTAAAATATCAAATCAAACTGATTTTAGCCTGAATAGCGCAATATCGACTCATTAAATCCTGAATCTATTTTTAAATATAAATGTATTTAGGCAGAAATGCCAGAATCTCAGGTTAGAGTTCACAAAACTATTTCAGCAACCACCAAACAGCTAAAACGGCAAATGAGAGCAGGTAAACGGATTCCACACAAAGATGCAAACACAAAGCGAGTGTCGTTCACCTGACAGCATGTACATAGACATGATGTCGGGGCTGAAAGCCGACATCTCACAGATTCTGATGCTGCAGCTTTTGTCACTCTTCGACCAAAATTCACTGAAACAGCAGCAAAAGAACATAAAAACTATGCTCCACGTTTGAAAAACATTGTCATGAATTCCTGCTTACTTTTGCTGTTTTGCTTCCACCACGATAAAATCACACTTCCTGCACAGTTTTTTTTCTCTCTCAGTGTACTAAGGAACAGTTTCCCATCTCAAATCTCTGTTTTCTGCATTATTCGCTTGATTATTACGCACTAGTCTACCGTTATGTACAGCGCTGTATGGATATGTACTGATAAATCGTCAGTTCTGGTGGATTATGTATTACGTTGCATAATCCACCAGAACTAATACAAAGTGCCTATAATTTTCAAACCAGGAGGCTGTGGGGTTGCACTGGCTGCCATGTGCCATTTTTTTGCTCGTCTGTTTAACACCATTCACAAATTTTCAAAACCATGTCCTCCAGTCCGGTCAGTCCAGACTGTTGACCTGTACTGCCAAATTATCAACTAATGTTAGCTAGCTTGGTCAGCAGCTGCATTCATATACTATATGGGTGCCACATAGAGACATGTTTTTTTTGGTGCTTAGTGGTGTACTAATAAAATACAGTGGTCCCTCGCTATAACGCAGTTCACCTTTCGCCACCTCGCTGTTTCACAGATTTTTTTGGTGTAATTTGGCATGCTTTTTATTTTTCTTACAGCGCATTCTGTCCTTTCTCCCGATTGGCTTAAGACCATTGTCAATCAGTCTCGTGCAGTGTCTCCTGTACACTACAGAATGCATTCAGCTTGTCAAATTTACATAAATCTTCGATCGCTAGCAGTGTAACTCTAAAGTGCTGTACTGTATGTAAGTTTTCTCCCCCACAAACACCCCAATGTCTACGAAACATTTTGCACCGTCAAAGGCAACCGCGGCTGCCTTTGTTTTAAAATATATGTTTTTCTTTATATCTGTACCAATATGATTTTTCTTTATGCAGTAAAATTAGGCATTTTGACATGTAAGTCTCTAAGTAGCCTCATTTGGGGCCTAGAGGAACTGCATTGTTTTCCACTTCTGCATGGCTCTGAAGGTTGCCACTGGTCATTATAAAAAGTTTTTTTTTTAACATTTATTGTTATAACCTTTCAGGAATATTTCCTAAAAGAGTTGACTCAACTGCATAAAAATGTGTGAATTTTGTGACTGGACAGAAGTGTAACTCTAGCTTTAAGTTATCACCAAATTAGTAAAACTATTAGTTTAATTTGTTCTGTTTTTATTTGGAATTAAAATGCAATAATGCTATAATAAATCATTATTGGACCATTAAACTTGTAAGATTAACTCTGACCAATTCTTGTTTCCAGGATCGTTTCCTCCTGCAGTTCTCTATGCACGTAAAGACCGGCTCAACAGACCTGCACACGTGGCCACTAAGACTTTCCAGGCCTTGCGTATCTTTGTGAATGATGAGCTGAATGAACTTCACGCTGGCCTGTGTGCTGCCCAGACGTTGCTAAAACCCAGCGGACGTCTCTGTGTTATCACCTTTCATTCACTAGAAGATAGACTGGTCAAACGTTTCCTCCGGGGAGATGACTTGTCTAATCTGGATCACTTCAGCCAGAGGAAGCAAGGTACCAAGAAGGAAAGCCTATTGCATGAAAAAAGTGACGGAAGTCTCTATTGGCTTCCTCTGCGAAGAAAAGTGATCACTCCAGAAAAAGACGACGTTAAGGAAAATCCTCGAGGACGCTCCTCCAAACTCAGGGCAGCACTCAGACGATAACTATTGAACATTAAATATAAGACAATAGAAGTTGTAGATAAAAGGTTGGAGCTTTTTACATTGAACATAATTAAACTTCTACAAAGAGTCAGGGTTAAATCTCAGTAGACTTGGTATCACTTTGTAACAAAGGAGCTCAGCAGAGATCAGTGTGTTACTGTAAGCTACTAAGTGGACTTTAGACATGAGGCTATTGTACTGTTTCCTATTTGCTTTGTAAGGAACATAAAAAAATTCATTTACAGTTAAAATTTTGAATTAAATGGAACAAATGTTTACTAGTGTTGATTTCATATTCCTAGTTGTTGTGAACAACCTTTTTTTTTTCTGACAAAAACAAGATGATAAGTAAAGAAAAACTAATGCACGAGGACAAAAACTGTGATGAAATGTATTGACACTTTGGTAAATAAAAATGGATGAAAATATTCTGGAGAAACAAGGTCCAATCAGAATTAATTAACTTGTTAGGAAGGTGGGAGGAGTTAGGGGAAGTGATCCAATCAAAAGTAATCTTGTGAAGTAAGATGAGATTTTTTTGGTAAATGGTACGGCTAGCGCTCATGCTCTCTGTTTCTCTTGAAAATGTGACAAAATGTCAACGCTTGGGAAAAAGACAAGTCATATGGAGCCATTTCACATTTGATGTCACAGAAAATAAGACGCTTTTTAAACCGTGTGGAGGGAACTTGATAAGTGCTTAGCCTTTATATTTTAGTCAACTGAGTCATGTACTACCAACAATGTTGGGGAGTAACGGAATACATGTTGGAGGCCGGTGTTTTAGGAGCGGCAGAAGATCTCATCAATAGGCAGTGTTGGGGAGTAACGGAATACATGTACCACCATTACGTATTTAAAATAAAAAATATGAGTAACTGTATTCCGTTACAGTTACCGTTTAAAAAGGTGGTATTCAGAATTAAGAGGCTCTAATGTCTGTGTCTCAATCTCGCGGCCTATGTCACCTCTACTTGCGGCCTGCATAAGGACGTGACGAAATATTTTTTAAAAATTATTGTTCAAAAAATTATTTAATATGAAGGCAATAGGCAGAGTGTTACAGGCATAGCCCTAAAGAATGTAGCCTCATGGGCAGTGTAGTCCAGTTGTAAGTAAGCTATAAAGAATTCTGTGTTTAAACTGTGTTGGTCAAGTTACTTGGAAATAGAAATTAGTTACTAATTACTGATTACTTCTCCAAGAAAGTAATCCCATTACTTACTGATTACTTATTTTCAAAAGTAATTAGTTACTTAGTTTTTTTGAAAAAAATATGATACACAACCTGAATGCGTTATAAAGAAACAGACCTTTCAGCCCAATTCTATTTTTTTTTCTGCGTAATCCATCATATAAAATTGAGTCAAATGAAAAAGTCTCTTTTTAAAATTTTTTTTATTAGTTTTAGTCTTTTAACTTTAATGCAACATTCTCTAGAAGAAATTTGTTTTCTGCATATTGCAGCATATAAATTAAACTTCAAATCTGAGCAAGCACCTGGCGCGCTGCCTTGAGAATGTGAAATTAAAAGAGAAACCTGACCGCTGTGGCACCGGGCAAAGTGCTGCTGAATCTTTGATTTTATTTATTTTTTTGCTGTGTTTTATTTGCATCTATTTGAAAGAGTGAGTGTAAACACAATTTTTTGTCCTGGAATATGCAGAAAATAGGTTTAAATGTTAAACAAATTTCAATCAATGAAATGGGTCTCTGACCCAGCGTTTTGAGTTTATTTGGTATCTTTGACTCTTTTTTGTTAGTATTTTAGGTCTGTCGAGTTGGTGTTATCATGTCTACGTTTCCATGTTATCCGGTTTTATTTTAAAAGAGTCATGTGTTCTTTTGTCACTGTGTTTAGTTTCACTTGTGATGTTATTGTTTAATTTCAGTCAGCTGTTTCCCCATGTGTTCTCAATTCTCCTGATCACCTGCTGTGTATTTAAGTCCTCTATTTTCTGTGTTTCATTGTCAGGTCGTCTGTCTTCATAGTCTTTGTCGTAGTTTCACACTGTGTTTCATAGTTGTTCATAGTTTCATGTCTGTGAAGGTTCTCAGTCATCCAGGTCATCGTAGTCTAAGGAGCTTGGAAGGAAAAGCGTCTGGACTTCTTTGAGTTGCTTGAAGACGTTTCACCTCTCATCCGAGAAGCTTCTTCAGTTCTAAGGTCAAATGGTGGAGAGTCCCAGGTTTAAACCCAGTGGAGGTTTCCCTCTTAAGAGGGACAAAGGACCCCCTGATGATCCTCTACCTAATCACATGAGCCAAGGTGTGAAAGCGGGTGTGGGTCCCAATCAGCCAGGGTTTCGGGTGAGCTCATTGTGAAACCCGGCCCCACTCTATCATGTGATTTCCTGAGGTCAGACGGCCCAGGATGTGAATGGGTGTTAAGGCGTCTGGGAAGGGATCTCAAAACTGGGTCTATAATCCATATAGATTATATCCATATAGATTTTCTATAATCCACTGAATGTACTCAGCTACATGAAGAGCACAATTAAATAAAACCTGATTAAAGTCAAAGGTTGTTACTTGTATTTTGAACTAACTTCAAACTTCTGGAATCTGGATCTGGAATTCTTTCATTGTTTTTGGTCAAACGTGTGTTATTTATCATAAAGTAATTCAGAGTCATTCATACCTGAGTAACCAGAGAGCACAACATATATTTAACTTTCTACAGGACTTAAAGATATTATATTATGTAAAAGTCCAGACCCTCTGAGGATTATCTGAGTACTTCTAACATTACACAAAGCAAAGGTCAGAGGTCAAAGATCAGTGTTCATGAAATGCTGGGTTTATCCCTCTTGTGAGGGAACTGCTGGTGAAGATCACAAGCCCTGCTTGATCCCTGCCATGAGTTTCAGTCTGAAATGATGCCTCTCACTGTGGGTCAACAGAACATCTGAATGTACTATTGCTGTGTGATCTATTACTATTACTGAAGGCTACTCGCCATACCAATACCAACTAGATGTTTAAATATTAATAAAAATGAGTAACAGTAGGGTGGACATTAGGCTGCACTTTTTGCAGCGATCTTGTATAGAAAACTATTCCACGCGTATATAAAACAGGTCCGCGGCTCCGAACCGTAGTAAAGGGACCTCTGGCTAATACGTCGGGTTCGTGTCGGGCTCGTAGCTGAAAACTAGCTTTACTTTGTTGTCTGGGTCAACTTTGCCAGCGACAGACAGAGAGAGACGTTGAAAGGCTGCTCCAACGGAACTTATTGTTTCAGAGGAAAACACGAACACGGTGTATAGTCGAGTCTTAGTAGCTTACAACTGGGCTCGTCAGGCACTCTTCTTGGCTGCAGTGGTTATTATTATATTTACATGCTTCCAGCTCCCGTTTCTGCTCGGTGACAGCTCGTACTTTTCCACTCGCCTTTTTCTCCCTCCCTCGCTCACAGACACATAACGGGTATGGCAGTCCATTCTTCCTGCAGCACGGATTACACTGCCCATGAGGCTACATGCATTAGGGCTATGCCTGTAACACTTTGCCTATTGCCTTCATATTAAATAATTTTTGTATAATAATTTTCAAAAAATTATTATTATTATTATATCTCGCGGCCCATGTCACTGCAAGATATAGACATTAGAGCCTCTTATTGTGTGTTTTGTTTGGGTTTCCACCAGCGTGGAATTACCAAAAATAGAGAGACCATAGTCTAACATATGAAACAGGAAAATACCGCCATGTAATCGATTTATTTCAGCAAAGTAACTGTATTCTAAATGTCACCTATTAAACGGTAACTGTAACAAATACATTTACTCATATTTTGTATTTTAAATACATAACGCCGGTACATGTATTACGTTACTCCCCAACACTGCCTGTTGATGAGATCTTCTGCCACTCCTAAAACACCGGCCTCCAACTCCTAAAGAGACACAGGTGTCCCTAAATTTAGCAAATATTAGCTTCAGGCTAGCTTGCTACGACGAATAGGCTAATACCAGCATTTTACCACAACTTCACCAGATGTAGCTCAAAAAAACTAAATTAATGTCCAGTCCAGTGGGACAGCAAGGAAAGATGACAAAAAATGATTACTTCCCTGCGGTTTAGAGGGTCAAGTTGAAATTGAAGCGGCCATTGAAAGACAGGAAGAAAGAAAGATGGCAGCTTGGTCAGCACTAGTGGCCTCTATCTGGTCGTTAAGTCTGAAATCACTAGCCATGTCTGGGCCTAAACTCCCCTGCAAGT
The DNA here is from genome assembly GCF_963576455.1 of Neolamprologus multifasciatus. NCBI lineage: Eukaryota > Metazoa > Chordata > Actinopteri > Cichliformes > Cichlidae > Neolamprologus > Neolamprologus multifasciatus. The sequence goes on from NC_140439.1 coordinate 17,618,597, forward strand.
CCATATATCAAACGATCACTATGGCATTACTGAGAGTTGAAAAACTGTCTAAAGTCTTTCATCTTTAATAAAATGATCAGCGTTCTGCTCTACCAGGTATAACAATTGAGTTTAACATCCAGGCATCCATAAAAACGGAATTTATGACATTTAACGGAGTTAGAAGTTAGCAGGAAGTTAGCTCACTAGCTTCTATCTAAATACAATATAGCATGTCCTGACTGCGGGGTTTTTGAAACAAATTCAAATGTACAGTCTTTTATAAGTCTTTTCTATTTCTTTTCCATATGGGTATTCTTATTGTTTAATTATGAAGAATTGTTATATAGGAATAAAAACCTTAAGTTGTATGTTAATTGACACTATTTGAACACATATATCTTGTCATTTAACATGTATATATTTGCCTGGACATTTCAACAAAAACTTTCACCATTCATTCATTCAATTTGCAAATCATGAACACATTTTAAACACCACTATATCACTGTGATTGTTACTTTCCACAATAATTATTTAACACAACAAAACACACCTTTCAGCTTTTCATGTGTTTCAAACTGGGTTTTTGGAGTCCAGGAATGTAAAATTTTCTGTCTCTAAAGCACACAAAAATGTTCAGACATTTTTCATTGTGCGTGTTTGAGGTTTGTTTTTTCCAAATATATAATTAACACAGTACAGTGGGCTACATACTGAACTTGAAGGATAAAAACAAAGTATCGATCCAATTGTGCTAGTATCTATCCGATACCAATACTAGTGCTGGTATCAGTGCATCAATATTTGGATTGATCCATCTAACTCTACTGTTGAATTAGCTTTGAGATTAACTACTGGATTAGCTGTCAGATTAGCTATTGGATTAGCTATCTCATTTCCAAAATCCTGAAGCAATGCAAATTAGCCACACAGCGCAATGTAAGGAGCTCCCTGATTGGTTGGACAGACACAGGCTGGCTGCCTGGAATTTTATATACTGCTGTTTGTGCTCATAGCTTTGCACCACTAAGTAGTGTGGGTGCTTGCACAATGGCCATTCAGCCTCAAGATTTATACTCTGCCCGACACGGATATGTGAAGAATGAAGGGGCTCTGCAGTGAAACGGAGTGCTGAAGCTCCGAGTGTGAGCCTGGGGACTCAGCCTGACCACCTATTCAAGTTAACGTGCTAGCATGGCTAACGCTAGAATCACCGCTTGTAGCCCCATTATTTTAAGATGATCTTAGCTTATGAAAATGTTATCTCGTTACAGTACAAGCTAGCTAGGTTTTTTTTTAAGCCTATGTGCTCTTCACAAATAAAGCTTGAAGCAGCTCAGAGTATTATAACCAGCAACTGAGCCCTGTTACATTTTTACAGTGTTAGAGCAATGGCTGCAACCTACAGCCTTTAAACTCATGATTAAAATGCTGTCTGTAAACACATCAGTCCAGATGTTACCACATTACTTTCTGATACTTAGAGTTAAAAGAATTCAATTCAATTCTATTCAATTTTATTTATATAGCGCCAAATCACAACGACAGTTGCCTCAAGGTGCTGATTTCCAATGTTACTGGCATGACAAGCAGATCCCACCTGAGGGGACGCCATAATGGTTTGGGGTGCTTTTTCCTTCAGTGGAACAATGGAGCTTCAGGAGGTGCAGGGGTGTCAAACGACCGCTGGCTATGTCCAGATGTTGCAGAGAGCATCCCTCATCATGACTGAAGGCCCTCGTCTGTAAGGTAACAATTGGGTTTTTCAACAGGACAATGCTGCAGTACACAATGCCCTCTTTTGGACCATCCTGCGTGTTCCCCTGATATAAATCCAATTGAGTACTTTTGGGGATGGATGGCAAGGGAAGTTAACAAAAATGGACAAAACAGTTCCAGCAGTTTTGGGAAAGTTACTTTGAAAAAGTAATTAGTTATAGTTACTAGTTACCTCTTCAAAAAAGTAACCAAGTTAGTAACTGAGTTACAATATTATATCATTCTTTTCAGCACAACCTCACATGTCTGAATTTTTCTTTATTCTTTCATTTTAATGCATACTGTATTAACACATTTGATCTAAAATCAGACAAAAAAACATAACATCCTAGTAGAGAAAGCTATATTTTTTACTGTAACAACCACAAACATGTTTAATGAATAATTTTCATAACTTCAAATGCAAATGTAAATTGTAAATTTTGAAAACCTATGCATAAGTTCTGCAGCAACAATGCTGCAAAATCTTCCATGAATGGTGACCCCCATTTTCTAGAGATGTTATTGGTCAGTAGGTGATGATTTCATACCTGAACTTGCTCTGTGCAGGTTGGGTCTGTAGCATAAGTTACCACCGGTATACCTCAGTAAGAAGTGATACAAAAACCCCAGGGTTCACATTGAAGTTATACCTGGATAAGATTAAATGATACTTCTTAGTGCAGGCCTCTTACCAAGATCAAACAGAAGCTACAACAGTGGCAATGGCACATAAACAACATGTTTAATTACACACAAACTCAATGTGCTTAACATAGAAGATGAAACAGTCAGCACAGACTTGTATGAAGCTGGCCATTTTTGAAATTTTATTCCCAAATAAAGTTATTGTCTGTTTTTGTATTTGTTGTCCTTATTGATCAATTCCTTTCATTCCAACAGTGCTGTAATGATCCCATGCTGTGTTTGAAGTGAGGGAAGGTCTTATGTTGTGGCAATTTTTTTTTTAAATCCAGCATATACTTTCTTACACTGCTCATGTTTGACAGCATGTTAAACAGTCACCATAGCTAAGTAGCTCAACATATAAAACAAACAAACAAAAAGAAAAACCCCACCTTCTCTCATTGACGTCTGTATTTTCCCTGAACCTCCCTGGCTGAGTGAGACCTCTACTGTACCACATGAATCAGTAACGCCACAAAATACTGAATGACGCAAGTGTCAGAAGTGGTGCTGAATGAGCTGGGTGGTTGTTCTTGAGCATTCTCTCACCTTCAACTGTAAGCAGATGAGGTGTTTTGATCTTTACTATTTGACTTTGACTAATTGTAATTGCTCCGTCAAGATTATTAGCACTTTTTTTCTCTTCTGTCTCAGTTTAGTGCTCTCTAAATATACCCTTCTCGTTACCTTGGAAACTAAATGGCGCAAGTAACACTCAACTGTGTCTAAAATTATATGCTGTTTTAATCTAATATGAAATGATGCTGCATCGTGAGTTTGATTGTCCCTCCCTTTTGACATCAGTAGATGTCAAAACACCATCCCTGCTGACTGAACATGTCCTGACATTTGAGCTCGTGAATACTTTGTTTCTATTTTATGGCCAAAAACTCTTTACTGAATCAAACTGTTGATCGTGTGTCGGGAGGTGAACACGGCTAAGAAACTTAGACTCACGACTTCATTTCGCACTGACACGTGACAGCGTTCATATAAATGCAAAAGGATGAAGAAATCAGCAGATAGGGGAGATGAGATGCACTTTTTTCTGAGTGAACATTTTCCCTGAACACTAATAATAGTAGTCTTTTTCTGACGTTTTCTTGCCCTTTTAAAGCAGTCATTTCTTCTGTTATCATTGTACCCAGTACGGAGCCATGTTATTGTGTGCGTTCTTATTTTCAGCATATTGTAACCTTACCTCTCCATCTGCAGATCAGGAGGATCATACTCACCACAAGTAGTCTAGCTACAGCAGTCATGAAAATAGATGCATGACTAAAATTAAGATGAACTTGAAATATTTTCTAATTCGTCTGATAAGTAGCTCAACATTTAACACTGACTTTAAAGCTGCAGTTTTGAAAAAAAGGGAAAACATCATTTAAGTGTGGAGTATGAAAGATGTGGACTCACTAGCAGTTTGCGGGGTCGTTAGCAGCATGCAAATATATGTAAATGTTCATTAATGCAAATATCCAACCAGCCAATCACATGGCATGGCAACCTGCTGAAGTTCAAGCCAAGCATCAGAATGGGGAAGATAGGTGATTTAAGTGACTTTGAATGTGTCATAGTTGTTGGTGTCCAACAAGTTGGTCTGAGTATTGTTGATCCCAGAGGTCAGAGGAGAATAGCCAGACTGCTTCGAGCTGAAAGAAATGCAGCATTAGCACAAATAAGCACTTGTAACAACCGAGGTATCCAGAAGAGCATCTCAAACCTTGAAGCAGAAGGGCTACAGGAGCACAAGGCCACATCATGTGCCACTCTTATATAAGAACAGGAAATTGAAGATACAGTTTCAAAAGGGCTCAAGAAAATGGGACAAAAGAAGATTGGAACAAAATCACCTGATCTGATGATTTGAATGGTAAGGCCAGAGCATGGACTCTGCTATCAGTGGTTCAAGCTGTTGTGGATTTGTCGTTTCACATAAGAGAAAACTATATTCTGCTTTGTTATTTTGCAGTCATTCATAAACCTATAATTTATGCTTCAGACAGTGTTAGTTTTCATCATTTCAAATCTGCTGTTTTCATGGACTTTCACGGACAGTTTATTTTTGAGACTGAGTGTGAGCAGTTTCAGGATGGGTGATTGCAGGTAAATGCACAAAATACTCGTTGAAGTTCATCACTTGGTGTTTATTACCGAGTGCAGGAGAGACTGATAGACAGGAGCACTAATTACAAATTACTGTTATCTATGACTGCAAACTCTCCATTACCATGGAAACGGTATCTTTAGATAACAGTAAATATATGGTAAGGTGATGATGTTATTAAAGACTTGGACTCTATAAATTGACTGTCAAGTAGATAGCTGTAGCATACTAACAGCAGGTCCTTGGTGTCCTGCCATATATAATGTACACATTTTTCTTAAGTCACATATCAAACATTCTGATGCTGAAAAGATATTTTTAATGAGATAAGTCAGATATTAAAATTTTGTGTCCAGGATCTGTCACTAACAGTATTGTGGCAACACAGACATCACTTCCAAAAACTGCATTAGCACCACCTGTAATGCAAGAGTGTCCTCAGTCAAAGTGAACATTCACGCTTCCACAATTTTCAAGAGACACGGATAAAACGACTTGAAAGCTTTGGGCCGCAGCTGCCACCGTTGTGAGAGGCATAATCAAAAGAGACAAGGCTAAATATATGAAGACTGAAAGAATAGCTTTTTTTTTAATTGTAGCTTTTGTTTTTTCATCTTCTCTGGCAGAGAGAAGTAATCTTGGCCCTGTGACCATTACCTTTCAGTGTGAGGAGAGAGATAAGTTGGTCTGTGGCTCCATGTGTGGCAGACTGAAGAATGTATGTGTTTCACAGTGTTGAAGGCTAAGACAGTCTCAGAATCCTCTGTTTACATTTTTACTCCTCTGTCTTACTCTCACTGCATGCCCATCTCTTTTTTTTCTTGTGGCAAAATACTAAGGTCAAAACTGTTTTAATCATTTTCATGATTGAAGGTCTTGTGGGAAGGAGATCCAACTGCTAAGGTTCAGTTTTGAAACTCAGCTCAAATGATTATACCACAGCACTGAAAAAACAAAAACAAACCCTTTTTAAGACTTACTCAAATTTGTCACCTTTGAGTTGGTGTGTAGTTCATCCTTGAGCATAAGCTGATCACAGCCTCTTCATTATGTTACACCTGTCACCAGACTACCACTTGCTGTGTCAGGTAGTGTACAGAGTGACCTGATGTCAGCTCACATACTCCAGAACCTCAAACTGAAGGAGACAACAACACCAGTTTTCTTGCCTCCTGTAACAGCCAATTGGATTTTTGCACCTGCTCGTTTCTGTCTGGCTATAACAAACCCTGCCGCAGTCATGCTGTCCAAAGTCCCTATTAATGTTAAAAAAATAATAATAAAAAAACCCTGCCGTTATTTTACAGTATAATGATTTTTACTTCTTTCATCCTAAATTGGATTAAACAAGTCTTAAACAATGCGGATGTTTGGTTGAAATTGATGGGCCACATTTTAAAAGTTTACATGTTAGAAGTGATTCATTTCTCATATAAGATGCTGTAAGGACTCATTCTCACATTCATTGATGTGAATGCTAATAGTAGTAATAATAGTTACAGAGGATTTTTAACCTCAGCCGTATGTGTTCTATGGCTTAAATTTCTGGAGGGAAAACTTAATCACAAAGGTTTGCTAAGAAAAGTTTAAATCAAATTCATCAAATGCATATGTAACATACAACAAATACACATGTTCTTTTTATATTTAAAACTTTTTTGACATGTTTACATGTTTGCAAAGCATGCATAATGTTAATCAATAGCTAAGTAATTTACAGGTTTTTTTAGCAATTAGTTTATTTTAGCTAGACTTCGCATCATGACCATAGTGTAGTGGTTAGACACCTTGCAGCAACACAGTGTCTTATTGCGTGTTCTCCCTGTACCTGCATGGGTTTCTTCCCACAGTTCAAAGACATGCAGTGTGATTGGTGACTCTAAATGAATGTGAGGTAGATAAAGAGATAAAAGTGTGGAAAATGAAGCACTGTATGAATTTATGGATCTGTGTGGCCTGGAGTCTAAAAGTGCTTTGCATGATCAGAAGGATTAGAAAAGTGATATATAAATGCTAGTCCGTACTCTCTTGAGCATCTATCACGACAGTCTCTCATGTTAAAATGCAACTTCAGTGATAGTATAAACTCCAGTATTCACCACCTGTGTGGCGAGTGATGTGCTGGAGGTTGTTGGCTGTCACTTGGTGAACCTGGTCACAAAGAAGATGTGGCACCAAAAACTGTCGTAGCCTGTAGTTTGCATGGAAGACACTAATCTGTCTAAAGACAAGTGCTAACTGAGTGGCTGGAAACACAAACCAGAAGTGTAAGCTGTTTGCCTTCAAAGTAAAAGTTGTGGTTTACTCATGAAACCAACACATTTGAAAAGGCACAAATTTTCTTTGAAGGCCATTGGTCTGTGAGGTTGGTGAGTGTTTGCAGACAAATCAGCAGTCTACAAGCTACAAAAGCAATCTCAAAGAGGAGTTTGGTGCAGCACCATATACCTCTTTGCGACCAGTTTCCCCTAGCGACAGCAACCAACCCACTCTAACCACACTGCAACCAGTTTCCTTAGTTGGTGCTAGGTGGCCACCAACTAGTCTCTAGGCCTGTGGGACTGTAAAACCTCGGTGTCTGCTGGAGACACTGAGTAGTCATTCCTATTATACTTCTTTGAAGTCCACCCCCTCATTGCATACATAGATTCCTCATCTCCACTAATTCAAAAACATTAACTGGACCTCTATACTGTGGACAACTGTCCCATCTTTTACATACAGCCTATACTCAGAGGTTAACTAACCAACACTGCTGATTATTTAAGGCTAAGCACAGAAAGTTGCAACATCTACCTACAGTTTGTAACTTATTTGACACGAAGCTAACAAAGCTTTGAAGAATATTGCCAACACCCTGAAACTGAGCTGCAACATGGTGGCCAAGACCATACAGGAGTTTAACAGGACAGGTTCCACTTAGAACAAACCTCGCCATGATCGACCAAAGAAGCTGACTGCACATGCTTAGCGTCATAACCAGAGGTAGTCTTTTGAAAATAGATGCATGAGTGCTGCCAGCATTGCTGGCATTGGTTGAAGGTGTGGGGAGTCAGCCCATCAGTGCTCAGACCGTAAGTCAGCCACTGCATCAAATTGGTCTGAATGGCTGTCATCCCAGAAGGAAGCCTATTCTAAAGATCAAGCACAAGAAAACCCACAAACAGTTTGCTGAATACAAGCAGACTAAGGACATGGATTACCTGTGGTCTGATGAGACCAAGATTAAACTTATTTGGTTCGGATGGTGTCAAGGGTGTGTTGCAGCAACCAGGTGAGGAGTACAAAGACAAGTGTGTCTTGCCTACAGTCAAGCATGGAGTTGGGATGTCATTGTTTGGGGCTGCATGAGTGCTGCTGGCACTGGGGAACTACAGTTAATTGAAGGAACCATGAATGCCAACAAATACTGTGACATACTAAAGCAGAGCATGATCCCCTCCCTTCAGAAACTGGGCCAGAGGACAGTATTCCAACATGATAACAACCCCAAACACACCTCCAAAAAGACCAGTGAATGCTAAATAAACTGAGGGTAAAGATACTGGACTGGCCAAGCATGTCTCCAAACTCAAACCCTATTGAGCATCAGTGCATCCTCAAATGGAAGGTAATAAAATATTTACAAAAATGTGAGGGGTGTACTCACTTTTGTGAGATACTGTAGTTAGAGCTGGATCAGGTGACCCTGAATCCTCCCTTAGTTATGCTGCAATAGGTGTAGGCTGCTGGGGGATTCCCATGATGCATTGAGTATTTCTTCTTCAGTCACCTTTCTCGCTCACTATGTGTTAATAGATCTCTGCGTTGAATCATACTTGTTATTAATCTCTGGCTCTCCTGCACAGCATGTCTTTTGTCCTGTCTTCATTCTCTCACCTAAACTGGTCACGGCATATTGCTGCCCCTCCCTGAGCCTGGTTCGGCCGGAGTTTTCGTCCTGTTAAAAGGGAGTTTTTCCTTCCCACTGTCGCCAAAGTGTAGAGGATCAATAGAGGGTCAATGACCCTCTTGGGGACACTCTCATAGGGCTTAAAATCTGGGACTCTCCACCAGTTGCTCTTAGAACTGAAGAAGTTTCTTGGATGAGAGGTGAAACGTCTTCAAGCAAACGTAAAGTGAATGATCCAAATTGCGGGATTGCAGCAAAACAGAAAAACTTTATTTAGTCTGAATACAGAGTCAAAGAGTAAAGACCAACATGGAAAGCAACAGATACCTAAAACAAAATCTCACAGGGAGCAAGATAAAATGAGGAGCACAAGAAGGAAGTACACAGAGGGTATGACAAAGACTGAGAAAAATGATTGGACTATTTATACATATTTGTCTATCTGTGTGTTTGTTTCTTTGTCTGCCAACTCCTGATACACGATTAGGAGGAACCAAATATGGCCCTTAAGTATATTTTAGGCTTTTTCATGTTTTTAAAAAAATCTATATCATATATTATGATATTATGTTTTCTAGCAAACACCTAAGAATTGCTTTAGTACTTATGAATCTATAACACCTTATCAAGTCATTGTATCATTTTATTTTCATGGCCAACCACCTAAACAGGCCAATCAACAAAGTAGCATGGGTGTGTACTAGTAGGGTTAGAGAAGTGAAGGCAGCTGGGGAAACAAGACTCAGGTAATCCAGACAATCACAGGGGAGGAAGTAAAGCACAAGTGACAGCTAGCGTTTGCAGGAAACTGCAAAAAGAAACCAACCAAACACACAGACAAGACGCCATACTGAACATGAAGCGAAGGAACACTGGGGAGGCTAACTTAACAGAGAAATCAAAACATAATATAACACAGAGATCTAAATTACAAACACTGGAATAAAAGGGGAAAAACCCCAAAGTCAAACTCAAATATAGTAATTAAGAAAACTCCAAACATAACCAATTCCAGGGATCATAGAGATTTTAAGGAAAGGTTTAACAGATATTTCATTATGCTTCGTCTTTTGTGCAGCTGACACTCTGGAGGACATTTAACTTTGGTGCAAACAAACCATTGATCACCTTGTTTCAGGATTAGTAACTTTAGCAAACTGAAAAGTGGTTTTGGGATGATTTCAGCTGTCTCTCTGTCTGTCACATGGCACCCGCCCTTGCAGGCCATTATAGTCCCTCAAGATTGTCCCACATCAGTTAAGTTGACCTTCATGCTCTATGTTTGCTAATAACACTGCCAGTTCTGCCGGTCTAATTTACATGTTGAGTCACAGTGCGGAGAGAACTGAGATAATGTGTATGCATATTAGCACCACGTGTGAATACAAAGACCCAAGACCAGATTTTGTTATAGACACAGTAAAACCAGATGCAGAGCTACATCTCTGAATGCCAGCGAAGATGTGATACGAGAATGATTTTTTAAAAAAAAATGTGTAGAATCAACTTGACTTGAATCTATATTCGTTATAAAGACACATGGTTCACTTTGTCCTAAATTTAGATCATACCTTGTCACCGAAATGTGTTTCATTCCAGGAAAATAACTGCCATTTTTTCTGTACTGTCGTAAAATAACAAAATAAGACTGAGGTAAAATCACACTGCAAGGAAAAAAACAACAACCCCCCCCCCCCCCCCCAACTACCTTTAAATCAGGTTGTAGGAGGTGAGATGGCAAAACCTAGAAACCAGGAACTGTATGTAATCAACACCAATGAGGCGATATATTGGATGGTGGCAGCGGAATAAAATCACCACCCTCCAAGTAGGTGTACAGTATGTGACTAAATCTTTCCACCCCCCCATTTTCTGCCATTATCTCACTGTAGGGAAAATTGCCTGTCTGGTTACAAGCCTGCAATATTCCCAGCAGTTGTCCATTTGGCTCTTATTGAGGCACCACTTTCTACACTGACAGAGAAACCGAGGCCACACGCTGAACAGTCACCCTGGGGTTAAAATGATGGAGTTTGTGCAAGTGTAAATTACTCCATAACACAGGACACCTTCACTCAGGCCTTTAATGGGTGCCCTCCAATTTCTTATGGGTATATCATCAGTGTGCTGCTGTAGCAATGTAAACACAGCACTTTGTTAATTCAGGGTTCATTACATTTTGGTAATTTCAATGATAAATACTGGTACTTATAGAGTGCTTTCATATAAACCTCATCCACTCATTCATAGAGCACTTGATCTAACATTCACATATGTTCTCACACTTCAATGGATATATTGGGGGCAACTTGGGGTTCAGTATCTCAACCTTCAGTGTGCCAATACTTCAATAGGAAACACTTCATGCAGCTATTAACTCAGTTCATTCAAGTGAATTTCCTCACAGAAAATACCAACAATTACAAAACCATTATAAGTCCTATGTGAGGTTGAGCATGACAGTTAATTTTATATCACAACTATTAGTACTGGTAGCACAGTGATGTGGTGATTAGCACTGTTGCCTCACAACAAGTAGGTCTTGAGTTTGAATCTGGGCTGGAGCTTTTGCATTGGTTATCACTGGGTACTCCGGCTTCCTCCTGCTGTTCGAAGACAAACACGTTAAGTTAACTGGTGATTCTAAACTGGCTCAAAATGTGAATGTAAGCATGAATGGTTGTCTGTCTTTCTGTCTTAGCGCTCCCACAGACTGTTGAATAAAATGTAAAAAAAAATTTTTTTTGGAGCTTTTAGACACATTTTCACAAGTTCATTTTGCGTTTTTTTTTTTTTTTTTTTTTCACACTAGCGAGCTAACCTCCTGCTAATTTCCAACTCAGCTAAACCTAGTAAATCAGGGCTCTAGAGTGCGACAAATTTGGTCGCAAATGCGACCAAATTTTTCAGTGGTGCGACTAAAAAAAAAAAATTTGGTTGCACCTGTGCGACCAACTGTTCGGGTAGCAAAAAAAAAAAAAAAAAATCTGCAACCTTCCCTGTGGTCAACAACAGACACACATTATGCCCCTATCGTGGACTAAACCAATCAGAGATAGTAAGGGGCGGGACCTCTCTGATTGGCCGTGGTCCAGTTGAAAGTGCAGGTGGAAGTGGGAGGTGAGTAGCTTGAATAAAGCAATATCAATTCATTAAATCCTGAATCGACTTTTAAATATAACTGTGTTTTGCCAGAAACGCCAGATTCTCAGATTAAAGCTCACAAAACCATTTCAACAACAACCAAACAGCAAATGAGAGCAGGTACACGGATTCCACACAAAGACGTAAACACAGAACGGACCCGACACATCAGAATCAACTTTGTCTTTCTCGGCTTTCTCACCCGACGGCCCGTAGACGGACACGCTGTCGGAGCTTAGCGATTGTGATGTGTCGGGTCCGTGCTGTGATTACGTCTTTTTGCGCTGATTCTGAGCTGCAGGTTTTGTCTCTCTCCAACCAAAATTCACCGAGCCAGCAGCAAAAGAAGCAGCAAACTGCGCTTCACATTTGATCAATGCCGTCATGAATTTTGCTGTTTTGCTTCCACGACTATTAAAATCACACTTTATGCACAACTAGCTCTCTCTCTATCTCTCTCTGTACTTCAAGAACAGTTTCCCGTCTCCAATCTCTGTTTTCTGTATTATTCATTCGCTTATTACCCACCAGTCTACCGTTGTTTACAGCGCTGTCGGCTGCTGTCTTTTTCTTTTCTTTTTCTTTTCTTTTTCTTTTGTTCACTTAAATGACCTCGGACAAGAAAGCCTATTTTTTCTGTTGTTCAATACTGAACTTTATATGCAGAACATTGTAGAATATTTTTAAGGTTATCTGCTATAAAAAGTCAGACCAGGAAAATCTCCTTCATGTATTTCTGTGTTTTATTCTCAGTTACTTTCACACAAAGGCATCTGCTGTGATGTTCACAATTCTGATGAAGTCAGTACTGATAAATGATCAGAATTATAATATTTCTGACTGTCTGAGGCTAAGTTGAATCGAATCAGGACTTTGAAAACCGGAATCGAATGGATTATAGAAATCAGTGATGATACCCAGCCCTAGTGAGCAGCCTAGGCACGACAGAAGTGGATGTAGCTGTAATAGGAAAAGAACTATTGCTAACTTTTCTGTTAAGTTAAGGCCTGATCCTTCTGAAATTCATAGCCAGTGCTCTGACACGGTGTCATCAATCTTTGAATGCTGAAAAAGCACAGTGTATCCAGAAAAACACATTATATTATATAAATTATTATAAAATTTGTGTGCGCCTAACTTTTGTGCCGGTACGCCTAACTTTTTAAAGTTAGGCGTACCGGTATGCCCATGGCAAAAAGTTAGTCTAGAGCCCTGTAAATCCTCTTTTTCGTTGATCTTTTTATTGGAGCTGACATCATTTGGACTCTCAGTGGTGCTTTTTTGTTTCTTTGATTTTGGAAACCAAAGTAGCATCTGGACCCAGACATTACTAATGATGTCAGATTTAACAAGCTGATTGTTCCCCAAAACACTTCCTTTATGTGAACAAATAAACAAAAACCACCAAAGAAGCAACAATACATAAATGAAAAAGCTAAAAGTGTCTACTCAGAAAGGTTAGTGAACTACCTGTAAAAGTTTAAAGTTATGAAAGAAGGTCATTTTTAAAGTCATGTATTTGACCCATGCTAACTCTTCCTTCTCTCTTTGTATTTGAACACAAATATATAGTTTTGGAGCAGTTGCTGAAGTGACTCTTGCAGTGTTCTTCTTTTTCAAATTGTCTGGATGACATTTAGTTTTGTGCAACATTTGTAGCTAAAGGTTCAACCTCTACATGTTGACATTAATTACCATTATAACCTGCTCCAGCATCTTAAAGACATCATAATTATTCATTCTTATGTGGCCTCATGCCTGAAAAGCTGCAATACATTATTTACTTGTTAGGCTCAATTTAATCTTACATACAAAAAAATAAAAAATAAAGCTTTTCCTTACCTTCAAATCAAACATGTTGTAATTCTCATATTACTGTGTTAACTTTACATCTGTGTGTATGAACAAGGACAAGAGTGCAATTTGTATCAACTGTGAATATTCAGCGATGGTTGCATGTACACTGAAAAGTCAAAACCTCAGGTCAAGTCAAAAAACTTGTGATTTATCACAACATCAACATGGCTGAAAAAAATTTAGTTTGGACCTGATGGCAATTTTTAAATCACATCACCCACCTTCAACGATTTTATCTTGTGCACCTTTAAAGCAGTAAAAACATGGTTGCCAGGGGAACTGTTGGGGGAAAAACATGTTCTTGTCTAACAAGGGCTGATGCTTCATTTGACTAAATTCAGTTTACAAATACCCAGTGTTGGTTGTAACATTTTCTAAATCACTTCACATTTCTTGCTAATCCAGTGATGTAATGTATTCGTGTACTAATTACCGTAATTACATTACAGTTACAAACAAAGCTTCTTTATCTGCAAGATAAGGACAGAAAGAAAGAAAAAACATCAAACATGCATTTTTTCCCCCTGCACGCTTAGACTACAATCATCTGATTTCAGTTAATATGTAGAGAGGAGTAAAACAGCAGTGTGGTCTAGAACTTTTGAGGAGTGGATATATGGGCATTATTTTTATTTTTATTGCAGGAAAGAACCAGAGTGCGATGGAAAAGTGCAAAATGTGGCCAGGACAGAAACAGCTGCATTATAAAGTTAACACATCTGCACAAACAACATGCAACAATAACACGAAACTAACTAAGAGCCTAGAGTGATGTTAAACCTAAGTGTATACCAACCCAAGCCCATCAGCCAGAGCTCAATATATAGCAGGAAACAAAAGCTGTGATTTGTAGCATCCAATTCTACCTGTACATGTTTCTACAGTACAATCTGTGTGGCAATCCCTTTGAGGTACCTTTGGACTGGTTTTAAACTATGCTTTGTGTTGTCGGCTTTGTATTAAAATTTAAATACCAAAAGAAAGATCTTGTGTGTTCTCATTAGGATACTGATTTGTTGAGTAACGGCCCCAAAATTGCACGTCTTGTTTTAATATACAGATTTAGCCACAAAGTCTTCAGGAAAATATATACCCTTGCTATGCCGATGATAACTATCTATATATTTTGTTTTAAATAAAAAATCTCCTGCTTGTTATATTGTACATAGTTAAAATGACACAAGCCAATTTAGCACCGTGGCTGTACAAACCCAAGGTGCTGTTGTTCTGTCTTCAGGGCAGCTTAATTGAGGCTCATTCATTTAATAAATCAGCTTGAAGTTCATGCTGATGCTATACTTTGACTTGGATGCATAAAAGTGGTCCAGAAGAGCATTCAGTGTGCTCTTCTTAACAGAATGAAACTCAATGTTCACACAGTATTAGTGAAACCTAGCCAAGCCTGAAAGCAATTCAAAGGCCACATTGCTTTCCTCACAATTTTAGCTTAATTTCTTCTTGTCACTTATTTGTTTTTCTCCTTAAATGAGGATGTGACAACTGGAAAACAATTAGCATATAAAGTGCAGATGTATTAACGCATACATGCGGTAAGCCTCCAAAAAAAGGCACTCAGGTAAGCACTTTACAGGTATGTGAGAGTGACTCCAAAAAGCCGCCTTTGAGAACTGAGATGCTGGCTCAAATATAAGGGAAGGCTCTGCAACAGTGAAAAGAGAGAGAGACAAAGGTAAGTCTGAGGCAGGATCATTGAGGTAACAAGAATTAGAGTTTTACTAAGTGTAACTGTGAGTGTGAGTGAGATTTTCACACAAGTAGATGGAACGATGTGATGGAGAAGAAGATGATGAGCTGGTGCTTAAGAGCAGGAGATGAGTGGAGATTGGTTGCAGGTGTGTCAGTCGGCAGTGTGTGCGAACCAGAGGATGGCCATGCCACTATTAAAAGGTAAGAAAGAGAGCGAGAGAGATTAATAAGGGGGGTTGAAAAAAGGTAGATCGATGCTGGAGGACAGGAGTGAGCAAACATGGATGTTTGTATGAAACAAATGCTGTTATTATAGCCCATACTTATTTTTTAAAGTAAACGGATCTTTAACGCCCATGTTAATCAGTGCATGTAGAATGTGGTCCATATTATTGGGGCTGAAATCAGCACATTAGTAACCTTGTCTCTTTGTGTCTAATTATACACAAATAGCAGGTGAAAACAAAAGTAAACAGCAAGTATTGTCTCCATCACCCCACCTTCCTCCTAGTGAGGATTTTTTTTCTATTTTACTCTTTTCAAAGTACAAACACTGCAGTAGGTATCCAGGAACACTCACATGGTTCGTAGATTGTAGGAAGAGATTACCAATGGGACTTTCTGTTATATCAACAATCCTATGATGCCTCTTGAATATTTCTAGCATATGTAAAAAGTAGCAGTATCAATGGTGCTAATAAAGTATTGTGTGCTACTGTTTTTCAGCTTTACTAACGGATAATAAACTGCCCAAAATTAAAAGATTTTGCAGAGTATTTAGATAGATAAAGAGATAGATAGACAGACAGACAGAAAGAGTGATAGAAAGATAGATAGCTAGATAAATAGATAGATGGATGCTGTAAACGTAGACAAATGCAGATTTTCAGACTCTCTCAGATGTGAGAAAGGCTCAAGTGTGGCTGCTGCACACAAAGAAGTTGAAGCAGAGAAATGCCACAGCGCACACTGAGTGACGTCAACCAGGAGGCCCCGTGGGGATGAGGTGAGTCAGAGCCAGGGCCGCGGCCTCGCCAGCTCTCCGCAGCCATGAGCGCGTCATCACCAGTCTCACTGACACCCTCTCACATTTCTCTGCATCTGCTTCAATGTGCCTCTGCCTCCCTCCATCCCTCCGCCTCCTCAAGAGGATCTCTTCACATCCATGGCATACGCCAGTCCTAGCTATGCTTGTCTATCTTTGTCTCTCTCCACACCTTTGGGGTGGGTGCTCATCAAGCATGAAATGTTTTATTTCTAATTATGATAAAAGCTTTTTTTAAAAAAAAAAAAATATAGTCAAAAATGCAGGATAACAAATAAAAGAGTTGACGTTCAAGAGAAGTTCCAGGCTTTGTCATCCTGTGCTGTGTACAAAGGGATTTGCTTTTTCTTTTAGATATCTTGACAATGTGAAAGTGATATCTTTGTATTGATAATATTCAGACAATAACACAGTTTGGTGGTGGAAACGCAGTGAGTCACACCTTTTCTCTGCACTGCTAGACAAAGAACAGCACAACAGGCCAGCAGCCTGTAATATCTTTCAGACCTAACAATGTTCAGGTTAAGAGAGCAAATGCTTTTGTAGCTCTGCAGTGAAGATTTATGCTTATAAGGAGTTCATTAAAGCAGAAAAAAGACTGTTTGTGATGAACAGGAGCTGCTACATCAGAGCTGGGATGATTCACCCATCACTTGCAGAAAAACACTTAAAATATTTTCGTTGAACTGCCCAGATACAAAGATACAAACCTCTCGAGCTCTTTCTTAACAGAAGTTGGCGAGGGATCGCTGAGTGGAGGTAAAATGTAAGAATAAATGTAAAAATAGATTTAAACAACCCCCCCAAAACAAACAAACAAACAAACAAACAAACAAACAAACAAACAAACAAACAAACAAACAAACAAAAAAACATTAGATTATTATTCTCCCACTGAAAACTACGTCCATATGAACAGAATCAACTTTGGGGGCTTTACTTACCTGGATGATTGAGCATGCATCAAGACATTAGATCATTAATGCCTCTAGGTTCACTTCAGTAGCATTTAAGCTAGAACCTTTCTCTGACATTAAATGGCACGTTAGATATTACACGTAAAGGTCACAATATGAAAGCTAACAGGAAAAAATAATATCGTACAATAAATAATTGTCTGTAAATGAGTACAAATGACAATGCTTGTATTGCCATAGCGATTGCGTTTTCCAATGGCTGCTTTTATTTAACAGGCAAGCATAGAAAGGTCCCAGGTCACAACAAAGCTAAAACTCTCAGTCAATTAATCAATAATCAATAAATTATAAAATAACAGACATTCTAGTTCTATTTTTTTTTTTTAAATCTAATACAGTTTTCTTTTGTTTATATGGACTTTGTTATTTTGAAGATGTCAATTCAGGCATGATGGGATATCTTTTTCTTATGTTTACTAAATCAGATAATTTATTTGATGAAGAAAAAAATAGTTTCAACTCTAATCCCTTTCATTTGTCAACAATCACCTTAAATAAATTCTCTTAATTAAAGGGTGTACATTTTGCCTGTATACTTACTGTTTTTTAAAAACAAATACACCTGACACTGTAGGGCAGAAAAGAAAAAAAATATTGATACAGCTACTGCTGTTTATTTTTTTCGATGGTGTGTGGAAAACCAGCCGAGTTAAATCATTGGAGTTTCTTTGCTGAAGGAAAAAACACTCGGAAAAGGTCCGGAGATCTTAATTTATGACATCAGCAACTGTCAGAATTTCGTCTGGATCTATTTATGTATTTACTTATTTTTAACTTTTACAATAGCTTTTTTAAGCCTCTCCAACCCACATTTCCACACATGTCCACCTCCACTTTTTGGATGCAGTTTTCCAGATATACCAGTTGCTCTACAGAGCAGCAGTGCTCTGATTGCATGGCACACACACACACAAACCTCTCGTGGGTAAGACTGCAGTAGATTCAGGGGAGGGCTGGCAGATATAGAGATGCTGACTTAATTTTTTGTATTGGTTGACACCTGTCTGCGAGCTGCCTGCAACGTGTTCAAGTTTCACTCTTGCCAGGTAGAGGCATCAGCTAGGGGGAGCATGAGGGTGTCTGCTTGGAGAGGGGTGGTGGCAGAGGTGGTGGTGGGGTGCTGTTCGGTTGAGAACAGGGTGGGTGGAAGTAGCTTGCCCGGAGAAAGAGGTCTGCACCACATACAACATTCAAGCGAACATCTGACGTCAGTACATCAATAATTAAAGCATTTTATTCATAGCCTGGGAGAAAAAGAATCAATTGACAAATCACATATTCACTTTGAGTTACTTCAAACGGTGAGACAATTAAAATGCACAACGTGTCTGTCTGTGTGTGTGTATCTGCGTGTGATGCGATTTACACATTTGCTATATATAGCTTCTATGTTATTTAGGGTGCATTTCCCAATATACGGTGAAGACAGGGATACAAATCGTGACTCATTTCTTTAAAAAAATCCTACTCATCTGCCCTTTCTTTCTGATTGGTTATGAGGTGCATTCAGCTATTGTATTTTCCCATCTATCATTCTTTAACATGACAACTGCCTCATTTCTCTTTCATTTATTGCTGTTCCCCAATGCTAACAATATTCACATTTTTGTTATGTTTTTGAATTCATGTAAATCACAAAAAACAAACAAACAGCTATTGATAAGAGTAAAGCAGAAGATAGCTTTAGTTTCATACATTTATTTATCATAAAAAGTCAAACGATCTAAGCTTGTAAGCTTGTGCCGTCGTTAATATTCATTCTTATTGACCAAATAACTAATCACAGCAAACATGCTCAGCATACTATACACAGATCCCAGATGTTAAGATCAGGTCTTCATCTGGAAAGTGACTCTTTCTGTGCCTTTGTGTATTATAGATAGAGAAAAAAGAAGTCACTGTAGTCCTAAAAATAAGCTGATTATATATTGATAATAAGTGAACATAACAATAACATTTTGTAACATGTGTTTTATTGTATGTATTGCCTTTCATTACCTTTTAAAATTAACATTAGCCTTTTTGTTTTTTTAAATGTTTCACTCCTTATATCTATCTATTGGTATTACTATTTAAAAAATATTAAACTACTCCTTACCTTATTAATTTTTTCTCATTTTATATATCTGTGTCTGTATAAAATCTTCCACTTTTTATATCCCATGTTGTTAATAGGTAGATCTATAGAGAGAGATGTGGAAATCTGTAGCGTAATTATGCAGCTGTAGGCAGCAGGTTAGGTTAGACTGCTATTCTAGCATCAAGAATTTCCTTTCCTATTTCTCTCAGCATTTGTAAAGTTTGCCAGTTAAATAAAATTAAACAAGTCTTTAGTCCAAACCAAACAATAAACTAAAAAAACCCAACCCCAAACCATATTGATAAAAATGATTTCTTTGACCTGCAGTGATGAATAAAATGTCTATAATACAAATTAAACAAATTACTTCTAACGTATTAATCAGTGAGTGGTGCTGGCAGAGGCATCACTTGCCACCAGGCAAAGCAGGCAACTGTTTGGTGCCCCAAGCCCCAAGGAGTGACTGACCTCTTTACAGGGTCCTAACCACCTGACTCTACTCACTCGTACAGTAAGTGTCAGCATGATCCAGTTTAAAGAAATGTAATGACAACAAAAGAAGCCATCCATAAAAATATAGAGGAAATATCACACTGGGAGTGAAAATAAGAAAAAAAGCTATACAGTGGAGGGTGGAGAATATTAAAAAATGGCTAACTATAATGCCATTTTTTAATTTGTATTCTATATTCTGTTTAACATTAAGTAACCTACCAAGCAAAGTGTCAAGCTCTGCTAGCCATGATGTAAGTTGAGTACCCAGTTTTTTTGTTGGTGTCAGATTATTTATAACATAATTATGATGAATACCTGCTGGAGACGCCTCTTGGAATTTTTTTGCCAAGGGACCCAACAAACTTTGGAATCACTGCTTGGCGCTGCTAAGAAGATTTTGTTACTTTTGAACAGTTGTTCACCCATCTTTATGCTAAACTAAGCTAAGTAAGATGCTAACAGTAGTTTTATATTTAGACAGCAATAAAGCAAATGAGGATATTCCCCAGAATTCTTTAAAACTGTTCTCATTCTCCAAAATCCTTTAAAGATTGCAATATTTTTCTGCTTGTAATTCAATGAGCCAAAACTTAAACAGTCTTTGACCTCAACATCCACAGGGGGAAGAGCGAGCCCCCATTGATCACTATCACCAGAGTCTTCATTATCTTGAGCACTAACAGGACAGAGATCTTTGAACATCTAAAGACTCTTTCAGATTGGACACAGTAACAGCACCCTTGCACTATGACGCCTGTTATTTCCAGTTTCGTGCATTGTACCAAGCAAAGCGCTAGCACTGTGATGAATGCCTGCGTGGCCAATGAAATATCCAGCTGTTAGCAAGGCAGGCAAAATGGAGGTAAAGCAGATTTTTTTGTCAGTGTGTAACACTGCTTGGCACATGCCATGTCTTTTCTGAAAACCCCTTTAGAAGCACTGTAAATAAGAAAGCGGTGCAAAACATTACAGTTCAGATTGGCAAGAAAATCCATAATTTCCTCAGTACCTTCCTCTTTAATGTTATTCAGATTTGGTGATGAGATCATTAACAGCATCAAGACATTTGACAGTGACTAAAACAACTGCTGGTGATGATAAACTATACCAATGATGCTCATGATGGATTTCTAGCACATCCTATGTGCATTTGTGAATATCTGAGGACAGCTAGAGACACTAGTCCATGATGGATGTGCCTGGAGAGCTCATAGTGATGGCCTCTGGCCCACTGGGGGACCAAGAGCAACCACAAAAAAACATGAAAACACTGCTCATTTGTAAACTAACACATATCAAATGACAGCAGCAACCATAGCTATCACTTCTGGCCATGACAAATTAAAAAACTGACATATACTGGGAAATCTTTTAGGTGTTTTTAATGAGTGCAAACCCTTGAACCATCAAAGCAATATGAATGTTGGCTTCATTAACTTGCCAAGCGTGCCCTCTGTTTTCCCTTTTTACCCTGCGTGCTGGCCTGCCACTGACCTAACCTGACCTCAGCAATGTCTTTGCCAGTTGCTGCATCATGGCCTTTAGCCTTTGGACCTCCCAGGATACTTCTGAGTACTCTTTGAGAGGGGTAAGTGCATGTTATATATTATGGTTAGAATCTGGGACTAACCTTTATGTAAAAGAGAACTGGCTTACAATAGGAATAATGAGACAAAGTGTATATAATATACAAAAATATAAATCTATTAGTTTAAATGTGATGCTCCATACCTTAGTCAGACCAGGACTTGCAAGCGATAAATTAATTTAAAGCAGGTTTGTGTTAATTATCACCTAGAAATTATGTTGTATAGTATTACTTCTTTTGCAACATGTTAGTACTGCACAGAAGTTGCAGCAGCAGTTTAGAAATTGGTTCCAAACTATTCAGTGCTTGGCATGTAATTAGGTTCAGGTGTATCCATCTATTTTAGAATTTAGCACATTTCTTCCCATGAATAAAATATATTTGGATTGACGCATAGTTAGTTAGTCAGAATTAATTATATTCACTTTCAGCTGACTTTTAACGAAACCCGACCTTTAATTAGTTGACAAACCATCCCTGTTTCACTGTTGCAACTAATTTTAGTCAGTAATCTGTGTAATATGTCACTTTGCTCTGTCCACACAGATGTAAATAGACTCAGAAGAAAACATGTGTAAGCTCTGTGACCTATATGACCCTTGTTTGATTCTTAGTACTTAACAAAAGAATCAAAACATTGCTCATCTGACCTGAAAATCTTTCAGTTTGTGGCCTCGATCAAGTCCCTGAGGCTGTTGTCGTAGACTTTGATGGCATCCAGCTTTTGCTTGCAAACAAGATAACTTAGGCTTACGAAGGACATATTTTCACAGGATGTGGACAATGAAAAAAAGTCCAAGGTGTATCTTTGAGTATATTTGAAGCTGGACATGGCACTCATGCCAGTGTGCCATTCTCTGACTCATGGTGTTGCCTACAGTGGGGGAGGGAGACTCAGTCGGCAGAGAGAGAGAGAGAGAAAGAGAGAGACCAAGATTTGAAATACTGAGAGTGGGATGAAGTGTTTTCTCCCCCTGCTGACTGAAAAGCTCTGATATTTTCAGAGGAAATTCGCGTAGATTCACATGTTTCCAAAGACCAGCATTCATGCATATTTGCACTTTTAAACTAAAAATTGATTTATTAACCCATTTAACCCCACCGGCAACAGTTGTTGCCATTTTAACCCCCTATTACATTAACAAAATTAAACATATTGTGTTTAGGGGAAGTCTAAGGAGTAAAATGCATACACTTAATTTGGAAGGAAACATTTTGGGATAAAATGAGTTCATTATTTCTTTTTGTTTTGCTGTTATCAGACATGACGCTTTTAATGAAAAACAAAGACATGACAAAAATTGGTTTTAGTAATTATGTTTTTTCTGTTCTGAAACATCAACAAGAACCAAGTAAGCAAGATCAACAGTCTGGGAAAGTGCTGAAAACCCTCTGGTCCCTGGCCAGGACTGCTCAAGAGAGCAACCCAGAGGCTGTGTTGACAATGAGGCAGCTAAAGACAATGGCCCATAAGCAAAAAAGCATGCAGCACAGTGCAAATCATCCAGACACTAACATGGTACCAGGGCAAATGAGTTTAAGAGAGACAGCAGACTCTTGATCAGGAAGCATGAACCAGACATGGGCTGGGCCACTAGCCACACCATTGGCTTTTGTGTTGAGACTGATTTCCTTGACATTAGGGACTAGTATCAATGAGGATCTGAACAGATTATAGTCTGGAAGCTATATAACCTTCTGGAGGGCTACTCTGAAAGGAATCCCATAGGTGGACCAGGAAGTTCACTGATTGTGTGCTATTGCACTGGCCAACCAGAGAGAAGCATCCTGTCCGGCATAGAAACTGATTCAGGCTGGAGACAGACAGACCAATAGATTACGAGTACTGGTTAGCTGGCAGCTAAATGCATCAAGAGCTCGAAAAAGGACCAGGAGCTAGATGACAGACAGCAGGAAAAAGCAAGACCTTCAATGTCATTCAGATGCTCTGAGAGTCATTTTAAGTGCTAGCAGGGTTCCTGGGATAGTTGATGGGTGGGAGTCGTTGAGGGTGGAACCAGGCACGAGGCACTCAGGAACAAGAAGTCGCTAGAGGCTGTTAGGACCATTGCAAGCAGGCCTGTGGTTATCAGTAACAGGCAGTGTTGGGAAGGTTACTTTTAAAATGTATTCCACTACAGATTACAGAATACATGCCCCAAAATGTATTTTGTAACGTATTCCGTTACGTTACTCAATGAGAGTAACGTATTCTGAATACTTTGGATTACTTAATACATTATCATGCTGTTTACAACTACATGAATGTGATTTATTACTATTACTGAAGGTCCGCGGCTCCGAAACATAGTAAAGGGACCTCTGGCTAATACGCCGGGTTCCGTGTCGGGCTAGTAGCCGAAAAATAGCTTTACTTTGTTGTCTGGGTCAAGTTTGAGACAGAGACACAGAGAGAGGCGTTGAAAGGCTGCTCCAATGGAACTTATTGTTTCGGAGGAAAACACGAAGTCGAGTCTTAATAGCGTACTTACAACCGGGCTCGTCAGGCACTCTGCAGTGGTTATTATTATATTTACATGCTTCCATCTCCCGTTTCTGCTCGATGACAACTCGTAGTTTTCCACTCTCCTTTTTCTCCCTCCTCGTGCTCACAGACACATAATGGGTATGGCAGTCCATTCTCCCTGCAGCACGGACTACACTGCCCATAAGGCTACATTCTTTAGGGCTATGCCTGTAGCATTCTGCCTATTAGCTTAGCACAACAGCAAAAAGGCGCTCTCTCACCCAGGAAACACACAGTCGCAGAGAGAGCGCGTCAACCTGTAACCATGGCAACCGTAACGCTGCCGCCTGGAACAACAGAACATAGCTGTCAAACAAAACCCAAACAGTCCTGAGCCGCGACAATATGAAACAGGAAAATCCATTTATTTCAACAAAGTAACTGTATTCTAAATACCACCTTTTTAAACAGTAACTGTAACGGAATACAGTTACTCATATTTTGTATTTTAAATACGTAACGGCGGTACATATATTCCGTTACTCCCCAACACTAGGAACAGGCAGGTGACAAGTGAACTGAGGAGCAGAAACAGGCAGGAGGCTAGCAAGATTTTATTTAGCTTATTTAGGTGCTGCAGTTTTTAGGACAGTTTTAGACTTGCTAGCATGCTTGTAGCTAAGTAATGCAGGTGCTGGAACAAAAAGTAGGTTTATCCTATTAACCTTTTCTAGTTACTCACTCCAACTATTTGAGGTCTTAATTTAAAACTATTAACCTGAAAAGCTTTTCTTTGTAGGGAGTTTAACTGGACCCAGTTGATGTATATAAGTTTGTTTGTTTGTTTGGTTTTTTTTTAAAAAAAGGCCTATGACTACCTAAACATTTATGGGGAAACTGATGCAATTTGAAAAATAGTCACATTTGTAAATTAAAATTTCTTGTATATCATTCAAAAAACAAGTAGTTTATGCTGACATTTAACTAATTACATTTAACTTTATTTTAAAGTACAAACAATTTAATGGCAGTTTGGATAAGTCTGAAGATACGAGGCAAAGTATATGCATGCAATATCCTCACCCACTGTGAGGATATTGCATGATTTAATATTAATATTAATTTAATGTACAACAACAAGAAGAAGAATATATATTTAAAGGGTCCTTGTTTTTCAGCTTAAATGTTTTCTTAACCACTAAACTCAGCTATAAATCAAAGTGACTATATTAGCTTAGGGTTTTATTAAATACATTACAATTATTAAAACTAAGGTTATGAATATTCCTAGACTGAACAGTTCCAAAAACCTTACAGTTTAAAACCAAGTAAAGCTAATAATAATTTACCATTGTGGGTTTTCTCAGTTTCCTTCTTGTGTTTGTGGACACAGTTTTTTTAAAAATGTTTTATTTTACCTACTTTATTTTATGACTGTGTCATTTAAAAAAAATCTTTAAAATTTCAGAATGCATTCTTGAAATATTTTACTTCAAAGCATTCAATGAAAGGCAATTTGATCAAATCCTAAATGCAGGTTGCATAAGAAACAATGAAAAATGTCTTGAATTGTCAAAAAAACAACTTAAAAAGTAAATAAATTGAAATAAACTATTTGAAATTTCATTTGTAGCCTTATTGATAGGTATATTTTCATTTTTATTCATTTATATATACCATATTTTGATTTTGCTGATTTAAATTTTTACACAGTTATAGTATTTGTCCAATATTATTCTATCCACCTTCATCCACATTTTTTTAGTTGTTCTTGTTGCACATACTTTACCTTTACTGTTTGTTTGTTGTTGTTGTTGTTTTTCTTTTACCATGTTAGATTGCACGTGTCCAAACACAAACTTTTGAGCCAGTGCAGACCAGTACATGTGCAAACAAAAATAGCTCATCAGCAGGTGTGAATACATATTTCTGGTATTAGCAGCAAAACTCTCATGCAAATGCATACACACACACACACACACACACACACACACACACACACACACACACACACACACACACACTGTCTGCCCTCTGCACATGGGTACATCAGCGTGTGTATGTTACGTGTTTGTATTTTCATTCTAACATGAAAAGGCACTTCCACACCCATATATTACCTTCTAAAAATAAAATCATGACGTCAAACAACAGTTATTTCAGTTGGTCAGTTATCACTCCCCCTCCCCTCTCAAAACACACTCAATAACTTTTAGGCTTAAAAAAATTAAGCATTAAGATATTTCTTAGCAAACAAGAAACACATAAGATTAATATGTAATATGGTTCCTCATATTAACAATCCTGCCGTGCATAAGGAGTTATGTAAATATACAATTTTAAATGCAGCAAAAATAAGAACCAAATGGACATGACCAAAAAAAGCATTTCCAATAACCGTTTAATTTCTCTTTAAACAGATTTTGTTTCTTTTAAAGACAGTGTCGTTAAACTGTTATATGTAGCATTGTGCGCATTTGTTCATATACATATGAAAGGCAAACAGTACATGCTGCTGACATACAGGTTTACAAGGCTGAAGTGTAGAAACAAGTTTAGGATTGTTGCCTTCATAAGTATTCACCTCACATATAACTCTCTGCAGTGAGGATTAGATATGAGTCATAGTCTAGAATGGTAGGAGAGCACATTAACACACTGACTCTTTATTACCACAAAAACAAACGTCTTCAATTGCTGGATGAATAACTGTGGACCGATAATGAGGTACTAATTAAAGAAAATATTTGGATACTTTTAATACATACTACAGAATAGTGAATAAAGCTGTGAGTGGAGCTGGAAAAGAGATGACGCAAAGGCAGACTGATTCGAACAGTGACACAGATCAGGGAAGGTTTTCATTCACATCACACGACACAACTCCTCGCTTACAAAGTCACAGCACATCTAATCACATAACATGTTTTTCACAACATAAAATGTAGTTTTAGTGATGGAGACCGAGTTATGCCAAAGGGATCATTAAAAACATATTTTATTGATGAATGTGTTTGAAGTCATTTGTTTTTATATTTGTATTCTGCAAATTAATGAGTGGATTAAAAATTCTATTTCACTTATGAACACAACACTAATTTATTTTAAAATGTTTTGTTTAAATAAATGTACAGAACATAAAAATCATTTATCCATCTTTTTATTAATTAAGTTTGTATTTATTATTTAATTCATGTTAATAATTTCATTAATTTTAAATGCATCTTAGAATAGATAGATAGATAGTCAGATAGATAAATGGAGTTTTTTTCTCACACTGAGTGAAACTGGTGAAAGACAAGCGAAACCCCAGAGGCTGACAACACCAGTGCAAACCATTTAATTACAGTGTTAATCTCGATTCGTCTCAATTTTCATACCAAATTTCACTTACAGGCTTTTAAGTGTTGAGTCTTGTGAATGGTAACTTGATCAGGAGACGAAGAAAGGATAAATGACTGAAGTAAGACACAGAGCACACTGGTGATTTTAACATGCTTCTGTTATCACTCTGTTCTTAGTACATTTTTCATGTTGTAGTTGGCTTCAGGTAAATTAACTGTCCTCGGTGGGTGTGGGTGTGTTTTCTTTTTTCAGCAACTTGCACCAAGACTATTATTTGAGTTTATTTTTTGAGAGTTGTTTGATTCATTCTTCCCCTGGGGATATTATAACAAAACTCTCTTTTGGTGTTTGAAAAGATAACTGGAAGTGTAGTTAACATTTCTAATGCAACAATAGTCCTTCAGTGTCTCAAACTTCATATCTGAACCTCATCTTGTCTCTGCTGTCCTGCCCCCCAACTTCCAAGGAATCTCTCTGCAGTAAACCCACAGAGATTAGGTCATACCTCCCTGTAGCAAGAGGATGTGATCCTCAGCCTTTGGACATGATTCCACTCATGGCCTGTTTCTTGTTGAAACTTCACTCCAGGAATCAGCATCCACCAGGACACCCATAAGGCACGGAAATTCACAACTAATCAAAACAAAGCACGGAGAGGAAAACGAATCTAAAGTTAGGTATTAGTTGCTTTCCACACAACTGAAGAGTAAAACATGTTTGTTCCAAGTTTTATATTTTATGGGTTTTTAAAAATCTTTCTGGAACTTAGTCTTGGTGTGATTTCAAAACTAATAGTTTTAATTGTTTTTTATTTATCTATTAACATAATACAATAGGTAGTAAACAGAAAAAAAATCCCACATAAAATAAGTTATATAAAATACATTTACACACAGTTTGCCAGATAATCTGCACACAAGTTCTTCAAAAAAAAAAAAATTAAGACAACTAGCCACTGTTGTTTGTGGATTTCTATCTCTTAATGCAAGCCCAGGCTCACTCAGTGATGTTCAGAATCAGGGCTCTTTGGGGCCATACCATCTGCTGCAGGACTATTTGTTTTCCTTGTGGATGAAGACAGTTTTTTATGACTTTGGCTGCATGTTTGGGGTAGTTGTCATGCTGCAGAATTAATCTGGAACCACACTGACCTCCCTGATGGTACTGTGCAAAAAACCCAAAACATCTAGCGAGTCTAAAACTTTTACATAGACCTGCTTTCACTTTGGCCTTCTGCAGCAACTAAAGAAAAAAAATGTCTGTATTACTTTAGGTGTGATATGATGTGATGAAGTAATGGAATGATGAAGTCACACAGCTATACCCGAGCGACCTGAAAAGCTACATGAAAAGCTACATGGCTTTTCATGTAGCTTGCTATGGTGGTGGTTTGGGCGTGAAAACATCTGTGTGCATATGCAGCATAAAGTGGGTGTAGGTAAATACAATCTCAACCCGTTTTTATTAGTAAATGATTCAAAGTTAAAAAAATACAGAGGTTTATTAAAGTGTGCCTTTTAAATCCCTCACAGAATGTTTTATTTATGCCTGCTTTTAAACAACATCTTTTAATAATAATAATAATAATAATAATAATAATAATAATAATAATAATAATAATAACAAGACCAGCAACAAAAAAGTGGTGACATATACAAAGTTGCGCTGTCGTTGTGACAGTT
Source organism: Neolamprologus multifasciatus (assembly GCF_963576455.1). Lineage (NCBI taxonomy): Eukaryota > Metazoa > Chordata > Actinopteri > Cichliformes > Cichlidae > Neolamprologus > Neolamprologus multifasciatus. The sequence goes on from NC_140439.1 coordinate 17,647,410, forward strand.
GTTACTAAAAGACTGAAGTTCCCAGCTGTGGATACACTTTACAAAAGTTAGAGAAAGACCTGTGAAATATAATATTTGTGGGAGGGTATGCCTTACAAAAAGAGGAAAGACAAGCCCCTTGCTTAAATATTTATCAACCATCCATCAAGTAAGACCAATTTTGAAATCTCGAAAACATTTGCTTCAGCCTGCCAGCACATTATTACACAATTCTCTGTGACCCACGATATCCAGTTTCCCTGCAGGCAAATCTGCTTCATATATGCTGAAAAAAAAATTATATTTATTTTTTTCAAGCCATTTTATTTTTCTTTTTTTTTTCCTGCAGCCACTTGAATAGTCCCCCAAGTGCCATCAGACTCTGTTTTTCCGTTAAGATCAACTAAGATGCTTTTATTTTTCACCAAACCAGGACAGGCACCAAACAATTATTAAAATACACTTTCAGAAGGCTTTGAATGAAATGACTGGATATGAAATTAGATCAGTTGAGCAGCACCATTCACCTGAATGTATTTTATTTAACTTTTTACGTAAATGAAAATACAGGAAGAGACAGTGATGGCAGAACAGGCATTCCAAAACAATAACGACACTTACCCTCAACACTTAGCATTTTGACAGTTACAAGATGGAGCCTGTAAATGCTTCAAATTCTGTTGAGTCCATGTGACAGCGCTTCAGATATTTTGGGGATGAGGAACTGTTTCCCTTTGAAGAACAAAGCAAGAGCTCTGCACCGTATTCATCCTCCCTTTGTTCAGTCTGCTGCATTTTGACGCCATAGAAAAATGTAAATATTGAAACTTGTCAGGAACTGCTGTGGGAACAGGAGTCAAAACCAATGGTAAATGGCAGTTTACATATTTTGATTGTTGGAAACATATCTCCGTGTGACTCTCACATAAATATCTTACATCAGCGGGGTCAAAAGGACACATCACAGCGGAGTGTGCTCGGTGGAGCATTTCACTGACTTCAATAAAACTGTAAGCCAGACGAGTTTCAGTAAGTAAGTAAGTAAGTTTTGTTTTACAAGCCTCACTAAATGTCAAGCACACCCACTCCCACCTAAGACTGCGTGCTCATCCTACGACTGCTGGTCATATTTCTTTTGTGGTATTTTTCTGCTGTTTCTTTGTGATGTCTTTAAGCAGCAGGCTAGAAAATGAAGCCAAGGCAGAAGTAAACTGCAGTGCTCTGGAGGCGCCACTTGAGGCTGGCTGCAAAAGTGAGTCAGACAACGCTGGCCCCCATGCTACATTGCCCACTTTAAAAGGAGAAATAAACACATTTACAACCTGGTGGAAGAATCAACAATCATGAACTGCAGCTGCACAGTTCAGAAAATCTAATGTTACTCACTCAATTTATTTGTATTTGAGCTTAAAGTTATGCAGGATATTATGAGTGTTATGTGAGTGCTGACTTCAGCTAATATGAGTCACTGAACTGGACTATTTGACCATGTTTGTGGTGTTGGTGCCTTTTGCAGTTTGCGTACTAGTTTTGGTGAGTGAAATTCTGCTATTTCTGCTACATAGATTCTTATGAGCAAGCATCTGTGTCTGCACAACTCAGTGTGGTGCACCCATTTACCTGCTGGATGCACCTTGCTGACCATGCAAGCCAGCATTAGCTGATTAATGTATCACTCCACCCTTTTTAGATATCCCAAATTGTCTAGTGAACAGATCAAGCTGACAGGAAAGATGCATAAACCAAGTACAAAAAGGTCAAATTTAAATTTAAATTTAGATTTAATTATTTAAAAGGGACAATGAATTTCAACACAGTTCTGATGTGGAGTGTGAAACTCTTAAATGTAATTCATAGAGGTTATAATTATTGCTGAACTTCAACTCTTGTCCCTTGTTGGGTTCTTACATTCACAATACACAAGCAAGATTTACAACATTCAGTTACACTATAAATACAAAACTCCGATGAATATAAATAGTATAAAACATAGCATAAAAAAAGACAGGGAAAGAAATTAATATTATTTCCAAAAGTATGGATAAATGTAACATTATAATATAATTCATGAAATTGATTTAACTTTAACCAGCCTTTGACCTTTACTGTAAAAGACTGAAACCTAACACTACAGCTAAAACACTAATCCACTAAAACACTCTAAGGACACTGATATCATGAAAAACAAAACACAAAACAAAACTCAGTATTCCTAATTGAGACAAAAGTGATATTCATAAAATGCTAAATGATATGAGCTGCAGCAGTGCAACAGAAGCAAAGAAATAGTGGGTGGTGCACTGACGCCTTTAAAGGACCACCTCATTGCAAAGATGGCCTTGTATGCAACTTACATCAGAGTAATGACGTACGTACTGACTGGTCTTCTATGTTTCTTTAATTGCTGGTATAATGTCAGATACAGATAAGCAGAAGGTTGTTCTGGCTCAGATCTTTTTAAAACACTATTTGCAGCACATGGAGCTGTGAAAACGAACAGGCTGAAGGGCAGATTGTGAAACGCGAGAGCATGCTTTGCTTTGACCTGCATTTGGATAAAGCTTATAAACGTGAGACATGAGCGATTTAGTGAACTGACGTTACAAAATAATAATCCCTTTATCAAATTAGACCAAAGTAAATACTACAGGCTGTTTTAACAGGTTGTGCGTAAAGCCTGGTGCATGTGTGTTTGATTTTGTTGACATGCACGTTTTGCACGCGTGTATGCAATTACAGCAGTTGCACCAAGACGGTGAATGAAACGAGAGGCTTGAAGCTACAGCAGGATAGGAAGTAATAACTCTTAATGTTGGTCAGCTGGGAGATGCATGAGGCCTCATTATCTCCCTAAACGCCCGAGGTTTTGCGATGTTCTCACCTACTGTTGACCTATGACTCACCAGGCCCTCTATCCTCATAGTAAACCTTTATCACATTACCTTGATCGTCATGTTGAAAGGTTGGAGGGCGAACCCCCGGCCACTCTTTGTTTATCATTTCACTCTCTTCTTATAAATGACATTCACAGGACTTGGAGCCTGTTCATTGGCAAAATACTGTGCATAGTATGGATACTCCAAACATGATGTATGAAAAGAACCAGTTCAATTTTATTTATATTCGCTGGGGCTGTGGTGTCGATTGAAGTCACTCCGAGACAGAGCGCAGGCATGTTTAGAGACTGACGTCACACTATTGAGTATGAATGGAGCAACATTTTGTCAGAGAACTGGTATGTCTGTGCACAAAAATGCTTTAGAGGGAAAGTCTATGTATGTACTGCAAATTCTAATTTATTAGTGAATGCCTTTTTATATAAGTGAGGACCCTGACCCACAACAAGGATAAGGGGAAAGAATAATGTGAATTTTATGCTTAAGGTCATAGGGTCTAATCTTAAGGTCGAGCTTCACTTCTGGATGAACAGCTGTACATTTTCATTGGTGTAGTTATTTCAGCTTTTGTCAAACTTCTCAAACTACTATTCAGACTATTTTTAAGGCTATTAGTTAAACAGGATAATACAAGGATAAAAAATGAACAGAAAGATGCAGATTATACAAACATATTCTACAGTTTTAGAGATTGCTTATTTAGTTAATGATTTACTTGCTTTGTAAATATTTTATAACATCAATACAAACCTGCTTCTGTCTACATGTAGTTATTGCCATATGAGATGGGATTTAACAACACAATGACTTTGTCTTGGCTTTTCTGTTGAAACGACATAAACAATAGTGTAGCACGGTTAGTAAATAATGCTTGTTTGTAATCTCTGAAAGGTATATTTAGGAAAAAATGCCTCCATAAATTATTACAACAAATACATGCCCCGTGTGCTATTGGCAAAATTATATACTTAATCTCTGTGATAAAAGTAAAGCCAGACATGTATCATTCAACTTTTGTGGATATAAATGATGTTATAATCATGAAATTAAAATGATAGGATACGGTATTAGGTATTCCTAAGTTATTGTACATGCATAAAGGTTTAAAATGGGTGTTGCTAGGTGGTTGCTAAGCAACACGATGATATCATAACATCTGATATAGATATGAACCATCAGGGATCTGAGATGTGCCTGTGTGCCAAGTTTGGTCATTCAACTCACAATGGTCTAGAGGGAATTTTTGGACAAAGAAGCAAACAAACACACAGATTGACAGAGAATTGACATATTATTGTAAGAAATGAAGGATAATGAAAACATCAAAGATGGACAGGAAAGGCTAATTATTTAGGGGTTGTATTAATGGTAACAAGGATGCAGAGAAAATCTGCCAGAAAACAAATTACAACATATCTAGGTGTGTTGAAACACTAAAATAATTTGTACATGTAGGCATAATCCGTATCTTTAGAATTTAATTAATGTATATAATAATGTATAATGTATGTATACAGTGTATATCATTTCTAAGTATGCAACAACCCATGTAAGATGGGAGTTTATCAAGCATGATTACTATGGCTTGGTTTAGTAGGCGGCCTCATCTGATGAAAAGAGACATTAATTAGCTCCTTACGTTACCATTGTTAATTCCAGGAGGCACTGGTCACCATTAAAGCTATGACTGGGTTTTAACCACACCTTCAACCTTTGTTTTTAATCCATAGTTGTTTCCTGTACCTTTTTGTGTACCTTGGTGATTTGTAAAATATGATTATTTTTAATTATTATTATGTTAATGCATTAGCCCATTTTCACTATGCATGTTGACCGTCATTAACAATCGGGTGCAAACCACTGTTTTAAAAGAATTTAACTGAAAATCAGCTGTATATACAGTTTCAGTTATGGGACTTTTTTTTTTGGTAAAATGAAAATTTAAGCCAGATTTTATTTATTTAATCATGTGTTTTATATACTGAATCCAAGTTTATTTGGTTTTGCTTCTTCAAATGTAAGATGGCCATGTTCGTAACGAGACATTTTATTTGTTACACAGTTTCATTTTCTTCATTATAGTACCTGTCACCTTGAGTTCAATCAAAAATAATTTCTAATGGTAAAACAAATAAAGATACATATAGTGGAAAATATAACAAAGAATTTCACTTCACATCAGCTGTGCTGGCAGTTTTTATTTCCATTTATATTTTTGAAAACTACACAGCATACAGAGCCTATCAATGAACAGCGAAAATAAGTGTCAGTAAAGTGTCATCTGCACTTCTGCATCCATGATTTAAAAGTCGGACTGTATTTTATTTTATTTTAACTGTATTGACTTATTGTAAGTGAATAGAGACTCACTGATATGGACTTTGTGGGTCACATTTGCTGCACAGGAGTAAAGTGTGTCTGTCTTTTAGAACCAGAGGTTTTCATCTCAGCCAGAGGCCACAGTCTTCACATTCCTTATTTCCCAGCTTCACTTCCGCTGATGACTCATCCCCACTGCCTTATTACAGAGAGCAGCACTCACTCTCCGTCGTCGGACTACCAGATTACTTTACTGCACACACCTTATAATGAAATGGGTACGTCACTGCAAAAGGTAGAAGGATTGATTAAAAACTGCTCCTGTTTATGCGCCCAAAAGATCTTTGTCAGTGTCTTGTGTCAGGAAGAGACGACCTGTTAGGTGCAGTTTCCTTGCGGCAAAGATATCCTTAACATAGCACACAGATGATGTGAAGAATAATGTATCTAAATCCTGCTAAAGCAGGTTGTTGGATCAGTGCTCCAGAAAACCCTGGAAAGAGGTGGGAGCTGCTATTTTGGGGCTGTTGATTATGTTACTCAGATCATAACTGAGACGCAAAGATGTGAGGAGCCAGAGGTGTTCCCAGAATCAAAGTGTCTCCCACTTTGAGACACACCCTCTGTTTACGTCACACTGGCGTCATAGGTCTCAATAAGTCTTTATGAAATATGTTTACTCAGCGAGCTCATGACATGATTCTATGTTATTTTCAGATTCTTGTCTATAAGATAGAAACTGGCATTTCCTGGAGACCCAGATTTTTTTTAAAACATCGGTAGAGACCAAACCGGAGTTAAAAAACAGGAGGAATTCATCAAGTGGCCTGAAGATATATTCATATATGTTGGTCTTGAGGAGAAAAGATGATTTGACAGCTATATTTATGAAGACAGGAAGAAAGAAGAAGGTCAGGCAACATTAGAGCGACGTCTTCGGAGACAAAGTGGAACAGACTTTAAACTGAAAGTAAATGGTTTTGAAGGCACACACTTTATGCTTTATGAATCACCAGAGACATAAAAAGATATAATTTGATCACAGCATCTGTTTTTTAGTTAATATGGGAAAGTTCAAAAAGAGGAAAATCATCTCATGTTCACCACTTCTAAATCCTAAACTATTAGGAAGCAAGATTATTAGGCTAGGAAGGTACAATGACCTGAAAGTCAAAGTTTTAAAGTCTGAGTTTTGTGTTTTTACCTTTCTACCTAGATTACCATAGTACCTATGCTGATTCGGAGCAGGATATGTGTCACATTTTCATTATGCTTTTGTTTACTGTGCACTGAATGAGACATTACTGCAAAGTTACAGAATCACAAACGTTGCGTTGTGCTCGGTGCCAATCTGATGTCACTGAAGTCTCCGTCACACTGCTGAAATTGCAGCTAATAGAACACAGAGCTGAAAAATGAATTAGTTGCATTTGTAGGCTATTGATCACTGACAAGATTGAATCGATAAAATCAATTTCCCTATGATTTGGCGACACACTATAATGTGATTTCTACATCTGCTTCATTAGGCTGTGGGACAGAGTCAGAAGTGAACACGTTCGAAGTTTCAGAGCTGGAAAGTGAAGCTGTCACATTAGAACTAAATAGCAGCACCAAGTGAGATTAATGCATCTATTTCACCAATGATCATGCCTTATGCTAGTAAAATAAATGAAACAAATTACGAAGATTAACTGTTTTCTGCAGCATTGCTTTATTTGGAGTACCAGCATCACATTTTACTGTTTAACCATTTTTCTATGCGCTTATACATCTCCGGCCTGTCCTTATCTGAAAATGTCTCTGATTGGAGTAGGTGATGCTCAATTGATAGATTTTATTCAGAAGCTGAAGCAGAAAGCCTGGGCTAACAAAGAAAGCTGATAACCACCATTGTGATATCTGTTATCTCTGACTGAGGTTTTTAGGTTTTCTCAAGCCAGCTAACTCAAAGAAAACCTGGCTATGTTGAACTTCACTTGCAGGATACACCTCAGCTAATATCTACTTGTCATTTGTTATCGTGTGCTGCTTTTCCTTTTTGTTTGTTTTGTTAAATTATGTTAATTTATTTTTTTACTGACAGATTTCTGTATTTGTATCTGTATTATCAGTGTGCTTTTTTCTAATTCTTTATTTTCAGAGAACAGTTCATGTTTACAAGGTAACTAACAGAACTAGCATGATGTGTTATCCTCTGCCATCCATACATTTTACAGATTAATAAAATAAAATACACAAAACACCTAAGTCCTTCACAAAATCACGTTTTCTAGGTTTCACTTATCCCATAGTTTAACAGACATATTTTTTGAGACCAAGAGAGGTGGTAATCCTTCCTTAAATTGTTGGAGGCTGAGGTAGCAACCGACGTCGTGTGAGTGCAGATTACACAACCTCATCTGATACATAAAAGAGTCGTTCCTTCCTCTTTAACTATACTGCTGCAAAACAGATTCCCAACAAACTTTTTTTTTTTTTTTACAAATTAGGGTGCGCTGCCACTAGGGGGTGTCACATCAGTAATTGTGTTTCCATTTGAAGGCCATGAGCCAGAAAAAGCACTATGATGGGATCGTAATGTTGTCCAGTGTTTGGTAGATGTCTAATCTTTCAACACGAGTCAGCTACGCTTTGCCATATTTACAAGGTGAGAACATTTTGAGGTCTCTGTGTGTCTCTCAGCTCGTTTTGGAACTCTTCTGCCCTCTAATGGAAAATAAATATATTATTATAACTTAAACTGTAGAGCTCACAATTTAAATAACACAGATGAAACTCATGTCTATACTCTGCCATCCTCTCGCTGTACATCTGTTATGTGTGTTATGTACCGGTCGGACATGAGAGAATTTAAGTTGTCAAATATGCTTTAAACATACCACTCCCCACTGCCTGTGCTGGCTTTATTACCTTGTTTACTGTATTCTCTTTATTTATCACTGGCACATGCATAGGGCCCAGTGTGTTCAATAACGCTCATTTTTCTCTTCCTTTATGATTTAATCAGTGAGTGTTGGCAGGAGCCTAATAGCAAGGCCAGTGATGAGTCAGCCAGGCTGCAGTTTTGGGAGCTGGAGGTGAGAATAACACGGAGGGGAGGAGGAAGGCAGGGACAGAAAGAAAACATAACCAGAAAGGAAGACAAGGAATGAGAGATACCATTGTGAATAAAACTGAATTTGGAAACAGTTTTTTTTCTCTCTCTCTCTTCCTCTCTCTCTCTCTCGAAGTTATGCAGCTGCAATGTGAAAGGACTGTTACCTCCCTGAACACCTCATTAATAGTCCTCCTTGAAATGTTTAACATTTGAAATGTGCGGATGTGTTCCTTACATAGATCAGTTTCCAGTCCAAGGATGCCTTTCCTTAATCAGTAGTCCGGGTTAGACCAGTTCAGTGCTGGCTGTACTCGGCGAGGATAACATAAACGTAAATGTCGCTGAAATGTTTCATTCAGGATGCAAAACAATGTTAGACACACTTAAATACCTCCTTTCAACCTGACTGAGGAGACAGATGAAGCATTCCTTCCATATTCCACCTAACACCAGGGTTGGAGCGCTTTCCATGCCTGTGTTTACTCCAAGGCCCGAGGTCTTTATTTCCGAATAGTACAATAAATGTACTGTTAATTATGGCACCCACTTAATAGCTGACTGTATTTTCACTGCTAGAAGCATCTAGTGACATTGTTTGGGTATGACACACCACCGTTTAGACAGTGTGGAATTTTCATTCATAACACTTAAGCTATTCCTGTTCCTGTTATTTAGCTAAAGAAACCAAATATATTAGGACACATCCTTCAGCCATGAGGGCTTACAAAAGATTATTTTTATATTTCACTCTCATTTAAAGGTTTTCTATGCAATTTTCTTAAATTGCATAGAAAGAAAGAAAGAAAATAATGTCCATAAGAAAGAGACACAAAGTGGTCCCTTAAAATAGGATCCTAAAATAGGATTTATGGGAACTTTGTACTCATTTCTTACTGAATGAAAAAAAAGTCCACTTCATCCTAATATATCTTAACGTGATTTCAAAATAGCAGACCTTTTTTCTTTTTAAAAAAGGTTGGAAAAACACAAAGTATATCTACATAGATATAGATCGATATCTATCTATCTAGATATATCTATATATATATATATATATATATATATATATATATATATATATGTGTGTGTGTGTGTGTGTGTGTATAAAGACTAGCAGTTTAGCTGTTTGTTCTATTTAGCTGCCTCAGTTTAACAGTCCAGTCGGTATCATTAATGCTATCAGTAAGAACTGTTGTGTTACTACTATGCAAAACTTTCCAAATATTTTACAGATTAACTTCAGTATTTAATGTAAACTGTAAAATGTTAGTTTGTCATTAGTTATTTTGACTTGGCATGGGAGAAAAGGCAAAGGCATGACTGAAAATACTCGTTTCAGAATGCTTGTGTGGAATGAACCAGGCACCTGACAAAATTTAAGACACTTTCTTCTTATTCAGTGGCAACTCCAAATGTCTCCTGTGAAGAAGTGTTCTTAAGAAAAAGTTCATTGGCCTTCATATTGATATTTTGTAGCCTGGTGTGTATCCCAGGCTCTGGGATTCAAGGACTTTTTGGAAATACCACTTTTTTTCTTTTTTGTCAAATGGGAAGATCCCACATAGCCGCATTCTCACAGGCTGAGAATGCGGCTATGTGGGATCTACTCGCCAAGTTGTAGTGAAACTTCAAAATAAAAGTTATGCATGACTGCTTTTCAGTTCAATTTAGTTTTATTTATATAGCACCAAATCACAACAGTCGCCTCAAGGTGTTTTGTATTATAAAGCAAAAACCCTACAATAATAGGGTGCAAGACCCCCTATAAGCAAGCACTTGGCAACAGTGGGATGGACAAACTCCCTTTCAACAGGAAGAAACTTCCAGAAGAAGCAGGCTGAGGAAGGGGCAGTCAGGTGGCAAGTGTTTGGAGACAAGTCTGCAACTTCTATGTAAACTAAAGGTAACTGTGGCAATCTACTAGTAACAAAAAAAATCACAAGGAGGTTTTTGGTGCAGAATCGTCTTTGTGTCTGATTTCACTGACTGACAGCCAGCAACCTCAAGCAACTTGCCAACTGGTCAATCAATACGCATTTTTACTGGCAACCAGGGAATGGTCAACCGATTTCTAGACCTGTGTGACTAAGGCTGTAGCCCAACTTAGCATTAACCTCCTAAGACCCGAACTCTTTCATGGCATGCATTTTTAATTTCTCTTTGCTGTTTGGGCTGATTGGGACCTGATGAATGAATGGAAAAACAAAGAATTATCTTTTTACCTGATGTAGTTTCTGAGAAGAGGATATCAGGCCCTTGTAGAGCAAAATTTGGTGTTGTGGTCTAGACAACCCAAAATGTGATGTCCACATATGTGGATGCCAGGTACTAGGAGGTTAAGAGTGAAAACAGGAATGCTCAAAGAATAGTGGATAGACTGACTTTTGAGACAGATGCAATGAGATTGTAGCCACAGGTTTTCTGTTGGTACTGTGGATATAGTCAACACCATGTTAATGATAAAACTTTTTGCAGATGCTTTGTGGGTCTAACATGTATTTTAACCTCTTTTCTTAAACGTAACCAAATAGTGACTGTGAAGTCAAAGTAGAAAAAGGGGTGGTCCTAAACAAGATAATGCATTCTGAAAGTAGTGTGGTCCATGCTATTCCCATCCTGTCTGCGTTCCACTGTGAGCGCTTTCTATATGTCCTCATCCAGCCACATACTACAGTCTATTAATATGTAATTGTAAATGGGATACCCATGCATTAAAACAGTGCTAAAACATCCTGACTAAGTATCAGTATGCGAACAACTGGGAATTGTGAGAATGTGTTGGATTAATCTACAAAGGGAAATGTGAAAATGAAAAGCCAGGGTTTCACTGTGAGTAACATGTGGCAACAAGTTCTTGGCTGATTATTGTGACTTCCTGTGGTGTGTTTGCTTGGCAGTGTCAAACTGATGGGAACAGATCACGGTTGTGAACACATTAAACAAATTATTTAACATGTTAATTAGTGAGCTTTAATAGTGCTGCTAGCTCGTGTTTGGACACGTGTTTGGCTAGCCGTTTCCCCTGTTAACAGCTTTCATGCTAAGTTAAGCTAATCAGCTCCTGCCTTTGGTTTAATTTTTGGTGTATAGACACGGTGCTGATCATCAAATCTAGAGAGTGAAGAGTTTGTCAAAGTGCTAAACTATTAATTTACTAAAGCAAATCTTCTGTTTTCTAAGAATTCAAGCTTCCTAATCAACCCACAGTTTTTTTCATCTTTTTATGACTTTCTTTCTGACTCAAATGAAGGCTTAAATAAGTTTACAGAAGTGCTGCATCACTGTGACGCAGATTTTCTCTTGTTCTCTTGTTCACACTGACAGCAAGAGCCTCCTTTTCACTCAGTCCACACATTTCAGGGTAAAGAAAGAGTGTACAATGTCACTGGATTTTGTTACTTTGTACTTATTAGTGGCAACCACCCTACAGGCCAGATTTCTTGCACTTATTAGTAGGAAGAACACAAAGGTGATGCTTACTCATTTTAAAGTAGACAGAATGGTTTGTTCTATATTTCTGTCCATGCAGCCAGTGTTCACAGGTGTCTGCACGTAGCAGATGTTTGAAAATTGATATGCATCATGTGAAATGTAGCTGGTGTGAAGCTTCAAACACTATTTTTACTTAAAAATGGTGCAAAAACATATGAATTCCAGTTAATTATGCATCCAATATTAGTTATCATGTATGATAAGTCATTTTGACATGGACTGCCTGTGAGCTGAATTTCAAAGAAAGAGAGGATGACGCATAGGTGCTGAATGATGGACAGAAGAAATGAGGGTGAGAGACAGGGTTCAGTGTGTGAGAGAGGCGGCTGAAAAATAATTGAGCTTTAGGAGATGTAGTGACGCTGATCCTCCTGTAACTTCAATATCTAGCGCTGAATGTTATTTCAACGTATACACGTTGCTCCAAACACATCCGTCTTAATCACCCATTTAAGTGTCACATTCAGCTTTCGAGAGGTTTGTAAAGCAGGAAAAATAATCTGTGTAGATTTCAGGTCCTTAAATCAAAAAATCCCAGAGTATGTTAAGAAAAATTATGACACCTTCCAAAAAATAAAAAAATACAAATACAAAAAATAAAAAGGGACTTGATGAAACTGATATTTTTTCCACTGGTGAACACAAAGTTGTGTCCTTCAGTGTCTTGCCCAAGGATACAAGGCACGCAGACTCAAACAGCTAAGGATCAAACCACCAACCTTTCAATAAGTAGATGACCTACTCTTGAATATACTAACCCTAACATGAATATAATCCAACAGTTTTAAATCCTAGCCTCAATCAACTACTTTTTAGAGCTTAAACCTAACCAAGTTGCTTTTAAAGTCTAAATGTAACAAAGCAGCATGTTTGAATAATTAACGCATTTAAAAATGATGACGAGTCATCTGTAAAAATCTGACATGTTGGTCTCAAACCTTGACCTCTAGCTTGAGCATCAAAATAATCTGCTCCACTACTAATTGCTTGAACCTCGGAATGCTTACCTCTTTTGCCCTTTAAAAATTAGATTTTTTTTTTTTTTTTTAAACACAAAAACACAATCAAATTGCTCAAATTGCCATGTTGGGCTAGCCCCAAAAGTGAGTCCATTTTCATAGAGTTCCCTGTTAAAATTTCCAACTTTACAGCATGAAAAGGGGGTATTTAGAGCCATGATTTAAAAAAGAAAAGTGGTATCCTAACGGAGGCAGCTGCAATTGATAAATGTCTGCTGACCTCACCCCTGCTGATGTGAGTTAATGATCTGAATCTTTCCACCATATTTGGGCAGTTGGTGCCTTTCAGAGCATTTTAAATGTAATATCTGACAAATATTGTTGCTTTGTACAGAATAAATCAGTTTGGTAGGTGAAATTCTAATATCTAATAGTCTTTTACTGAGCACTTATTACGCCATATGTGTCTGTATGTTGTATGCACAGTTTATGCGAGCAGTTTACTAACTGAGCTCGCAAGAGTAGGGTGATAACTTACTCCACCATCTCATCCAATTCATCATGGGCCACCTATAGCTCGACGTGAAAACATGTGCAATTGGCCAGAGTCACTGAAATTCTTTATTGTAGTTCTGTAGTTCTTTATTAGACCTGGCCTCCTCATATGAAACACGCACCTCTGCATATATCTGCTGCTTCTGGCCTTACGCTCATAAAACCTCATGTTCTGCCCCATAACTGAAGGTAATGGGTTGCTCATACAGAGGTGGGAATTAAAATGATTAAATATTTTATGTGGGTTCACTTGGCAGGGTTTGCTTTTTAAACATCCTCTGCTCTTCTCATCATTAGAGGGCAAAAAGAGTTCTGGGTCCAGAGCAGACGCGCTGCGAACAAGTCTTCACTTCATGAGAGCAGCTTGCTCACTAAAACACTCGTGATAACTCAACAGAGTTCAACAGCTTATTTCACTTATGTTATAGTTTGCAGTAGCCTCTATAAATTATACCAGTATTCTATCTGCATCTTTGACCATCATTATTGCTTTCCCTACTGAAATACCTCCGGTTCTTCATGGCCTGAAGATAAATCCAAACAAAAAAATTACTTTAGCATGAGTAAATTGTGACAGGGTTGTATTCTCTCAATTGAAACACAGCATGTTACGATCTTACTGCAAATGATGATGTCAACAGCGGTCGGTTAGGTTAGCCTAGCCAGCTAGCCGCTAACTGGTTTACTGGGCAAAAATACAAAGGTAGTCCAAGCTGCACTAACTCACATTCTGCCTTATTCTGTTCCTTGGCTGTAGACGTGAGATGGGTTATCCTCACTATCCCTCACAAGTGTCCTAGTTGATGCTAGTGGCATCCAACCACAGGCTCTTCCATCTCACTCCGGTCCCTCGTGGCTCCGCTCTTTCCTCGCTCTCTCTCCTTTTTTGCGGCCTATTGTCTCTGCTTCCTCTTCCACTTGACCTCTTCTTCCAAAATAAAAGCCCCTTAACAACAAACTTAATTTCCTTTTTTTTTTTTTTTTTTTTTTCTTTTTTTTGCCTGTCCCATTTGGTTCTTTAGCCGTCAGAATTGTTGTCTGAAGACCAATAAGGATACCCAATGGATTTATTTTGCCAAATGGATCATCATGGCATTGCCATATTGCCGTATTGGTCCATTTGATCGACCTTTGTTTTTATTATTTATTTTATTTTATTTTCAGTTGTTACAGACGGGACAGACGTGAGTGAGGGATAGGAAAGGGAGAAAGAAAGAGGAAGGAAAAGAAAAACAGAAGGGGAGAGGGACAGTGAGAAAGGGGGGAAAAAAATATCTCCGGGATCACCTGTTGAGAGAAAAAGAACAGAAAACAAGCAAAAAAAACAAAACAAAGCAACATACTATACACAACACCATCGCATTAATCTAGCTAAGTGTAAACAGCAGTAAATACTAAATATTGAATGTTGTTGTGCAGCACGCAGGACAGACAGCGCACAATGTGCTTTGAAGTAGCAGCCAAGAAAGGTGTGATTTAAGTCTACGAACAGTGAACACCCGTGTGCACACCTGTGTGGATCGGCGCACTTGTATTCAAATGGTTTCCCCATGTAATGGTCTGCAAGAGGATGTAGAGAGCCATAGCCCTGTCCCCCAGGGCATGAAGCAGGCATGGAGGAGATCCAGGCCCCAGACATCCAGAGGCCCCAGAGTGCAAGAGCCTAAGGAGGACCACCGGAGGGGCATCCGTGCCACCTTCATGGCAAGGGCTGAGGATCCCCAGACGAGGGGTCACCCAGTAGCCACCGAGCAGAAGCTAGAGGGGGCTGCACCGGCGTGCCCGCCGGCTCCGCCGGCAGCCAGCTGTGCCAGAGTGAACCGAGCCGCAGGCACAGAGGCCGGAGGCCCGAGGGCCCTCCGCGCCCCGGAAGAGGCCTGACCGAGCAGCAGGCGCCAGGCCCCGCCAAGTAGCCACTGGGAGTGAGCTGGCACATGACCTGAGCGCCCAGCCCCGGACACCAAGAACCAACAATGCACCGACCCCTGAGGGCATCAGTCACCGGCAGGGAGTGTGGTGAGGGGAGATAGGCCTCCACACTTGGAGGGCCTTGGAGTTCCCAGAGAGGTGGAGTCTAAGACCCGACCTGACATATAGACACAGACAAACAGGCACACACAGACACAGACATGCATTCTCACCTTCATGTACACATATACAAACACTCAGCACTCACCCAACGTAGGAATAAACGTAAATGGACATGTACACACAATCACACTCCCAAACATACTCTATACCCCGGGTCCAGGTATCCTCGCCCCCAGAGGGGGAAACGGCACCCAGACCCAAGAGATGTTACCCTTCCCTCCGGGGTGGAGGCAAGCAGACCGCCCCAGGCTCCGCAGCAGCAGGGAGGCCAATCGGACAGCCAGCATCTCTTCCCAGCCCCCCCGCCCCGATGGCTAGCAGAGAACGGGGGTGTGTTAAGACCCCATACCTCAAACTTAATTTCCACTAATATGGATATACAAAAATGAACAAATAGAACTAGTCATATATACTAGTCAGGGCTGTGTCTCTGACACGCTGGTCTGCAGTATGGGGGCCCCACAGGGAACTGTGCTCTTCACCCTCTACACTGCAGACTGGAAGGGTCAGAGCAGACTCTACCTGCTGAGGCGGCTGAGGTCATTTGGAGTCCAGGGAGCGCTTTTAAAGACCTTTTATGACTCTGTGGTGGCATCTGTCATTTTTTACAGTGTTGTATGTTGGAGCAGCAGTTTATCGGCAGCTGAGAGGAAGAGGCTGGATAAACTCATCAGGAAGGCCAGCTCTGTTCTGGGATGCACCCTGGACCCAGTGCAGGTGGTGGGAGACAGAAGGACTCTGGCCAAAATAACATCTCTGATGGACAGAGTCTCCCACCCCATGCATGTAGATGTTGCTGAACTGCAGAGCTTCGGTGACAGACTGCTGCATCCTAGATGCATGAAGGAGCGTTTCCGCAGGTCCTTCCTCCCTGCAGCTGTCAGACTGTACAATCTGAACTGCTCCCAACAATCATAGATGTTTACATCAATGCTGTAACTGCAATAAGTTAGTTAATTTAACCAATTCGCACTACAACCTGGTTTGCCTCTTACCTGCAATTATTTTTATTTAATTTAATAACTGTACAGTACTCTCTGTTTATAGTAACCATTGTCCTTACTGTAAATATGTAAGAAAATTGTGTATGTTTCTGATCTGTGTCCTGTGTACTGTTTGTTTGTATATTTGTCTTTTTAGCTGCTGTTACAACCAAATTTCCCCTTGTGGGACAATTAAAGGATTATTCTATTCTATTCTATTCTATTCTATTCTATTCTATATACATGTACATGTACATTAGAAATAAAACGTAGCCCCTTTAAATATCTCCAGGCTACAGTGTGATGGTTAGCACTGTTACAGTAAGAAGGTCCTGGGTTCAAATGCACCATCTGGGTACTCCACCTTCCTCTCACAGCCAAAAGACATGCACTTAGTGATTAGTGATTCTAATTGGAGATAAAAGCTGTGTCCCAATTTATAGGCCACATCCTTCGGAGGCCCCACTTAAAGGCCGATTACGTCAAAGCCAGGCAATGTAGGCTGCTCCAAATGCGGCCCACAAATGCGTCCTCCTTTTCCCTGGATTTGAAGGATTGGTCAGGTGTATCCTTCGTGGCCCAACCTATCCCAGGATTCATAGTGCGCCATTTTTTTTTTTTTTTTAAGAAAATGGGGAATGGCTCAAGCGGGGAAGCCAAAGAGTAAACTTTTAAAAGTACAGTGGTCCCTCATTTATCGCGGGAGTTACGTTCAAAAAATAACCCGTGATAGGTGAAATCTGTGAAGTAGCCAACTACACACTTTATACACTTTTCTCAGACAGGCATGAACATTTTCACACTTTTCTCTCTTGTTTAAACACCCTCAAAGTTCAAACCTTAGTAGAAAAATAAGTCCAGTATTATAGAATGAAACCAAAGATCAAACCCTATTTTCAGGTCCAGAACATGGGAATATAGCTGCTATTTGAGCAACATTAATGAATCAATGGTACGGAAGTACAGGAAGCTAGAAGAATGAGCTGAGTAAAGTTTGACTTATCTGACTGTTTTATTTTGCTTAATGCGCCTTATAATCCGGTGCGGCTTATGGCCTGAAAAATACGGTAACTTCTACCTTCCTTTAGCATGTCCAGAAGTCCAACTTTTTGTGCGATGGTTAGCATCTTCAACTGCATTTTGGATGCTACCGCAGGTGTCTTTGATGGTGCAAAACGTTTCGTCGACATTGTTGTGTTTGTTGGGGAGAAAACTTACAAACATACAGTACACACTTCAGAGTCACACTGCAATAGATCGAAGATTTATGTAAATTTGATAAGTTCATGTTTAACTTAAGTAGCGAAAGAAAATGATGTGCCGGGAGTCCGGTGTTCTCGCCCGCTCTAGTGAGCCTCGACCTTTCGGTTAGCTATGAGGCTGTTGGATAACAGACATCTCTGAAAACATTGGAGCACTTCTGCAAACATGTGATGTCTTGATAAACAGAGCAGATATTTGAAGTTTACACAGCTATATTCTCATCTGAAAATATCTTAAAAGTTTATTTTGTGACCCAGAAAGAGTAATAAGAGTAATATTAAAACTAAGTAGCTGCCGCCATTGCTGGAAACTGGAATTGGCTGGTCTGCGCTATCAATCCTGGGATATGGTGGGCAACGAAGGATACACCCGACCCATTCTTCAAATCTGGGGAAAAGGAGGACGCACATTTGGAGGAGTCCACGAATTTGGACAGCCTTCAACGCGTCGTTGTGAGGTAACCGGCCAACAAATGCGGCCTCAGGAAGTTGCAGCCTACGAATTTGGACACCCCCGTAGATCACGAAGGCCGGGTCCTTCGAAGAATGCGGCCTATGAATTGGGACACAGCGAAAGTATCTAAATTTCAGGACCGGGACCACGCCTCCATACATGCTCCTTCCGGTTCTTATCTATATATGATCCCACAGTTCTACAAGCTGTTTGTTCCCGTTTTCATGCGAACACATTTCGACAAGGTCTTTAACACAGCTTATTTTACAAGGGTAACATAATTTTACTCACCCTTTTATTTGCTTGCAATCGCCCTCTCATCTGTCAACACACAAGATGAAGAACTTCTCAGCTCTGATTCATCGCTTTCCCTCCAGGCAATCCAAGAAACTCAAACACACTGAATGTCAAGGCGGCGCTTCAGAGAGACCAAATGCTGCTGGCTGCCCCGGGGAACTTTCTAGCAGTTTTCTTGCCAGCTGACAATCTGGTCTGCTACGTTGATCCATTCAGTCATCTTCTCTCCACTAAATCCAGTTATGAAGTAACTCCGGCTGCTCACCACCTCCAAGAAATTAAGCAAGATCACCCACCAGCAAAGCTAACAGCTCAACTTATGTTGCTTTGAAACAGGCCCACAGACTGGGCGAGTTTGCCAAAAAGCTGACAGACACCAGTGCCAGACCAAGAAGGCACGCCATACCCACGCTTCCATAAAGTCTTCTCAATTTCCTTTCATTAAGAATTAAGACTGAACCATAGCCCGGGTTCAACAGCTTCCATTCACCAGCATTCTAACACTCGTAGCTTCTTAACTTCGCACATCTAAATGTCAGTTCAAAATCTTCTTCCATGCAGAAACAAATTTGCAGCTCCAACAGCAAAAGCTACTGCTCTGCTGCTCCTCCATTGCCGTTTACCTTGGCTAGCCATGGGATGCCAGTTTTGATGTTTTCTATTCGTCCTTCTGCAAAGTGCACAAGTATGTTTGGCTTTGGGATGCCAGGCTCTTCTCTATCTGTCACTTGCAAAAAGCAACAAGCTTCCTATGACCGAGTTGCCAGTTTCTATGGATCTATCATTGCAAAAAGCAGCTTTGTACCCTTCTGGCACTGGGATGCCAGGTTCTTTCTTTATCCCTCATTCGCAAACGCAACAGCAAGCTTTTCTACCACAGAGTTGCCACTATCTCTATATAGATGTGGGGAAAAAGGCACCGGGTTGCCAGTTCCCCTTCCCTCTATCCCTCTTTTACAAATGCAGCAGCAAACTTTGGCACTGGGATTCCAGGTTCTCTTCCCTCATTCACAAATGCAGCAACAAGCTTTTCTACCAACGAGTTGCCAGTTTCCCTTTCCTCTGTCCCCCTTTGGGAAATGCAGCAGCATGCTTTTGGCACTGGGATGCCAGGTTCTCTTTCTCTATTCCTCTTTTGCAAATGCAGTAGCAAGCTTTCGGCACCGGGATGCCAGTTTCTCTTCCTCTTTCCCTCCTTTGCAAATGCAGCAGCAAATTTTCTGCCACTGACTTATTTTTCTGCATTGGTCCTTGTTATGCAAAACAGAAGTGAACCCTTCTGGCACAGGGATGCCAGATAATTTTTCTTGCCATCATTCACAAAATGCAGCAACAACTAGCTTCTCTGCATCTATCATTGCAAAATGCAGCAGGGAACCATTCTGCCTTCAGGCTGTTAGTTCTCTGCCATCTATCATTTGTAAATTAAAAAAAAAAAGCTCTACTATCCATCCTTTTCCTATATGAAGCAGCAAATCTCCTGACATCGGGATGCCAGGTTCTCATTCGCAAAATGCAGGAGAATGTTTTCTCTACCACTGGGATGCCAGTTTCTTTGCATCTATCCCTCAAATGCTAGGCAGCAGACATTCAGCACTAAGATGCGAGGTTCTCTGTCTCTGTCCCTCATTTGCAAATGCAGAAAAAAGCTTTTTGCACCGGGATGCCAGGTTCTTGCTTCCCTAGTGTAGTGATTTAGATTTTGGGTTGGCTGGTTTTTACATGATGTCCACAAATGCAGCGCGAACATCCACTCCTCCCCTGCTGATAATTAGAGGCCATTTTAAGAAACAGCTGTGCTTCACTACCATACAGAGGCATTTGGCATTCTTTCCCCATCCAAGGTGGCCGAGAGCGTTAGGCGGCTAAGCACAGCAGAGCAGTTTTATTTCTTCAGGAAAGCTGCTTATTTAGTATCACCCTTAAAGAGTGGTAAGTGGGACTCTTACGGGTTTGTTAAAATCTGGCTTATATTAGAGTGGACCCTGATGACTGCTTCTGTTTCGTTACAGGATTGTGCCACACTGCTGCTGTCTTGTCTTGTGGTCTTTTTTACTGCTGTTTTGTGAACCCCTGTTTTGTATTGTCACTGATTTGTCCTGTTGCTATCTTTAATTGGGTTTATACCTAACTAGGGTCGTCATTTATTTGCCCCTAGTGTGATGGTATTTTACGCTTGATGGTGATGTTTAAAGGAGACTCTAGGATAGAGTCCGTGTTTGTTGTTTATTTGAGTTGTATGTTTTGTGTAATTCTTTTGTCCTTTTCTTTGGAGAAGGTCCGGCTGTTTGTGGGAGGCTAGGCACGTGTGGTGGTTTCCCTTTCCCAAAGCATTCGCATGTGTACACTGGGGTATAGGTATAACACACCTTCATCATGCAGCTCTTCAGAAACTCTCCCTCTGTAAATGGCTGGGCTGATTTGGCTATCTCCTCTGCTACAATAAAACTTGCTTTCACACCAGCTTCATTTTGTGATTTTGCTCTGGTGACAAATGTCTGCTGAAATGTTAGATTCTTCTTTACCTCTTCTACTTTCTGTAGCTTCTGCTCTGCATTTAAGCTTTTCAGCGTATCCTGATGTTTTGTCTCGGAGTGCCGTCTTAAATTAAATTCCTTAATTACAGCCACATTAGCAGTTTGACACGTGTTCTATGAGGTTCGGTGGAATCATACTCTGTTCTCTGCCGGTTATGGGGGTTATCATTATAAAAGGCGTTTCTTCTCTAATCAGTTTTTCAATTCAACCAACCCTTCCAAAACTGCTCACCATCACCTCTGTTCGTTTCAGAAATCGGCACAGTAATTATCGCTACCTTACCCAAAGTGAATTAACCAGCTAGACACCCCCTCTACATCTTCTACTGAAAGACAAGCTTACGTAAGCTTTTATGAGCTGTCTTAAAATCCCGGCATGCGTCACTGTCAGAGCTCAGTTCAGAGTCGAGCCACATTGCTACCTGACTAAGGATTCCCCTCATTCATCTATTAAGGTTTTTCATTGTTCGAATTTCCCTTGATCTCTTCTCCCGCCGTTCCTTCCTAATTTTCCGAGCTCATCCACTCCACTCTATGGAATCCTTGACCACCTTATTGAGTCCATGGGCTGTTTATCTTCGCTAGCCTGCCTACCAGTTATATCCCTCTCCTTTGGGTGGTGATGTCACTTGGCGTTTGCTCTCTCTGCAAATGTGTTTTGTTTTGTTTTCCTTCTCTCACCCCAACCGGTCGTGGCAGATGGCTGCCCCTCCCTGAGACTGGTACTGTCTGAGATTTCTTCCTGTTTAAAGGGAGTTTTTCTTTTCCACTGTCGCCAAAGTGCTTGCTCATAGGGGGTCATGTGATTGTATTATTATTATTACTGCAGAAGTCTTTGACCTTCATAACGCAGAGTAATTTCTGCTTCTAAGGGATGCCTTCTTTGGGATCTGCCAGGCCTAGGAGCTGCCGCCAGTCCCCTTTGAGGCCTTTCCCAAATCGCAGCTCTATGTTTAAGCCGTACACCTTCATCTACTAAAACACTGTCAAACCTAAAATGAGGACATGGGCCCAGCGAGTGAAATTGTCCATAGGTGTGAGTGTGAATGGTTGTCTGTCTCTCTTTGTTGGCCTTGGACAGACTGGTGATCTGTTCAGGGTGTATCACCACGCTGTGGCAGCTGAGATGGTCTCCAGCAACAACTAAACTGGATAAGCAAAAGAGAGTGAGTCGACTTTTATTCTTTCTTATTACAGTTAAATTAATAGAGATGATGACAACAGTTCAGGTTTTACATTGTAGTTAGCTTGTTGAGTACACATATTTGATGCAATTTTAATTTTTTCATTTTTATATAAATTAAATTGCCTTTAAAAACTTTTTTCTTGGTACATTGATTTATAGAATAAACATTTTAACCTATCAGAGTAACAAACATAAAAAGATACACTTTTATGTTTTTCTTTCTTTCCTTAAATTGTATCATCAGTTTTGGAAAGGGACAGATAAAAATGCTAACTAGCACTGGTATTGCCATCAGGGCTGTCTGTAACTTGGGAGTTTGACAAAGCAACAATCTTTTCTCTCATTCATTTTGGTCGTTTGAACACTGCGGCTGAGCTTTTTCCCAGAATAATTTCCAACCTATTCACATTTTTCTGCATGCATTAACTGATGCTAGACAACACACTCTTAAGCAGGTAGTGTATGCACGATCTGATATCCTCGTGTTGGTGTTGTTCCCAGATCATCATAGTAAAGGTTGTTCCAGGATCAACATTGCAAGTGACCAATCAGAATGTTGTGATGTCATACTTTTGCGACTTCGGGAAAAACCAGCGTAAAACAAAAAACTGTACTTAAGCTGCGAGAAACCGCCTTTGTCCGCCGATCAACGGACCCTGACCCTAACCCTAACCCTTTAATAAACGCTAAGCAGAATTGATATTGTCCTTGCAACATTGGAATTTCATAAATGCACGAATGGGTTGGTGCGCAAAAGAATAACGTCACAATAATGTGATTGGTCACTTGCAATGTTGAACCTGGAACAACATTTTCATGATGATCTGGGAACAACACCAACACGAGGATATCAGATCATCCGTAGTGTACTGTTACCTCATCAGTTTATACTTTCTCTGCACAATCATTCATGCAAGAATGCAGGAAGGGACTTCGACTTTTTGCTTTATGGATTTGAAGGTTATTGACAGTGTAAATCATGACATTCAATCTACAGAAATCTGGTATTGATTGGATACTTTATAAAGCTGCAAAAGCTATCAAGCAAATTAATGAGTAAAGACTGGCTGCGCTTTCCCCTACACTCTTTGGATTTCATGTAAATAATTTAACAGTTTACTTCCTGCTAGTAAATGGGTCAGATCATGCATTCTAGACAACAAATTGCATTTCAGTGGGTCATTTTAAATATTTAGGCTTTACCTTGGTTTGTAACTGTTTTTATGGGTGTATAGTGTTTTGTTTTGTTTGTTTTTTTTGTTAAGGGTTAGCTCTGTAAAGATCCTTGCAGCTGGAAGGTGATAGCTGAACAAACTTTGAGTTTGTATACAGTGATCTGGGAACCATGTGAAGGGTGACTTAATGTTGTTATTTACTGCATGACAATAAAGTTACTCACTAAGCAAAAGTTTAGTGATTGCTTCAGTATCTATAGAAGTGAAAGGGATTCATATTAGCAGTATTTGTAGTGTTTATTAGGAAAGATGTTCAGAAGAAATACTAAGCAAACTGAGAACATATTGTGTTTATTCCACACATTTACCATCCTGAGCAATATGTCACCCTGAACCTGGGCAGAGCTCAGTGGTCTGTTTGTGCTCAGCTAAAACCTGGCATCCTGCCTCTAGCTGTGGAAACTGGACGCTTCCATTAAGTCCCAGAGGAGGGCAGACGGTGTCATCTGTGTGATTTGGAAGAGATTATGAATAAAATTAATTTCATCCATTCACGTCCATTCATTTTATCATGATCTTTGAGTCAAACTTTTTATTCTTAAAATGTCTGCTAGCCATCGCATTCATGTGAAAATTCAGTTGTTGTTTTTTTAATTGAGTCTGTTTATATCGTATTTAATGCCTTCGACATTTGGAACATAAGGTCACACATGGTACTAGTGTGACCTTATGTTCCTTCTCTTCTTAGATGCAAGATTATGAATGATATTCATTTATCAAAATATTCATATTTTCTTCATTGATTTTAGTGGTTTTAATTGTGCATATATTTTCAGGAGTTATACAAACCATGCTAAGCTTGGGTAAGAAAGAAATGTTAGCAGGCCAGATCTAGCTTACCAGCTTGCTTATGCCTGTTCTGGGGACACTGGGACTTGTTACATCTGTTGTTTGTATGCTGTGACTTCTAACTTTGCACTCTTCATTATTTGTTGCTTGTAATGTCAGCCATGTGGGAATTGAAGCTTTTCAATTTTAATCCCATCCAAGTTCATTTGAATAAGATCTCAGAATTTAAGTCACAAATATTAGTGGCAGTAAAGAACAGTTTGAGCTGAAAAGGACAGCAGAAACAAGAAGCAGGAGACTACTGTATAATATATCTATTAGTTTTTTGTGATCACAATCAAAATCTCTTTAATTCTTTCTTTCTTTTTTTACGATAGCAAAGTGCTGCAAGCTTCACTGTTTGATATTTTCAGCACAGTAAAATGTTTCAATCTCTCACTGGTTCACATAAAGCGATCTCATTCATAATCAGTTACTAGCTGTCTTTGATGTTCAGCATTACCTTCAGAAACAGGTCACTTTTAAAACAGGAAATAATCGATATTTCTCAATGGATCATAAATCTATAAATGTGAAAAGAGTTGGTAGTGCATAGACAAACCCACAGAAAATTGTAAATGGACTGCTTCTTAAACTGCCCCATTCACCCACGTATACATATGCAACACATACAAGTAATTTTCTCTACATCTAACTACTTTATGTCTAACATTCACATACATTCTAACGCAGATGAATTTAGGGCTACTTGGGGTTCAGTATCTTGCCCAAGGATACTTGTAGACTGGAGCAGTCAGGGATCAAACCCCTAACCTTCCTGTTAGGAGATGACCTGCTCTATCTCCTGAGCCACAGTCACCCCAAAATTGTGATTTGTGTCTTCAAAGGCCACTCTGCATTGAATGTATTTTGTATTGAATGATGCAGATCATCAGTTGTGAAGCAACTTCAAGCAATGTTGTGGAAATAAGAAAAAACAGGATTCCTTGTGACTGATAGCTGAAATTATATGGATTAAAGCATTTCTGCTCTCTCTTATTGTTGATGTACAGTTGACTAATCTAACATGTAAAATATGTCACATTATTCATCATTTCTCCCTATTTAACAAGGTTCATACTGCTGCAGTCTGTCTGCAGTCTCCATTTCTTTGCTTCACAGCTGCTTTGTTAACAGAATCTCATCACAGAAATGCCTAGAGGTCTTTGGGAAAGCCTTGCTTAACTGTGCTGGCAGAAATATCCACGCAAGAGAGACCCAGTGACGTGATTCAATCCTCTGATGTCTCTCATGAAGGACATCAGCTGAGAAATTATTAATTAGTTTTGCACATGAGTGGTGAGCTAGAAATACTATCTTCTATACTTAGGGCTATAAACTTTGGCTTCTATACAGTGTTATGTTTTTCCTTGGTACACAGTGTGGCTTGTTTACATGATTTATATTTAAACTGTATATATACATCCATTATATTGGTGTAACATTAAAGTGTTACTATGAGACAAAATAACAACTAACGATAAAGGATATTAACCTCAGACAAGGTAGGTAAATGAGCCAAATAACCAAAGGTAAAAATTAGTCCATATTTTGTGCTCGAATAACTTCATCCAGAATGTACTCACAGCGCTTGACTTGTTTCACATTTTGTTGTGTTACAGCATTATTCCAAAATGGATTACATTCATTTTTCTCCTCAAAATTCAACACACAACACATCATAATAACAAAGTTAAAACAGTTTAAGGTCAGGTACATCCACTGATCATCTGTCAGATGTTTCTACAGCTCAATTTGAGTTCACCTGTGATAAAGTCAGTTGATTGGACATGATTTAAAAAGGCACACACCTGTCAGGGTCTGGCTGAAGTAGGACCCAAACGCAGGACTCTTACGATGCAGACAGTGAGTTTAATTACAGTGATGAAAAACACAAAACAAAAGCCAATGGTGACAGTCCTCGCACTTTGGCTGCCATGGTGATTCTGCCAAAATCCCACACAGTGCAAGCATCCATTAACCTGCTAAGACCCGAACTCTTCCATGGTATGCATTTTAAATTTATCTTTGATATTTGGGCTGCTTGGCACCTGATGAATGTAAAAACAAAGAATTACCAGATTTTTATTTTTTTTAACCTAATTTTTGTTTCTGAGAAAAATGATATTGATTTGATCAACTGGTGCCTAAATGCAATTGACACCACTTTCTCAATGAGAAGTTTGGGCTTGGGTGACCCTGAGTGCTGAAGATATCTACCTATTTGGAACCATGGTAACAGGGTTCTGGAGCTGGCTTGGCCCTGACTTATCGAAGAATTAAAAAAGCGGAACCGGCTGTTCAAACCCCCACAAGGCTGCCCGCTGGGATTGAAACGATGGGAAGAGGCGTGAGTTTCTCAAAATGGGCTCATTGAGTGCAGCACGGATAAAATCTTGGAAAGGCTGACGGCTGCCGTGAATACTCAGAATAAGATCTCTGGATTACATCTCGAAAGGGCTCGCTCGGAATAACATCTCTGAGCGCAAATTGGATGACATCTTGGGGAGGCACACTGTCGTGAGTTCTCAGAATCAGCTCTTTGATCACAAGAATGACAACATCACAGAGCGCAAGTATGGCGAAGCTCGCGGCTCTCCAACGGGAGATTGAGAGACCAGTGTTGGACTGTAGAAGTGCTTTGAAATTCATATGAGCTGTTCGCACTAAAGTAAAAAGCACCATCACTTCATGCGGATACCCTTTCGGCGCCAGCTGCGGTCGCAAGGCTGGAGTCAAACAAAAACACCCTGATAACGACTGTGTTTAGTGTGCTCCTTCCCATTCCATGCAAGGCCCCCTGGGTTGGCTGGAAGACTGTTTACTTACTACCTAGCAGGGCGAAGGACACTGTCTCAGCTGAACTCTGGACACGCACACACATATACACTGATATGCACACACTCATCCCCCCTCCCTTTCCAAACGCCTTCGATACTTGTTCCCTCCCGGGAACACGGCGGATCTGAGCCCGCGCTGGAATGGTAGCGCTGGGCAGGATGGCTGCTGTGTTTGCTTCGGATTACTCCTCACCCCCCACCCGACCCTGTGGCTTGTCACGTGTTCCATACTGTTGTGCTGTGGACATTTATGTGCATTTTTGTGCAGAGGAGGCATCCCCCCCGTCCCCTTCTGGCCACCTGTGCCTCAATTTTATTCCATATCTTAGACATCCATATTACTCACACTCTCATAACACATACATATAGGGCCTTGAGGGTGGGCACATTGCCGAGGCAGGCGTTGCCGATTTGCAACAGTTAAGAACTAACAACCTGATAACCCCACATACATATTTTATGAGTTACTCAGAAGTACCACTGCAGGACTTGGTTGTGCATTAGCAACAAAAAGTTTAATTTGAGCCTGAGACGGTTAACGGCGTCCAGTGGATGGTCTGTGTATTCAACCCCACCTCTGGCGCCAGTGCCCACCTCTCAATTTTAAATCCATGTAGACATTGAGGGTTCTCGGGAGGGGCCGTGATAACACCTGCTGCTCTCTGGCAGCAGCACCATGCTCTCCCGTGTTTTAAATGCACCTTAGAACAACACACAGCAACACTACACATGAGTGAGAGGAGGGAGGTTTGGGGTCTTCACATACCCCTGTTCTCTGCTGGCCATTGGGGCGGGGGGGCTGAAAGGAGGTGTTGGCCGTCGGATTGGGATCTGGGATGCAGGGCCTCCCTGCTGCCGCGGAGCCTGGGGCGGTCTGCTTGCCTCAATCCCGGGGGAAAGGGTAACATCTCCTGGGTCTAGGTGCCGTTTCCCCCTCCAGGGGCGAGGGTACCTGGAGTTTGTTTGGGGAGTGTGAGTATTTGTATATGGGTGCATGAGGGTGGGAATGCATGTTTGTGTCTGTGTGTGCCTGTTTGTCTGTGTCTATATGTCAGGTCGGGTCTTACACTCCACCTCTCTGGGAACTCCCAGGCCCTCCAAAGGCCTATCTCCCCTCACCACACTCCCTGCCGGTAGTTGATGCCCTCAGGGGTCGGAGCGTTGGTGGTTCTTGGTGTCCGGGGCTGGGCGCTCAGGTATGTACCAGCTCACTCCCGGTGACTACTTGACGGGGCTTGGTGCCTGTTGCTCGGTCAGGCCTCTTCCGGGGCAAAGGGGGCCCTCGGGCCTCTGGCATCCTGGCCTGCGGCTCGGTTCACTCTGGCACAGCTGGCTGCCGGCAGAGCCGGCGGGCACGCCACTGCAGCCCCCTCTGGCTTCTGCTCCGTGGCTACTGGGTGACCCCTCATCTGGGGCTCTCCTCAGCTCTTCCCAGGAGGGTGGCACGGATGCCCCTCCGGTGGTCCTCCTTGGGCTCTCGCACTCTGGGGCCTCTGGATGTCTGGAGCCTGGATCTCCTCCATGCCTGCTTCATGCCCTGGGGGATGGGGCTATGGCTCTCTACACCCTCTAGCAGACCGTTACATGGGGAAACCTTTTGAATACAAGCACGCTGATCCACACAGGTGTGCACACGGGTGTTCACTGTTCCTAGACAAACTAGGCCTTTATTGGCTGCTATTTCCAAGCACATTGTGCGCTGTCGGTCCTGCTTGCTACACAACAACATTCAATATTTAGTATTTACTGCTGTTTACACTTAGCTAGATTAATGTGATGGTGTTGTGTTTAGTATGTTGCTCTGTTTTTGTTTTTTTGCTTGTTTTCTCTTCTTTTTCTCTCAACAGGTGATCCAGGAGATTTTTTTTTCTTCTTTCTCATTTTAAGTGCCCTTTCTCACTGTCCCTCTTCCCTTCTGTTTTTCTTTTCTTTCATCTTTCTTTCTCCCTTTCCTATCCCTAGGTCATATCTGTCCCATCTGTAACAACTGAAAATAAAATAAAATAAAATAAATTTTAATAGTTAAACAACAAAGGTCGATCAAATGGACCAATACGGTAAGTCCGTGATGATCCATTTGGCAAAGTAAATCCATTGGGTATCCTTGTTGGTCTTCAGACAACAATTCTGACGGCTAAAGAACCAAATGGACAGGCAAAAAAAAAAAAAAAAAAGGAAAAAGAATGTCCCTCCATCCATCCATCCATCCATCCATCCATCCATCCATCCATTTTCTTCCGCTTATCTGGCGCAGCAGCCCAAGCAGAGAAGCCCAGACCTCCCTCTCCCCAGACACCTCCTCCAGCTTATCCGGGGGAACATCAAGGCATTCCCAGGCCAGTCGAGAGATATACTCTCTCCAGCGTGTCCTGGGCCTGCCCCGGGGCCTCCTCCTGGTGGGACATGCCCGTAAAACCTCGCCCATGAGGCGCCCAGTGGGCATCCTTGTCAGATGCCTGAACCACCTCAACTGGCTCCTTTCGATGTGGAGGAGCAGCGGCTCTACTCTGAGCCCCTCCCGAATGGCCGAACTTCTCACCCTATCTCTAAGGGAGAGGCCAGACACCCTTCAGAGGAAACCCATTTCCGCCGCTTGTATTCACGATCTCTGGTTCTTTTGGTCACTACCCACAGCTCGTGACCATAGATGAGGGTAGGGGCATAGATCGACCGGTAAATTGAGAGCTTCGCTTTTACACTCAGCTCTCTCTCTTCACCACAACAGAGCGGTACAGCGTCCACATCACTGTAGCCACTGCACCAATCCATCTGTTGATCTCTGGCTCCCTTCTCCCATCACTCCTGAACAAGCCCCTTAGATACTTAAACTCCTCCACTTAGGGCAGGGTCTCGTCCCTGACCCGGAGTGGGCACTCCACCCTTTTCCGGCTGAGGACCATGGCCTCAGATTTGGAGGTGCTTATTCTCATTCCCACCGCTTCACACTGGGCTGTGAACCGTTCCAAGGCGAGCTGGAGCCCATCACCCAATGAAGCCAACAGGACCACATCATCTGCGAAAAGCAGAGATGAGATCCTGAGACCACCAAAGTGAAAGCCTTCCGCCACTTGGCTACACCTAGAAATTCTGTCCATAAAAATTATGAACAGAATCTGTGACAAAGGGCAGCCCTGGCGGAGCCCATCACCCACCAGGAACGAGTCCGACTTATTGCCGGCTAAGCGTACCAAGCTCTTGCAATGGTCATATAAGGACTGAATGGTAATGTTGCATGGAGATCAGGGGCAGTACCCCTGGACTGGCAGACCTAGGTGGTGGTCCCCATCTTTAAGAAAGGGGACTGGAGGGTGTGTTCCAACTACAGGGGAATCACACTCCTCAGCCTCCCTGGGAAAGTCTATGCCAGGGTGCTGGAAAGGAGAGTTTGTCCATTAGTTTCTGTGATGAGACAGCCATGCGATGGACCAAAATCTCAGAGAAATATTTTCAGTACCTTGTTGAATCTATGCCATGAATAATTAAAGGGGGTCCAACCTGTTGCTACCAAGTTGTGTGTAATAAAATGGCTGGTGACTGCATTTTATTATAAAAATTAGATTCCTCTGTCATCATATCTCTGGTCTTTTGGTTAACAGATTAGCTCAGTGGGGTTAATATTGGAATTGTATTTTTAGAAAAACCATCTTGAGACATGTCTTATTTAGTTGTCATTATTTGTAGGTTTTGGTCAAAAGTAAATACCAAATGTGTAGCCATCAAAATAAAGTAAAAAAGTCCAAATGAAACCTTTTTATCATTTAAATTGCTATGTACCATTTATATATCATTTAGACTTCATCCTCAGAATAACAAAGGACAACTCTGGACAGCTCCCAATATTCTCAAGCAGTTCATGAGTGAAATGGCTTACCCGCTATTTTCTTGAACATCACTGTATTTTGTCACAGAGGGAAAACCAGGAATTTTTTTTAAACGCACACAAAAGGCATCATCTGCTGACTAAACCCCTGAGGCTTCCCTCTGTAATATTAAATAGCTGACTGCTTAGCACGCACGCAATCATTATCATAATGTATTAATCAGAATGTTTAACTGCATTCTGCAACCAAACAAAGCTGACACATTGTGCATACTTCTGATGATTTATAAATTAGGTGAGACTGCTAAGCTAATATGCAGAGCTAATACTGATTAGTAGATGAATTACATCAAATCAGCTACCTTAAACAAATTTAAATGGCCTTAATTATACTAAATTGGGTTAATCTGGAATGCTACTTGCCAGTAGGCAACAGATAGATAGATAGATAGATAGATAGATAGATAGATAGACACATGCACAGAGAGTCTGTGGTCCTGTGTTTTTTTTTTGGTAGAAAGTGCTTTAACTGCAGCATGTAAAAATAGGCTCATAAGTAAAATGCTTACAGTGCGATGCTTTGTTCAAATGTTCACATGGTTTTATTCATCTTCTTATCACTGGGCCAGCTGTTCAGATGGAGCTTGAGTGACGCACGGTCATGTGTGAGCAGTGAAGTAACTGGTTGATTGCTGTATTATTAGTAGCTTGTTTCAGTGATTGTGTCCACATTTTTGGAGGGTGTGGTGACTCATATCTTGTTGACATGGAGACCAAAATAGCAGCCAAATGGAAGAGGACATTCGTCTACCCTTGAGACTAAGCATGATGGTGAAGAAAATGGAGAGAGAAAGACAGAATGAGAGGAGTGACAGAAGGAGGAGGATAGGATAGGAGAGCTTTGAGAACTACGAAGGTTTGTGTTGTATAAGCCAATGGTGAGTCACACTCACCGTTTGAATCTTGAAAACTAATAGAAAATCATTTGTTTTCTCTCACTGGGGAGTTTGTTAACTCTGCAAGGACAAAAAAAGAAAGAGGGTGATCTGAGAAACAAGAAGGAATTGTCTTATGCAATGTGTGTCACGGTCATTTAGGAATGATGATAGAATTTTGGTGCATCATGTGCATCACATTGTGCTTCCTTTTGCTCAATTGCATTATATCAACTGCATAATTTCACCAGCAGAACCAGGATCACTAGCAGTGCCATTTACAGGTCAGAGGCGCAGCATATTTGAACATGGTTGTGTAATTGCTTTATGGATGTCGATGTGACATTCACTTGGTTGCTCTTTGGTCCACACTATAATACGACCACATCCACTAAATAGATTGAAAATCTGGCAATCCAGTACATATCCTGAAAAATTATAATGACTAAAATGGACTTATCAGAGTTTCAGAATATTATCATTTCAAATGCTTACCTGACATTGCTAGTCATTTGTCTCTAGAATAGCAGCTAGCAAGCCTGTTCTGTTAACCAGTATTTCTAGGAGAAACGGTGTATGATAGGGACGCAGTTTCTGGGTCTGGTATGTTAATTAAGTGCTAAAACATGAATTCTTTCTAAAGACCAACATGGGTGACAACAATACTTCAGACTGTACAGAAGTCAATGGGAAAACAGCCGTCAGCTCCCTTTTCTGTGATCTCAGTAAATACTTTGATGATGACTTTATGGGCCTAGTGACTAGTTTCAGGTCATATCGAATAGAACATCTGATCCATTTTGTCAATTACGGTCACTCTAAGAGTCAGAGAGATGACAAGTCATTGCTGAAAAGTCGTTAGATATTGAGTAAGAAAAGCAGACACCAATCCCAACATGAATCTTAATGAGCCCAATTCATGTGTTCCCAGAAAAAGCAGGAAATCCTCCAGAGAGTATAACAGAATATAATCAGTCTGTTAGGCAGCACTGCTTTATAACTCTTTCCATCAATAGTTAACAGCTGACTAAGATGGTATTTATTTGTCAGTTGCTTTAGCCTAAACATGTAACAACCTTTTAACTGATTTTCATTCACTGCCTCCTACATATCACACTGTTTAAACTACACCACCATTTCTCTTCATTGTCCACACCCAGTAGACTTTGTGGGCATACAAAAGGAAAACAGCATGGATTTCTGGTGCTCTATCAGTTGCAAATGTAGTTCCACAATGAACAGGCAGGATAAACCAAACCTCGCCATCAGCAGGACTTTCAGATTGAGAGGTTGAAAATTAATTTGACAGCGTGCTTTCAAAAGATGGCCTGCAGCTACAGGACACACATAGGCTAATATGTGTTTCTATGTTTCTCTTGCCTCTGTGGTTTTCAATTATTATGTTTGGGGACTGTTTGAGGTAGAGTTTCACACAGGGCTAGTCTTTGTGGCTAAAAGGATCCACATTTATTCCCTCACCAGCTGGCTGTTTTTCTTGCTGTATACCAGGACTATACTGAAAATATATTCTATCCTACTGCCAAATCTAAAGAGAATAAAAGCTAATTGATTTCAAGCACAGATAATTAGGTATATAAAAAAACCCCACCACATCTCAAACAACTGCCAGGTGCCATGCTGAGACAATAAAAACAACTTATTAATGAAAGTGGAAATTGTAAGTCAATTAAGTTAAGTGATGGAAAATATATTTATAATTATATTTGAGGGCATTATAGTGCCAGTAAATGGGATCGTGGATTATACTGCCACTTTTGAACATCTACAGATTTCAGTCTGATGAAGACCATTCTTGTTCTTTTGCGAGAATACTCTATATCAGACATATGCCACTTGTCACAGACAACAGTGAGCACTGTGCTGATGCTAGCATACTTAGATACTAGAATATAGCTTGAGGGGATGGTATCACAATGAGCATTTATACAGATAAAAGGGATGAATGACAAGACCACATAGGCTGATCGTGCAAAAATGCGATCACAGGGCATGCACTCTGGAAGATTTCAAAGGGAATTTTGGAGATAAAACATTTAACTTACAGATAATTTGTATCCCAGTGTTCCTTCACTAACAGCCTTTCAACAGAGTGACAACTAGGAAATATGCACTAATCCACGAAGGTGCTTGTATTAAGGTATACAAATTGTTTTTATATATATAAAAACCTGGAACATTTTGCCCTCTTTTGCTTGTGAGGCACTATATCCATGGGTAACCTTTTAATGAGGGCAGGTGCTTTAGGCCTTAATACTTAGATGCTTCTTTAGAGCAGGCTGTCCTCCATTGCTGCGAAGGAATTATATCCATGAGTAACCTTTAATATAAGACTGTTAGCTGAAAGCCTTAATAGTTAAAAATTCTAGGTCATCATAAACACAAGCCTCCTCTGAGTCAGTTCAGCCAGCTTTCTGTTTAGTTCCATGACCACAGTTTTGCAGTAAATGTAGTAGGTCTTGGTTGGACAATATAAAATTGGTGTTGTCGACACTTAGAAGCAACAACACAACACCATAAATGACTGGAGTTGTGTATGTCCTCAGAAACCCTTTTCAAGGCTTGAAAACAGCAGTGTCACAAATTTATTTATAATACTGTTGGAACAAAATGACAAGTGTTTTATTACCTTGAAAGGCCGATGAAGGCTTTACTTTCATTCGCTGTTTCTATGACCCCTTGTCTGAGATGCTCTTTAGTCTCAGCTTTGGCCAGAAGACAAAAGATGCATTATAATAGCTTGGGAATGACGAACATCGGATATATAAAGCTGCTTTAGAAGAAGGTGACTATTGTGACTACTGACACTTTTCTGAGGGCAGATGGACATTGTCATCTGGCGTTATGGTCACACTATCTCTGACTTCCTAATGACAGTTCAAGCCTTAGCATCAAATTGCCCCTTAGGGCTGGCCATTTTTTTATATTGAGCATCAGAGCTAAAAGATAGAGGGTAGCCAAGAGACACAAAAAGTGAAAATCACTGACACTTTTCACAGCATACAGTGAAGCTACATATCTTGTATGATAATGGAACAAATAAGTTCTACTTAACCTCAGCAGAAAAAGATAACCCTGAATCAAATCCAAGGTTATGGAGTGCAGGAACAACAAATCAGGATTATATAATCATTTGATACTGGAATCTTAGTAATGTGAAAGCCATAATAGGGAACTGGATGTTCTGCACAGTGCCTGTTCAAATGGAAAACAGAGACAAAACAATATGTCCTCCATCCAAATTGACCAGACACGCCAAATAGTGATTGTTGGGGGTTACTAAAAACCAGTTGCACTGGCCTAGAGACTGGTCAGGGCCATGATAGGAAAAGACTGGTTTCCAACTGGTTGGTGGTTGCTAGAGGTTGCTTCCAGTAACTGGGTAAAATCAGTTGCAAAGAGATATATATGCTGTACAGAAAAACTCGTTGCAAGGGCGATAGAAGGGTGCTGTAGTCACCTGCAGATTGAATGGAAAATGGAGATTTATCTGCAAACACTCACAAATTGCTTGCTGAGCTGTGAAAAGTGTGGACAAGCTGGAAATGCAGATCCTTTGCCTTTATAGTAAAAGTTAGTAAAAGCTAAAGCTTGCTTCATATAGTTTTTCCTATTTCTTTTCCATATGGGGTGTCTAGCCCTTTAGCCTTAGGCTAAAGAAGAAGAACAAAGTTTATTTGTGAAAACAGCTTTTCAGTTTTGATCCACAGTGTTAAAGAGACATAACACATAACCCCCTCATTAAACAGAAACACTTCTATTTTAACAAAGAAAACAATGAAAATTAAAATAAAATTAAATGCATGTATATTTTCACTTAATCTAGTCTTTTTCTTAGAGTAACTAGCCAACCTCATGTTAATCACATGGTTTCATTTTCAAATGAAACATCGGCTCATGTTAAACAGCTGTAATTGTTAGTTTTTGACACTTTGGGGATGCCCCAAGCTGTAAACAGACTGCTGACATATTACCTTGGGAAGTTAATATGGTGAAAGTTGCAGTTTTACACATCCAGCACACACAAAGGAAACATTGGCCTTTATTTGCAGTCATATTTCAGACAGCCAAATCAATGCAGGTTCAATATTTATTCACTGTCATTTGTGGGTTTGATTTTGTCAACAGTAACTCCTGAGGGAAATATGTGGCTCTCTTCAGCTCTTAAATGCTCTATTGTGTTTACCAGCTAGTCATTTACTGTATCTGCTGCCTCCTGTGGTTGAAAACTGTGCTGATGAGAGTGTTGATGAGAAGCTATAAAGCTGTGTAGAGCTTAGGGGAACTGACGGCATTGTGATTGTGATTTTTTGTGGGTTTTCATCATGAACAGTCACTTTAAATGTGTGTAATGTAGTAATTATATGACATATAGTTAAAGAATGCACTAAAACTTGTAGTAGGTAAATGTACTTTCAGCACTGCAATTAGCTAATTCATTTATTGTTATAGCTCATTTGATCAACTGTTTTATTAGATCTTTTTTGTTGTTGTTTATCCTGGCTGTGTGCTGTTAAAAATGAAAGCATTCTTTTCCCTCTTGCATTGTTTATTTTCTTTTTAAAGACAGATGAGATCTTTTCTGGCAGTGGAGGTTACATTTATTACACATATAGCTTAATTTAAACCGCTCAAATGATGTATATAAAAATGCACTTTTGCCTTTTACTGAATCCTTCTGCGGTGGGCAAAAGTCTTTCCACTAGTGTGAGACAGGAACAGTTTGGAGCACTGAGAAACTCTAACCACTGTGGGGTAGTGTTTCTCTTCATAAGAATTCGGCTACACCCACAAATACATTGATAAAGAAAAGATTATAAAAATAATATGCACTTTCAGCTCACCTCTCTTTGCTTGGACTGAAATGTCATAGTACATGGACTTCTACTGTGTGGACGTATAAAATAAATGCAGATCTCAATGTTTCTTTCTGCAAACTCTCAGTAAATAGTGCTCCTATTCAGTAATATTGTTTACAGTTACACTTCCGCACATTATTTTTTAATGTCATATTAATGAACATAATACTAGAATTCAGGCCTCCTCCTGCAATGTCCTC
Organism: Neolamprologus multifasciatus; assembly: GCF_963576455.1. Classification (NCBI taxonomy): domain Eukaryota; kingdom Metazoa; phylum Chordata; class Actinopteri; order Cichliformes; family Cichlidae; genus Neolamprologus; species Neolamprologus multifasciatus. The sequence goes on from NC_140439.1 coordinate 17,684,256, forward strand.
GGGAAGTATTAGAACAAAAGAAAAGTACACATTGAAAAGTGTACTCTCTGCAGCACTGCCTAAAATTAATAACCTTAGTCTAGAAGTAAATTAAGTGTGTTTTGACCTTCAGCCTAATTTCTTAGTCAATTAGATACCATGCATGAGAACTTAGCCTGTAATTACAGTGTGCAGATGTTAAATAATCACTTTTTCACAAATTCAATAGAAAATACATTGCTCATAAAGTTGCAGCTTCAGGTGAAGTTAATCTTTGTGAGGTCCATAGCTTCCTATATAATCACCTGAAAAAAAACAAAACATTTTCACAGGAATCTGCAGTCCTGAAAAAAGGATAGTCAAAACAACAACAACAACAAAAATTACAGTACGCCCTTCGTGCTTCCATAGGAATTGGAGGGTAGTGCTGCTAATCAAATTCACTTGATTAACTGATTATCAATAAGTGTCTGCTGGTCTGGAGGATTCAGGTATGCATTTATACAATGCCACAATATTCCCAGAAGTGAATGCCCCAGCAAACTGACACCAAGGTCAGGCTGTGCAATGTACAGAGAAACTGCAAATAAACCAAAGAGCTACATCTCAGACTCTAGAGGCCTTGGTTAGCATGCCAAACTCTTCTCTCTAAAAAGAAGATATAAGCATGGATTAGGTTTGCAAAGCTGGATCTGAGCAAACCACAAGACTCTTGGATCAGTGTCCTAAATCCAGATGTTCACCATGGCAGTGAAACTGCACTACTGAAGTTCTGAATCATCTTCTTATAACCTTTGACAGTGAAGTCTTTGTGCTTGTCCTGTTAGACCTCAGTGCAGCATTCAGTACCACTAATGATAACCTTTTAATACAGAGAAGAGAATACACTGTTGTTACTAAGCTGTCATGTTTGAGCCATATCTATCAGATAGATTCCAATTTGTTCTAGAAAATGGGAAGTCTTCTTCACACACAAAAGTTAGTCATGGAGTTACATCGTGTTCTGTGTTGGGATCACTCTTTTTTACACTATACCTGCTTCCCTTCAGCAAGATTATTAGAAAACCCTGTGCATATTTTCACTGCTGTGCAGATGATACCCAGCTTTATTTATCCATCAAGCTAGATGACACAAATCAATTAGGTGAACTACGAGCCTGACTTAAAGACATAAATACCTGGAATTCCTGTAATTTTTTTCTTCTAAATTCAACAAAACTGAGGTTATTATATTTGACCCTAAATTTATTTGAAACATGTTTTCTAATCAGATACTTAATTCTGATGGAATTATTTTGGCCTCCAGCAACACTGTGAGAAATCTTTTAGTCATTTTTGATCAGGATTTGTCCATCAGAGCCCATATCAAACAAATATGTAGGGCTGTTCTATCATCTGCACAATATCTTTAAATTTACCTCCTGTCTCAGATTGATGTTGTAAAACTAGTTTATGAGCTCATTACTTCTTGGCTGGACGACTTTAATTCATTATTATCAGATTGTTGTAAAAGTTCTGTGAAAAGCTTCAGTTGATTCAAAACACCGTACTGAGCCTGCTAACAAGAACGAGAAAGAGTGGCCATGTTTCTTCTCTATCACCTTCTCTTCCTTAGCTCTCTACTAAATCCAGAATTTAATGTAAAATCCTTTTCCCCACATACAGAATCTTGAATAATCAGGCCCCATCATATCTTAAAGACCTCATAGTAGCTTATAATCCTAACAGAGCACTTCACTCTTAGACCGCTGGCTTACTTGTGGTTCTTAGAGTTTCTAAAAGTAGAAACTCTAACAAGGGTAACAAGGGTGCTTCAGCTTTCAGGCCCCTCTCCTGTGGAACCAGCTTCCATTTTAGATTCAGGAGATACACATCATCTCCAGATTCTTTCCTTTTTCATTAAGTTTTTTACTAGGATTGGATCAGGTGACCCTAACCTATTTCTTAGTTGTGTTGGTATTGGCTCAGACTGCTGTGGACTTGTTCATTGAGCACTTTTTCTCCATGTGTGTCTTTTCACTCTCCACATGTTTATATACTACTCCAACATGTTATTTACTTTTTGGACCATAAGGCGCACCGGATTATAAGGCGCATTAAGCGAAACAAAACGAAACAAAAGTCAGATAAGTCAAACTTTACTCAACTCATTCTTTGTACCATTGATTCATTAATGTTGAATTCTCTCAAAGCTGCTCTATTCCCATGTTGTTGCAGTATATTAATGACAAGCTTCATATTGTGGATGGATGGACTTTCCCACCACTGCAAACCGCTTGCTCTTAGGATGTTGTCTGATTGTTGGAGTTTTCCCTTGAATACAGTAATTTGGTATAGACTAGAACAATGACTGTCCTAATCTACACCATTACCCAACTCGCCAGATGTGGCTCTAAGATGTCTCTAAGAACTCCTCTGCATAACAAAGTATTCTAGAGTCACCTATGTCATCTGAATCTACTGTCACGGCTGGCGGGGGAGCCGTGTGGTGTGGAGGAAACGGAGGACCCAAAATGCAGACAGCCGATAAGATGATGAGAGTGAGGGTTTATTTACAGTATACAAATAACAGAACTGAAAGCAGGACAGAACATAACCTAAACTGGGTGAGCTAAATAACAAACCGGATCATACAAATGGGGTGGGAGGCAGAGAGACACAGACGAGGAACAGACACCATGAAACACAGACGAGCCGACAACGAACACAGACCGACACCCACTATAAATACACACACCAGGTAATCAGGAAATGGCACACAGGAGGGGACACAGCTGGAACTAATGGACATAACGAGACACAACCCTACAAAGTAAAACAGGAAACACACAGACTGTTTTACATAACAACACGGGGACATGAACAGAGCACCGAGGGAGACGCAGGTAGGGAAGATAAACACAACCAAACACCAACAACCAATACAAGATCAGAATAAACTAGAAAGTGATAATCATCAACTGAAAGCGCTGGGTCACCGACCCAGGACCATGACAGTACCCCCCCCTCAAGGGCTGGCTCCAGACAGCCCAACAGAAACACAAAACCCCCCCCCAAAACCCAAAAACGACCCGACCAGGGCGGGTGGCGGGGGACCAGGACGGAGGGACCACAACCAAACAAAAAACAAGCTCCAGTGGGCCAAACGAATTGTCCAAAACACAACACATACTGGAGTTCCTGAACAGGGTCCCAAAACATAGGTCAGGAGGCCGGCCATGCACACGGCAGCGGCGACGACGGGGAAACAGTTCAGGAGGCCGGCCATGCACACGGCAGCGGCGACGACGGGGAAACAGTTCAGGCGGCCGACCGTGCGGACGGCAACGGCGGCGACGGGGAAACAGGTCAGGCGGCCGACCGTGCGGACGGCGGCGGCGGCGAGAAAACCGTTCCGGAGGCCGGCCGCGGCGGCGAAGATGCCCAACATGCGGCCCGGCAGATGACCGACGATGTTGAGGCGGCAGTTGGGAACCTGAAGGCTGCGTGGCCTTCGCTGGACCAGACGAGGCAGGAGCTGAGGCTGGACCAGGCGAAGCGGGCGAAGCTGAGGCAGAAGCTGGACCAGACGAAGCAGAGGCTGGACCAGACGAAGCGGAAGCAGAGGCTGGACCAGACGAAGCGGAGGCAGAGGCTGGACCAGACGAAGCGGAGGCAGAGGCTGGACCAGGCGAGGCGGATGCAGAGGCTGGACCAGGCGAGGCGGATGCAGAGGCCGGACCAGGCGAAACGGAAGCTGATGCAGAGGCCGGACCAGGCGAAGCTGATGCAGAGGCCGGACCAGGCGAAGCTGATGCAGAGGCCGGACCAGGCGAAGCTGATGCAGAGGCCGGACCAGGCGAAACGGAAGCTGATGCAGAGGCTGGACCAGGCGAAACGGAAGCTGATGCAGAGGCTGGACCAGGCGACGATGAAGCCGGAGCTGGACCAGGCGAGTCGGATGAAGCCGGAGCTGGACCAGGCGAGTCGGATGAAGCCAGAGCTGGACCAGGCGAGGCGGATGAAGCCAGAGCTGGACCAGGCGAGGCGGATGAAGCCAGAGCTGGACCAGGCGAGGCGGATGAAGCCGGAGCTAAACCAGGCGAGGCGGATGAAGCCGGAGCTGGACCAGGCGAGGCGGAGGAAGCCGGAGCTGGACCAGGCGAGGCGGAGGAAGCCGGAGCTGGACCAGGCGACGGCGTGGATGAAGACACGGAGGCTGCAGCTGGCGAGGATGAAGACACGGAGGCTGCAGCTGGTGAGGATGAAGACACGGAGGCTGCAGCTGGCGAGGATGAAGACACGGAGGCTGCAGCTGGCGAGGATGAAGACACGGAGGAGGCTGCAGCTGGCGAGGATGAAGCCGCTGATGCTGCCGGCGGTGTGGATGAAGCGGCAGCCGGCGAGGATGATGAGGCTGCAGCTGGCGGCTGGACGGGCTCCTCGGGCCCTCCAGCTGACGAGGCAGAAGACTGGACGGGCTCCTCGGGCCCTCCAGCTGACGAGGCAGAAGACTGGACGGGCTCCTCGGGCCCTCCAGCTGACGAGGCAGAAGACTGGACGGGCTCCTCGGGCCCTCCAGTTGACGAGGCAGGAAGCTGGCTGGGTTCTCCTGAACCTCCAGCTGACGAGTCTTGGGGCTGGACGGGCTCCTCGGGCCCTCCAGCGGACGAGTCTTGGGGCTGGACGGGCTCCTCGGGCCCTCCAGCGGACGAGTCTTGGGGCTGGACGGGCTCCTCGGGCCCTCCAGCGGACGAGTCTTGGGGCTGGACGGGCTCCTCGGGCCCTCCAGCGGACGAGACAGGAGGCTGGACGGGCTCCTCGGGCCCTCCAGCGGACGGAACAGGCGGCTGGACGGGCTCCTCGGGCCCTCCAGCGGACGGAACAGGCGGCTGGACGGACTCCTCGGGCCCTCCAGCGGACGAGACAGGAGGCTGGACGGGCTCCTCGGGCCCTCCAGCGGACGAGACAGGCGGCTGGACGGGCTCCTCGGGCCCTCCAGCTGACGGGACAGGAGGCTGGACGGGCTCCTCGGGCCCTCCAGCTGACGGGACAGGGGGCTGGACGGGCTCCTCGGGCCCTCCAGCGAGAATAGTCCCAGGACCAGCGGGCACAGGGGCCCCTGGCGGGCGCAGAACAGAACCAGCAGGCGCGGAGACCTCTGGCAGGCGCAGAACAGAACCAGCAGGCGCGGAGACCTCTGGTGGGCGCAGAACAGAACCAGCAGGCGCGGGGGCCTCTGGCAGGAACGGATCAGAACCAGCAGGCGCGGAGACCTCTGGCGGGGATGGATCAGAACCAGCAGGCACACGGGCCTCTGGCAGGAACGGATCAGAACCAGCAGGCGCACGGGCCTCTGGTAGGAACAAATCAGAACCAGCAGGCGCACGGGCCTCTGGCAGGAACAATTCAGAACCAGCAGGCGCACGGGCCTCTGGCAGGAACAGATCGGAACCAGCAGGCGCACGGGCCTCTGGCAGGAACAGATCGGAACCAGCAGGCGCACGGGCCTCTGGCAGGAACAGATCGGAACCAGCAGGCGCACGGGCCTCTGGCAGGAACAGATCGGAACCAGCAGGCGCACGGGCCTCTGGCAGGAACAGATCGGAACCAGCAGGCGCACGGGCCTCTGGCAAACACAAGGCTGACTGCAGCTGCACCGAGCATTGACTCAGCTCAGGCAGCGACAGCCGGGTGCAGTCCTCGGCTGGCTTCTTTACCTCCAGGGGTCCAGAGTCTGCTGGGGGCTGAAACCCAGCCTCTGGGGAGGCCCTGGAGTGCACCTCAGAACTGGCCAGCTCTTGAGGAGTGTTTTCAGGATTGTGTGGTTTGTCTCTCTGCAAAAAATATGTACTAGAAAAAGAGTCCAAAACGGGAGGCAGAGACGCAGCCTGCTGTACAGAGGGAGTCGGTGAAGATGGCATAGATGACTGGGCTAGTGGGGATACCGGGGGCCGAGCTGAATGCTGCTGTGCAGCTAAACGAGCTTGCGGCTGTGCAGCTAAACGAGCTTGCGGCTGTGCAGCTAAACGAGCTTGCGGCTGTGCAGCAGGCTCAAAAAACACCGCCCCGGTATAAACCGTCACAAGTTCTGGTGAAACCAAAAGAGTGTCTTGTCCACTCACCACAGCCGGCCGCTCAGAAATCCCCAGGTCCGACTGTGGCGAGGAGCGTCGGCGGCGTGAGCGCCTTTTCCCCCTTGAAGGCTGGGTTGACGGGCCGGGCAGAACATCCTCTGTCGAAAGTGAAGCATGAGTTGCAGGGTGGGTGGTAGCAGCCGGGGGGTGAAGACGGAGCTCGTTCAGAATGAAGTTCTGTGCGAGTGGGTGAAGTGAGTCCAATAGCCAGGAGTGAGCAAGGATTAGCTGCTGTAGCCTGGCTTCTACGGCGCGGTGAAATGCCTCCCCCTCATGCTCAAGCCACAGGTTGACTAACCTTGAAACAGAGTCAACCAATTCCTCCCGAAACTCCTGGGAGGGTGCGGATGCTGCTGGGTCCATGTTTGGTCGGCTCGTACTGTCACGGCTGGCGGGGGAGCCGTGTGGTGTGGAGGAAACGGAGGACCCAAAATGCAGACAGCCGATAAGATGATGAGAGTGAGGGTTTATTTACAGTATACAAATAACAGAACTGAAAGCAGGACAGAACATAACCTAAACTGGGTGAGCTAAATAACAAACCGGATCATACAAATGGGGTGGGAGGCAGAGAGACACAGACGAGGAACAGACACCATGAAACACAGACGAGCCGACAACGAACACAGACCGACACCCACTATAAATACACACACCAGGTAATCAGGAAATGGCACACAGGAGGGGACACAGCTTGAACTAATGGACATAACGAGACACAACCCTACAAAGTAAAACAGGAAACACACAGACTGTTTTACATAACAACACGGGGACATGAACAGAGCACCGAGAGAGACGCAGGTAGGGAAGATAAACACAACCAAACACCAACAACCAATACAAGATCAGAATAAACTAGAAAGTGATAATCATCAACTGAAAGCGCTGGGTCACCGACCCAGGACCATGACATCTAGGTGTTGCAATGGATCAGTCAAAGTCCAGACCTCAACCTGATTGAAATGCTGCAGCAGGACCTTAAGAGAACTGTGCATAAATGAACCCCTGCAAACCTCAGTGAACTGAAACATCATAAAGAAGAGGAGGCCAAAATTTCTCCACAACAAAATCAGAGAAAGATAAATGTAAACAGAAAACATCAAGCTACTATTGCTAAAACTAGTACAATCTACTGAATCGTGGGGTGTACTTAGTTTTTCAAAGGACTGCTAAGAGTCCTTTTAAAGTGAATATGCAAGCCTGATTTAGATACCAAACAGTAAACACCACACTGTATTGATAGTAATACAATACCACTTGTGCCGCAGGTGCGCCATATGCCTCTGGGTACACAAATACCTAACATAGTCACCACACCCTGTGCACCTTGTGCCTTATCTTGTTGATTACCCTTTTGCTCATGGACCACTAATTATCCTATAATGCAAACAGTAGAGATGCTCTGAGTGCCAGGTGCTGTTAAACTGAAATTGCATGTAGTGAGTGAATAAAAGGAATTTGTCATGGTCCTGGGTCGGTGACCCAGCGCTTTAAGTTGATGATTATCATTTTTCTAGTTTGTTCTGATTTTGTATTGGTTGTTGGAGTTTGGTGTATATTCAGCCCTACCTGTGTCTGTCCTCGGTGCTTTGTTCATGTCCCCGTGTTGTTATGTAAAACAGTCTGTGTGTTTCCTGTTTTACTTTGTAGGGTTGTATCTCGTTATGTCCATTGGTTCCAGCTGTGTCCCCGCCTGTCTGCCATTTCCTAGTTACCTGGTGTGTGTATTTATAGTGCGTGTCTGCCTGTGCTCCTCGTCGGCTCGTCTGTGTTTCATGGTGTCTGTTCCTCGTCTGTGTCTCTCTGCCTCCCACCCCATTTGTATGATCCGGTTTGTTATTTAGCTCACCCACTTTAGGTTTATGTTCTGTCCTGCCCTCAGTTCTGTTATTTGTACACTGTAAATTAAACCCTCACTCTTATCCTCATATCGGCTGTCTGCATTTTGGGTCCTCCGTTTCCTCCACACCACACGGCTCACCCCGCCAGCCGTGACAGAATTTCTTCATCATGGAAACAAACAAAAAAAAGAGTAGTCAAGCAAGTGCAAGGTCACTAAATTGGGTACACAAAAAAGTAGTAACTGCTGTGGTGTTTAAGAGAAGCTGTTAATGTAGAAGTCTGTGGGTTTACTCTGGTTGCATTGCAGCTTCTTGTGCCAGTTTATGTTTGCAGTCAGCACTTAAATGAATGATGGTATTGAATGTATGCATTTTCCTGCATATAATGCAATGTGCTTGTCATTTAAATTCACAGTGCACCAAATGGTGCTGGCTCAAAAAATAATAAGAAAAAAAGATGTTCTGAATGCACTTTTACAAAAACACATAAAGTGCCTTAAGGGTAATTAAGAATATATTTACAACAGAAAAGTTCCCCCTGATAAGTTGAATTTCATCTGGATAACCTGTGTAACTTTACAGTTACTGTCCCAGTCTATACTATTACTTAACTCACCAGATGGCATTCAGAATTCAGTGCTGAGGTGCAAATGGTCAGTGCGATCCAGGGTGCGATTCTAAACATAACAAGGGTGCTGGAGACGCCGCGCTTCATAAGAATATCTGTTTAAGAGGGATAATGGACTCATGAAATGTACCTATAGTTTCTGCTTTTTATTTTTCACAGTTGTGAAACTTTTTGATCGCACTTTGTGTGATCCCTGACACGGGGAAAAAAAAAACAAAAAAACAGGCGGCCGAGACGAGGCTGGTCCGGTGGGCGGCCGCGAGGAAGGCGGCGGCGGCTGAGACGAGCCTGGTCAGGTGGGCGGCCGCGAGGAAGGCGGCCGAGACGAGGCTGGTCCAGTGGGCGGCCGCGAGGAAGGCAGCGGCGGCTGCTGAGCTGGTCCGGTGGGCGGCCGCGAGGAAGGCGGCGGGGGCCGCGAGAAAGGCGGCGGCGGCGGCCGCTGAGCAGGTCCGGTGGGCGGCCACGCCGGCGATGATGTCCAGAACGTGGCTGGGGCGACGACGCGGCAGCCGCAGGACCAGGCGAAGCACAAGCTGAGGCTGAGGCTGAGGCTGAGGCTGAGGCTGAGGCTGGCCCAGGCGAAGCAGAAGCTGAGGCTGAGTCTGAGGCTGGACCAGGCGAAACAGAAGCTGAAGCTGAGGCTGAGTCTGAGGCTGGACCAGGCGACGGCACAGGAGCCGGGGGTGACGGAGCCACAGCTGTAGGGCCAGCGGGCGCGGAAGCCCCTGGCTGGAGACAGGCCGGGCCAGCGGGCGCGGAAGCCCCTGGCTGGAGAGCAGGAGGGCTCACAGCTGGCTCTGGGTGCTGTGGCTGCAGGTCCGGGAACTGAACAGGGTGGTGGATGAGTGACTGGGCTACAGACTGGACGGGAGGCGGCTGGGCTACAGACTGGACGGGAGGCGAAAAGAAAAGATGGCGCCGGTGAGGTCGGCTGCCGTCACGACTGCTCCGACCACCTTTTCTTTGTTTTTGCTTTTTAAGTTAGTTTTCAGCGTTTCTAAATCGGCAAAATCATCACCATTGGGTACATTAGGTATGACAGTGACACTCTTGTTTCTATTGGTATACAATGTACTCACAATTCGAAGTTTTTAACTCCGGATCCGAGCTGGCCGAGTGAGATCTTGAGGGGGAACAAAGGACGCGACGCGAAGCGGCGGCCTCGAGGGAAATGAGCCGGCGTCAGGAACAGGCTGAGAGCTTGTGCACACCGCACACCTCTGCCTAGCATCCTGCTCGCCAACGTCCAGTCACTGGAGAACAAGCTTGATGACCTCAGGGCCAGGATAAAGTTCCAGAGAGACATTCAGGACTGCAATCTCCTCTGCTTCACCGAGACATGGCTGAACCCAGCGGTGCCGGACCACGCCATCCAGCCGGCCGAGTTCTTCTCGGTTCACCGCATGGACAGGACACGGGACTCGGGGAAGTCAAGGGGAGGCGGCGTGTGTTTAATGGTGAACAACAATTGGTGCAACAGTGCGAACGTTGTTCCTCTCACACGCTCCTGCACACCAAATCTGGAACTACTGTCCATCATGTATCGTCCTTTTTATCTACCTCGAGAGTTTACATCGGTCATTATAAGTGCCGTTTATATTCCACCACAAGTAGGGATGGGTATTGATAAGATTTTCACGATTCCGATTCCATTTTCGATTCTGTTTAACGATTCGATTCTTTATCGATTCTCTTATCGATTCTTTTTAAAAAAAAAAGGAGAACACTACGGTCTAATAGCTTAGAACTTTGTTTTATATCTTCTCTTTGAACAAGATAGAAATTTAGGAGTAACATGGCCTTACAAACCCAACAGTGAGATCTTAAGAGATCCACAGCCTACAGCTCTTCAATGGGGTGTCACTGGGCCCCCAGGAAAAAAAAAATTGTAAATGTAAAATAATAAAATAAATATTCTTCTGTAGCAATAACAAAGTATAACATAAATTATTCAGTAGCAATTACACAAGAATATCCAGTAATGTCCCTGCCTACAATTAAACACATTCACTTACTGAAAATCATCTGCTGTGGCAAATGGGTGCAAGCCTTTGACCACAAACTTAGTCACTGCTCGGGGACATTCGTCTATCCTGGCCTGAAAGGAGACGCTACCGGTAGACTGCAGCGAGAACTGCCAGCATCTGAGCCAGACTCTGTCTCTCTCTCTCATCATGGTCACCTAAACGCACAGTAATGGCAGGTTTTGTAATAAGGCAGATCGCGCTAACATAATATGCACTGTTAGTTGATTATTTACCTGCCGCATTAACGGGAGAGGACGTGCAAACGTTACCGCTGCTGCTGGGTTGAGATTCACGAGTCCGGAGCGGAATTAAAAACACGACATTCATTTAAGGTTATCGCGTGTTTTGTGAGCAAATGCTTTTGCATATTCGTAGTGTTTCCTTCCTTAAATGAAATATCTACTTTACAAGTATTGCAAGTTGCCCTGTTGTCATCCGTTCTCGTAAAGTATAACCAAAGTTTTGAGCGTTTGAGCCGCTTACGCGCCATGTTTCCTACCAGGTAAATGACGCTCCGCAACGTGGTGACGTCATTCGGGGCGACTGGAATCGATAAGGGAATCGTTTGCAAAAATGGCAAACAATTCCAAGGAATTGAAACAGTGGGAACCGGTTCTCAACAAGAACCGGTTTTCGATACCCATCCCTAACCACAAGCGGACACGGTCACCGCCTTATGCGAGCTGCATGAGGCACTCACACAGCACCAGACACAACACCGGGACGCTGCGCTTATTGTAACGGGGGACTTTAATAGTCGGTGGCGCTGTCACTTGGTGTTCGCTCGCTCGCTCTGTGGTATAGTATCGCTTCCTGTTCCTGCTCAAACACAGTGGTGTTTCTGAGTAGCTTATTTGCTTAGCAGTTTAATTAACAACTTTTAAATACATTCTTTTTTCACAGTATAATCTTCACGTGCTTCATCCGAAGCACACTTTCTGTGTACTCACTACCTAATTTATAGTATTCACTCACTGTCTCTGTACTGTTTCGCTAGCTTAGCTCGTAGCCGACCCGTTAGCACCATGGCTACTTCACCTGTCCCTTCTGCACTTTCTTGCTCATTGTGTCAGATGTTTAGTTACTCCTCGGCCTCCTTTAGCAGTAATGATATCTGTAACAAATGTAGCATATTTGCAGCTCTGGAGGCCAGGATTACTGAATTGGAGACTCGGCTTTGCACCCTGCTCTCACCCTTAGCTAGCCAGGCCCCTGTAGCTGGTGCAGCCGAAGATAGCGTAGGCCCCGCTAGCTGTTCCCCGGCAGACCCCAAGCAGCTGGGGAAAGGCTGGGTAACGGTGAGAAGGAAGCGTAGTCCGAAACAGAAGCCCCAGGTACACCACCAACCCGTTCATGTGTCTAACCGTTTTTCCCCACTCGGTGACACACCCGCTGGGGGTCAAACTCTGGTAATTGGTGATTCTGTTCTCAGACATGTGAAGCTAGAGACACCGGCAACCATAGTCAATTGTCTTCCAGGGGCCAGAGCAGGCGACATTGAAGGAAATTTAAAACTGCTGGCTAAGGGTAAACGTAAATTCAATAAAATCATAATTCACGTCGGCAGTAATGACACCCGGTTACGCCAATCGGAGGTCACTAAAATCAATATTGAATCGGTGTGTAACTTTGCCAAAACAATGTCGGACTCTGTAGTTTTCTCTGGTCCCCTCCCCAATCAGACCAGGAGTGACATGTTTAGCCGCATGTTCTCCTTAAATTGCTGGCTGTCTGAGTGGTGTCCCAGAAACGATGTGGGCTTCATAGATAATTGGCAAACCTTCTGGAGGAAACCTGGTCTTGTTAGGAGAGATGGCATCCATCCCACTTTGGATGGAGCAGCTCTCATTTCTAGAAATATCGACAAATTTATTAAACCCCTCAAAACATGACTATCCAGAGTTGGGACCAGGAAGCAGAGTTGCAGTCTTACACGCCTCTCTGCAGCTTCTCTCCTCCTGCTACCCCCCCCAAAAACCCATCTCCATAGAGACTGTGTCTGCTTCCAAAAAGACAAAAAACAAACTAAAAACCAGCAACAAACAACTTAAACAATCACAAAGAAAGAACAATACAGTATCCACATCTGAACCAAAGAGTAAAACAGTGAAATGTGGATTATTAAATATTAGGTCTCTCTCCTCCAAGTCTCTGTTAGTACATGACTTAATAATTGATCAACAAATTGATTTACTCTGCCTTACAGAAACCTGGTTGCAGCAGGATGATTATGTTAGTTTAAATGAATCAACACCCCCGAGTCATTCTAACTACCAGAAATCTCGAAGCACAGGTCGAGGGGGTGGTGTGGCAGCAATTTTTCACACCAGTCTATTAATTAATGAAAGACCAAGACAGACTTTTAATTCATTTGAAAGCCTGATGCTTAGCATTGTCCACCCCAGCTGTGAAACTCAGAAACCAGTCTTACTTGTTATCATCTATCGTCCACCTGGGCCTTACACAGAGTTTCTGTCTGATTTCTCAGACTTTATATCTAATTTAGTTCTGAGCTCAGATAAAATAATTATTGTGGGTGATTTTAACATCCATGTAGATGCTAAAAATGACAGCCTCAACATGGCATTTAATCTGTTGTTAGACTCAATTGGTTTCTCTCAGAATGTAAAAGAACCCACCCACCACTTTAATCACACTCTAGATCTTGTTTTAACATATGGCATAGAAACTGAACATTTAACAGTGTTTCCTGAAAACCCTCTCCTGTCTGATCATTTCTTGATAACATTTACATTTACAATAATTGATTACACAGCAGTGGAGAGTGGACTTTATCAAAGTAGATGTCTTTCTGAAAGCGCTGTAACTAAGTTTAAGAATATAATCCAGCCACTGTTATCATCGTCAATGCCCTGTACCAACACAGAGCAGAGCAGCTATCTGAACGCTACCCCAACAGAGGTCGATTATCTTGTTAATAATTTCACCTCCTCACTACGTACGACTCTGGATACTGTAGCTCCAGTGAAAACTAAGGTCTCTAATCAGAAGTACCTGACCCCGTGGTATAATTCTCAAACACGTACCCTAAAGCAGATGACTCGTAATCTGGAGAGGAAATGGCGTGTCACAAATTTAGAGGATCATCATTTAGCCTGGAGAAATAGTTTGTTGCTTTATAAGAAAGCCCTCCGCAAAGCCAGAACAGCTTACTACTCATCACTGATTGAAGAAAATAAGAACAACCCCAGGTTTCTCTTCAGCACTGTAGCCAGGCTGACAAAAAGTCAGAGCTCTGTTGAGCCAACCATCCCTTTAACGTTAACTAGTGATGACTTCATGAACTTCTTCACAAATAAAATTTTTATCATTAGAGAAAAAATTACCAATAATCATCCCACAGATGTAATATTATCTACAGCTACTCTTAGTTCCATTGATGTTAAGTTAGACTCTTTTTTTCCAATCGATCTTTCTGAGTTAACTTCAATAATTACTTCCTCCAAACCATCAACGTGTCTTTTAGACCCCATTCCTACAAAACTGCTCAAAGAAGTCCTGCCATTGATTAATTCTTCGATCTTATATATGATCAACCTATCTCTAATAATCGGCTATGTACCACAGGCCTTCAAGGTGGCTGCAGTTAAACCTTTACTCAAAAAGCCATCTCTAGACCCAGCAGTCTTAGCTAATTATAGGCCAATCTCCAACCTACCTTTCATATCAAAAATCCTTGAAAGAGTAGTTGTCAAACAGCTAACAGATCATCTGCAGAGGAATGGTTTATTTGAAGAGTTTCAGTCAGGTTTCAGAGTTCATCACAGCACAGAAACAGCTTTATTGAAGGTTACAAATGATCTTCTTATGGCCTCTGACAGTGGACTCATCTCTGTGCTTGTCCTTCTTGACCTTAGTGCAGCATTCGATACTGTTGACCATAATATTCTATTAGAGCGATTAGAACATGCTGTAGGTATTACAGGTATTGCACTGCAGTGGTTTGTATCATATCTATCTAATAGACTCCAATTTGTGCATGTAAATGGAGAGTCCTCTTCACACACTGAGGTTAATTATGGAGTTCCACAGGGTTCGGTGCTAGGACCAATTCTGTTTACATTATACATGCTTCCCCTAGGCAGCATCATTAGAAGACATAGCATACATTTTCACTGCTATGCAGATGACACCCAGCTCTATCTGTCCATGAAGCCAGATAACATACACCAATTAGTTAAACTGCAGGAATGTCTTAAAGACATAAAGACTTGGATGGCCACTAACTTTCTGCTTCTTAACTCAGATAAAACTGAGGTCATTGTACTCGGCGCTGAAAAGCTTAGAAATATGGTATCTAACCAGATTCTTACTCTGGATGGCATTACCTTGGCCTCCAGTAACACTGTGAGGAACCTTGGAGTCATTTTTGACCAGGATATGTCCTTCAACGCACATATTAAACAAATATGTAAGACTGCGTTCTTCCATTTGCGCAACATCTCTAAAATTAGAAATATCCTGTCTCAGAGTGACGCTGAAAAACTAGTTCATGCATTTATTACTTCCAGGCTAGACTACTGCAATTCATTATTATCAGGATGTCCAAAAAACTCACTGAAAAGCCTTCAGTTAATCCAAAATGCTGCAGCAAGAGTACTGACAGGGACTAGAAGGAGAGAGCATATTTCTCCTGTTTTGGCTTCCCTTCATTGGCTTCCTGTTAAATCCAGAATTGAATTCAAAATCCTGCTCCTCACATACAAGGTCTTAAATAATCAGGCCCCATCTTATCTTAATGACCTTGTAGTACCATATCACCCTATTAGAGCACTTCGCTCCCGCTCTGCAGGCCTACTTGTTGTTCCTAGAGTATTTAAAAGTAGAATGGGAGGGAGAGCCTTCAGTTTTCAGGCCCCTCTTCTGTGGAACCAGCTTCCAGTTTGGATTCAGGAGACAGACACTATCTCTACTTTTAAGATTAGGCTTAAAACCTTCCTTTTTGCTAAAGCATATAGTTAGGGCTGGACCAGGTGACCCTGAATCCTCCCTGAATCCTCCCTTAGCCCCTCCCTGAGCCTGGTTCTGCCGGAGGTTTCTTCCTGTTAAAAGGGAGTTTTTCCTTCCCACTGTCGCCAAAGTGCTTGCTCATAGGGGGTCATATGATTGTTGGGCTTTTCTCTGTATCTATGAAGCGCCTTGAGGCGACATTTGTTGTGATTTGGCGCTATATAAATAAAATTGAATTGAATTGAATTGAATTAATAGTGCCAACCTCAAACGCGTAGCGCCGAACTTTTATCAACATATCACCTGCCCCACCAGAGGTGAAAGGACACTGGACCACTGCTACACTACGGTCAAGGACGGCTACAAGGCACAATCCCACCCTCCGTTTGGCAAATCCGATCACGCCGCCATCTTCCTCATGCCAAAATACAAACAAAGGCTGAAACAGGAAGCTCCGGTTCAGAGGAAGGTCGCGCGCTGGACGGATCAATCGGTGGCCGCGTTACAGGACACACTCGACGACGCAGACTGGGACATGTTCAGAAACAGCTCCGACGATGATGTCAACGTGTTTACGGAAGCGGTTGTGGGATTCATCGGGAAACTAGCGGATGATACCGTGGAGACAAAGACTATCACAACGTTTCCCAACCAGAAGCCGTGGGTGGATAAAACCATCCGCGACGCTCTGAGATCCCGCACCGCTGCCTACAACACGGGACTCACGACGGGGGACATGGCCCCATACAAAGCCGCGTCATATAACGTGCGGAAGGCGGTGAAAGAGGCGAAGCAGCGCTACTGGAGGAAACTAGAGTCACAACTCCAACAGAGGGACTCTAGGAGCCTGTGGCGGGGACTAAGGACAATAACGGATTATAAAGCACCAACAACCGGTATGACGAACATGGCCGTGACTCTGGCAGACGAGCTGAACACTTTCTATGCTCGCTTCGAGGCTGCAGCTAAGGACTCCAACGATGCTAGTGCTAGCGGCGCTAACGGCTGCAGACAGGAAGATACTGCCAGCACCGGAAACGTGCTCGTCATCTCCGAGCATGAAGTAAGGAGAGCCTTCAAGAGAGTGAACACCAGGAAAGCAGCAGGACCAGACGGCATCCCAGGTCGTATCCTCAGAGACTGCGCATACCAGCTAGCTCCTGTGTTCACTGAGATATTCAACATCTCTTTATCTCAGTCGGTGATCCCCACATGCTTCAAAGAGTCCATCATTGTTCCTGTCCCAAAGAAACTCCACCCTGCTTCTCTCAATGACTATCGCCCTGTAGCCCTCACCGCAGTAGTGATGAAGTGCTTTGAACGCCTGGTCAGAGACTTTATCATTTCTTCACTACCAGACACACTGGACCCACAACAGTTCGCTTACCGTCCAAATCGTTCCACAGACGATGCCATCTCTCATCTCCTCCACACATCACTCACTCACTTGGACACTAGAAGGGGGAATTATGTTAAAATGCTCTTCATAGACTACAGCTCTGCATTTAATACCATAATTCCCTCCACACTCACCACCAAGCTGGAGCATCTGGGACTCAGCTCATCTATGTGTCAGTGGATCTCCAACTTCCTAACTGGCAGACCACAGGCAGTAAGGATGGGCGGACATGTCTCAGCCTCCACCACTCTCAGCACTGGAGCCCCCCAGGGGTGTGTTCTGAGCCCTCTGCTGTACTCCTTGTACACATATGACTGTGTGGCCACTACCAGCTCCACCACCATCATCAAGTTTGCTGACGACACCGTCGTAGTGGGTCTGATCTCTGACAACAACGAGACGCCCTACCTGAAGGAGATTAGGAATCTGGAGAACTGGTGCCAGAGGAACAACCTCCTTCTAAACGTCAGTAAGACAAAGGAGATGATAGTGGACTTCAGCACTAAGCAGGAGAGGAACTACCAGACCCCTGTCATCAACGAGTGCCCAGTGGAGAGAGTGGACAGCTTCAAATACCTCGGAGTTCACATCACGCAGGACCTGTCATGGTCCTGTCACATCAACACCGTGGTGAAAAAGGCCCGTCAGCGTCTCTACCACCTCAGACGCTTGAGAGACTTCCGACTGCCCCCCAAGGTGCTCAGGAACTTTTACTCCTGCACCATAGAGAGCATCCTGACGGGAAACATCTTAACCTGGTTCGGGAACAGCACCATGCAGGACAGACGAGCTTTACAGAGGGTTGTGCGATCAGCTGAGCGCACCATCCGCTCAGAGCTCCCTGACCTGCACTCAATCTACAGCAGGCGGTGCTGGACCAAGGCCAGGAAGATCGTGAAGGACCTCAGCCATCCCAACAACGGACTGTTCTCTCTGCTGAGGTCAGGAAAGCGATTCCGCTCCCTGAAGACCAACACAGAGAGACTGAGGAGGAGCTTCTTCCCGCAGGCGATACAGTCTCTCAATCACACCACCAAACAGTACTGACCCACACATATAGTTCTTACACACACACTGGACATTCTGGACATTGTTTTCACTTCATCACTTAAACCACTTAAGCATATTTGCACTGCACAAGACACTAAATAATGTGGATTGCACAACACTGGACATTATATTCCTCATTTCCAGTTAATTCTTGTACAGCTGCTGTTATTGTGTGTATATATATATTTATATTTATATTTCTTCATACATTCTTATATATTTCTATACTGTGTATTTTGTTGTACAGTTATTTTATTTTCAACTTTAATTTATATATTTTATCTTATTCTTTCCCAGTTAAATTTACCCTTCATTCTAATTTGTGTTGTACAGTTATCTCATTCTTAACTTAATTTTTATATTTTATTTTATTCCTTCCTGGTTAAATTTACCCTTTTTAATTTTCATATTTATTTCCTATCTTATTCATAGCCTTTTCTTTTTTTTCTTTAGGTCAAGAGCAGTTGTCTAAGCATTTCACTGCATATCGTACTGTGTATGACTGTGTATGTGACAAATAAAAAAATTTGAATTTGAATTTGACTGGGCTACAGACTGGACGGGAGGCGACTGGACTGACTGGACGGGAGGCGACTGGAGAACAGGACACTGAGCTACAGGGGACGACTGGACTGAGTGGACGGGAGGCGACTGGACTGAGTGGACGGGAGGCGACTGGACTGAGTGGACGGGAGGCGACTGGACTGAGTGGACGGGAGGCGACTGGAGAACAGGACACTGAGCTACAGGGGACGACTGGACTGACTGGACGGGAGGAGACTGGACTGACTGGACAGGGGACTGGACTGGAGGAGACTGAACTACAGGGGACTGGACTGGAGCAGGCTGGACTGCAGGAGGCTGGACTGGAGCAGACTGGACTACAGGCTGGACTGGAGCAGGAGTGTGAACTGATTGGACTGAGGAGGCTAATGGATAAACAGAGGTCGGTGAGGCTAATGGCTGAGCTGAGGTTGGTACGGCTAATGGCTGAGCTAAAGACTGAGCTAGTGAGGGGGATAAAGCTGCAGCTTGGGCTAGTAAGGCTGGTGCCTGAGCAGGGGACAGGTCAGCTATCCTAACTAGAGATAGTACTAGGGCATGGAAAGTTGAGTGAGGAGATGGACGGGCTGGCGAATTAGCAGGTGGACAGGTTAGCTCTTCCGTGCCTCCAGAGCGTGAGGGCGCTGGCTGGAGAGCCTCAGCCGAGCCTCTAGGGGAATCAGGTCGGATCCTGGCCGCCCTCAGCCTGGGCGCTGGGACGGGCGCGGGAGGTGGCATATATATATATATATATATATATATATATATATATATATATATATATATATACATATATATACATATATATATATATATATATGTCTCCAACTCCTTCTTTAAAGGTTTTTGTGGGAAAAATGACTGAATCACAGAGTAATCACAAATAGGGCTAGATTTGGGTGAGTAATGCATGGATGGCAGCCAGCAGTGTCTTGTTCCCTCTACTGTAAGATTGAAACAATAAAATAAGGAGTCAAGCCTGTTCCTTTATCACATTCTCACAGTAAGTCTGGCTATGTTTAACTGTTGCACTCATTTTTACAACAAGTTGAGCAAATAGAGACCAGGTAGGTTCTGTCTTTTATGGAGTGGTGCAGATACAGTTGATGACTGGCCCACTAAGAAAAAGATTGTGTCACAACTTCTGGGTTAATCACAAACTAAAGTAACTCTTTAGTCACTGACTCTGCCAGTTCCTGCGTGAGAAACACCTTTGAGCTTCACCCATGCAAATAGCCATTTCAAGTTTGGCCATTGTTAAATGTGCAAAAGTGCATGTAACTTTCACAAAAGTGTAGAGGCTTGTTTGTTGAAATCTCTGTGCTGTTGTGCTGTCTTCTAAGAACGGCGGCCAATGTATATACGTATATACATTGTATATACATATATACATATATACATATACATATACATATATACATATATACATATACATACATATATATATATATATATATATATATATATATATATATATATATATATATATATATATATAGCTATCAGGGCAGCTGACAATCAGGGAAAGACCAGATGACAGTCTGGAAAGACTGCTGACAGGAGGGAATAGGCCCTAATCGGGGGTTAGCGCCTCATACAAGCAGGGCCCAGCGCTTTTTAGTGTACTTGGTATACCCATTATTGCTACAGAAATCTCAAAGGAGAAGATACCCCTAGGGTCTGCAAGAGCAGGTGCGGAAGAAGACCTTTTCCGGACGGATTTAATGGCAACGAACCACGGAACGGTACCAACGATCAATAGATCAACCAGCATTGCAAATAATGGACCATCAATGATGGTAGGAAAGAAGCTGCAGAACTGGATTTGTGGCTGGTCAAAACAAACAACTGACATGGGCCTTAAAATCCACCAAGGCAGGAAGAAGTGCCTCAGCGAGCTGAGAAAGGGGCCTTGCATTGACACATACTTTTTAAGAAGTAAGTAAAATCAGTCGATTGAAGCCCAGAGGCAGGAAAATCCCCACAGTCCTCAGGGTATCAGCACCCCGATCGAAGTTCATTGTTGTACAGACTATGCCGCCTATCCAGGTACCTGAACACCAAATGGACATAAGACCACCTACATGGAGTGAAGTGGAGAAGGTAGAGAAGGAGGCAAGAGCAGCATTGGCTCCAGGACCTAATGGCATCTCATATAGGTTCTATAAAAACACCCCACGAGTCCTCAAATACCCGTGGAAGCTGATGAAGGTAGCGTGGCAGAAAGGAGTGATTCCAAAGGCTTGGCGAAGAGCAGGAGGTATTCTGATCCCTAAGTAGAAGAACTCCTCATCCATCAGCCAGTTTCGCTAGATCAGCCTGCTGAACGTAGAGGGAAAGATCTTCAGTATCTTGGCCCAAAGACTATCTACTTTCCTGCAAAGAAACAACTATATTAACACATCAGTGCAGAAGGCCAGCATCCGGGGCTTCTCGGGATGCCTAGAGCATACAAGCGTCATCTGGCACCAGAGTCAAACTGCCAAGTAAGAACAAAGAGGCCTTCACGTGGTGTTTTTAAACCTTGCCATTGCCTTTGGGTCAGTGCCCCACGAGATCTTGTGGATGGCCTTCAACTATTTCAGCCTACCAAATAGGGCTGCCACAAAAGATTATTTTGATAGTCGACTAGTCACCGATTATTTTTGCGATTAGTCGACTAATCAGATCATGCATCCATTGGATGTACAACATACAGCTTATTGCACCAGCATGCATCTGCTCTTATATAACTATCATTAGCTTACAGCTTTAAGTGTTTAAGGTATGTGCTAACTAAAAATAAAGACAAGATCATAGTTTATTAAATTTTAATGAAATTTGCAGATTGTTTCGGTGAAGTTTAATAAACTCAGCCATCTGCTCCTTGCTATCTAAAATATAACAGGACACAGTATATTCTCGAGCATCTCACGCTTCTGATAATCAGAAGTTGTCTGCTTGACGTTTATTCAGCTGTGTAAAAACTATAACTTTAATCTCTGCCAAAACAACTTACTCAGGAACAAATAAAATACAAAAAAAGCCAAACAATAACATTTTTAAGTTATCTAAGTGACTTATATAGCTATCTATCAAGCTAGTTGGTAACAGACAGCTCTGAAAATGTCGGAGCACTTTTGAAAATATGTGGTGTCTTGATAAACTGAATAGATAAATGAATAGAAAATCCATCAATGCTCAAAGTTTCACGAACCAAGTTGAAGAAAGCCAACCAAATGTTGGCTTTCGTCAACATTTGTCTGGGAGGGAGACACTTGTCTGTCTGGGACGGCCGCCACTTGGAGCAAGTGGCGGCCGTCATCCAGGCGCCGCTTTCAGCGGTACCACCGTCTTTCCCTCGCCCAGTTTGAGGACCTGCTGTCCCGCGTCCAAGCATCGCCCGCCTAGACACCAACTACAGGCGCTCAATCCCACCTGCAGAGCGCCTGTCCATATGCCTGCGGTTAGTAAAAGTGTTTAATACGGTAGTCCTTTATTGATGCCTGTGCTAATATATGCTAAACTATCCGTATATACACTGATAACATGGATGTGGTATGCTATCAGTGAATGCCGTCGGTGTTTACTGATAGCATACTGTGGTATGGAGACGACTGATTATAATATTTCTAGTGATATTCGAAAGGTCTCATCAAGTCCTGATTTAATTCGATTTATGCTAAGTTATCAGTGTTTGCAATGATAGCATGGCTTTGGTGTCATATCAATGTATGCTCTCGATGTTTGCTGATATCAAACTGTGGTATGAGGACCACTGTAGGTAATCTTTGTAGTGATACTCAGAAGGTCTGTCTTATAAAGTCCTATTTAGACCTGGTTTAATTCTGGTATAGAACCAGTTGAATATTTGTATATAATCCCTGCAGCTGTCAGACTCTATAACAAGGGTCACCAGCCTTTCTTAAAACTGAGAGCTAGATAAAATTGTGAACAGTTTGGTTCATCTTTAGTTAAATGATAATAACAATTCTATCTTGATATGCTATGTCTTATCACAAGTTAATTTTTCAAAACAGGCCTGGGTCGTGTAGCAGCCAACAACTCCTCCAGAGAGGCTGTCCTGGTGAGGGAGAAGTTCATGGCCTACTTCTCTTGACGCGTTTTTGCGTCAAACGTGCTTCTGAATTTTCGCGGGACCTGCAATCGCGTGTCATCGTGCTTCTCCATTGACTTTACATGTAAACCTGACGCTCTGGTCGCGTCTATTGCATTCGGTGTGAACACACCGTAAGTATTATTTCTCAGTTGCAGTGAATAGATAGGAGAAAATAAACTGTAGAAAACTAAACAGAAGAACGAATAAGAGAAATAATAATTTAACATAAACCAGTGACACACTCCGGGGCCTGATCAAACCTGGCAGGGCCTGCTTGGAGGAGGGTGTCTACTGATAATGGCCAAAACACCCGATGAATCCAAGGTCCACTACTGACGATGTGTCCCAAATTTAAAATGATAATCTAGATCAGATCTCTAATCAACCCAAAAAATGGCAGATTGGTTTGGGTAAAAGACCAAAAGTTGAAGCACACAACGATGTGTTTCTGGGCTGACTTTCCTCATAACAGCCATCCCTCAAGATTCTCGCCATTTAAAGCAGTGCATTATCAGGGACTACAACAGACGTTCCCAAAGTGTGGGGCCCGCCCCCTAGGGGGGGCGCAGAGCCATTGCAGGGGGGGCGCGGCATGAAAAGGGAAAAAAAAAAAAAAAAAAACAACGCTTGGACACTGCTAGCACGGGCGCCCACACGAACGCAAAGCAGGAGATGAAGCATAGCTGAATATGTTTCCAAACCAACTTCATTCTATGGTGAAGCATATCTTCCCTTTGGTTTCACCTGCACAAGTGCCGAGGTAGGTCTCCCTGCAGGATTGGTTTTCCCTTCGTTGGGAGCAGCGCTGGGCTGTTTAAATCACGGACAAACAGGATCCCACATTCTTGATTTGTAGTTCATAAACACTTGTTGTAATGACTAACTACTCCTGACATTTTGGAGATGTTAGCTCTTTATACAGTAAAGTTACAGCAGGATACAAATAACATCAGGCTGATCCTGCCACAATTTGTTCTCTCGGTTCAAATCACGGACAAACAGCATCCAACAGTTGTTTATGTTTTTGAACCCATATTTCAGAGGGATTTTTTTAAAAATGTATTGATAGCAATGTTGAATATTATTACACAGGAAAAAAAAACAACTACATGTAAAATAATTACACCATGATGCCTCTGCCTTTCTAAATGGAGGGACAGTAACTGCGTGTATATGTAAGCGTGTAAAACCTGCAGATAGTCAGATTAACAGTATTTCGTCTCTGTCTGCCATTCTGCAATTCATCTCATGTAAACAATAACGTGCACACAGCGTGAGGTGTAAAAAGGCACATACCTTTGACATTGCGTGACGAACTCTGTATTCCTCGTCCACACGTAAACGCAAAAAAGGAGTTTTAAAAAATCTCCGTTCTCGGTGATTCGAAACGCCGTTTACGTGTGGACGAAACAGGTGAGTTTTCAGAATACCCGTGTAGGTGTGGACGCAGCGTAAAAGAGTGAGTAGTTTATTTTCTTACTACCTGTAATTTATTGCAGATTACTTGTATTTGCTTAATTGTTTACTAAATGTTTGAGGTGTGAAATAAACCGCAATGGAGCAAAATATGGGCGTGTGTGGTTGGAGGATGTGTTCGTGCGTGCGCGCGAGGGGGGGCGCGAACATTTTTCTTGTAAAACAAGGGGGGCTCAGCAAAAAAAGTTTGGGAACCACTGGACTACAACATCTAGTCCTTTTACTGAATCAGAATAACTTGCCTTTTCCGTAAAACAGGGTTTGATATGAGCCCTAATAATTTTCTTATAAATGGCAGTTGACAGCATTCTTAAGATAATTGTAATTATCAATTAATTCTTAGTCCAACTCGGTGGAGTTTTTTCAGAGGCCTTGAGACAGGCAACTGCTACACATGCAAGCTGCTCTCTTCTCGCAGCCCCTCATTGAACAAATTAGAGCAAGGTGTGCTTGTGGTCGGAGGGCTGGTGGCTGTTGATATATTTCTGCTTCTTTATTGGGTAGTTTTGTGTTTTTTGAGGCCCAAAAATATTCACTCACTCATAATTAAATGTGCCAATAATCAATTAACAATTTAAAACGAATAAATAAATAAATAATTAAATGTGCCATTAATTGAATAATATTTTAAATAAATGCATAAAAAATTTATTACATGTTTTTAATGAAATGAATGGGCATTTAAATAATTAGTGAAATATTTAATTCCAATTTGAATTAATCAAATGTTGACTTAATTATTTAATGGTGTTTTTAAATATGTATGTATTTATTTATTTATTTAAAATTTTAATTAATTATTGACATATTTAATTATTTATTTAATTATGTATTTATTTAATTCATTTTGGCACTCCTGGCTCTGCATACTCCATAGAGGAGGGGCTCTAACTGCTAATGAAGATAACTACAGGCTTGGAGGTCCTAAAAGTCAGGTATACCAGGAACAGTTTGGGGTTTAGAATGCATTGTCTAATAACAATATGTAATTTATGATCCGGTTATAGACGCACAGGTCATGCTACAGAAGGTGGCACGGTTCTCTGGCTCAACATTTGTGAAACTTGTTTAAATGGACCTGACTACACCGTTGGGTCCTTTTCAATATATTTGTGTTGACAGTCTCTCTAGGTATGAATTGCAACGGTATCCTCTGCATCGCTTTATTTAGATGTAACATGTCCAGCCTCTGCTGTTATCATAGCCTATAAACATGTGTTAAAGAGCATTAGGGTGGGCTAAACATTTCATAATTTAACAGATATTAGCTTTACAGTCATAGCCATGTCAATCACATGCATGCCCTCTTGTATCTGCTCCATGTTCAGGTGTTTTTAGCTAGGTAGATAGCTAAACTTAACACCAAAATACTGTTTTTGTGTGGGGAGTTGCTACTAAATAACACCATAAATGATGGCACATGTGTGGTTATCTCTTAATCTCTAACAACCTACAGGTAAGTTAGTACAACCTTCTTACTCCTAGCTTAAAGGATAGCAGCTAATATTTAGAGGTGTCTGAGCCTTGTGAAAAGTACCTTCATCTTAAACTAGACAATATTATCTGCCTCAGTGTTTCTCTAGAATACAACTTTTATTGTAGTTTATAATATAAAAAATACTCACAGGCATCTGAGGACAGACAGACAGCGGTGAGGTGTGCGATAGGATTGATAGATCGGTTCAAGATGGGGGTGGGATTACATCATGTCTCAACTCTAAGCCCCTTTTTGTTTGCAGTGGTGATGGACACATTGACAGATGAGGTCAGGCAGGAGTCTCTGTGGCCTATGACGTTTGCTGATGACACTGATCTATAGTAAGAGTAGTGAAGAGAGCCTGGTGAGGTGGTGGTATGGTTTAGAGAAAAGAGGAATGAAATTCAGTTGAAGCAAGACACATTTTTTTGTGTATGAATGAGAGGGAAACAGGTCAAACAGTGGAGCTGCAAGGGGCAGATGTAGTGAAGGTAGATGAGTTTCAATACCTCAGTCAGCAAATCAAGGTCAGCAGGGTGGAGGCAAGTGTTGGATGTGATTTTTGAAAGAAAGATAGCAGTGGCAACTAACAAAAAAACATAAGTTGAGCTGGACCCATCAAAGTTAAAGATGCTCAGATTCACTTCCCTTTCACTCAGAATGCACAGGATTAGAAAGATGTATATCAGAGGGACAGCTCAGGTTGAGTGCTTGGAGACAAAGTTAGAAAAGCAAAGGTGAGATGGTTTTGACTTTAAAAAAAAAATAGTGTGTAGAGTAAACAGCAACAAATGAGCAGAGCAAATAGCCCACCACCTACATAAAAAGGAAAAACTCAATAGAAACTAGAGATAATTATATGTCTTATGGCTGAAACTGAAGCTGAAATGGGGATGTCATTTGCCCGGAGGAGTTTACTTGTGCTAACATGGTGCCAAGCATGCTTGGACATGCTCTTCTGAGAAAAAATAAACTTGGCCTATTTAATCAACTGCTATATCCAAAAGTTTCATATAAAAGTAGTTTAAGTACAAGTTCATGAAGCTCATTGCAATAATGATAAGCTGGTGTTTTTCTAGGTCCACACAACTAAAAAAGAACCATTAATTGACAGTACAAAGAAATATTTCTGTCAGATGGAATACAGGTTTTTCACATGTATGAATTCGCATATGTCTAAACCACTGCTGTAAAGTATGTATAGACATATATAGAATGCTTCACAATATTATTGCAATTATGAACTGAGAATCTTTGCTACATTTTTAAATATATTCTAAGTCAAGTACATTATTGGAAAGGTTCAGTCTTTGCATCTGCCTTGAATTTGGAACCGTAATGTTTTCCTCTTTCAAGTTATGTACGATATCTTTTAATTCATAGTTTTGTATTGTTCCTGTTCCCACCTGTTTGGTCTCAGTGCAGCTGTTAAATTGGATAAACCCAGGTTTTTACTATAAGCCTCTCCATATCATAGCTTCATGATCAGGGGTGGTCCTAGCCTTTTTGGGCCCCTTCACAAACACTTCAGCACAGCAGCAGCAGCAAGCAGGCGCACCGAGGTCCCTGGTGCTCACTTTTTACGTATATGTGTGTGATAGAATTTGGAAAACACATCGGTGCAAATTATAAGTCTACATCATAATGTCTCGTGTTTTTGTGTTTGTTGGTTTGTTTTTATTTTGTTTCATTTTGCGAGCTGGTTATTAGATGTCACTGCAGCCAGCCAGAAAATCCCCTACCACTCAGCCCCTCGGATAGAGCACTGTCGAGGATGACACCCAAAGTTTTCACAGAAGAAGAAACGGAGACCGGCGAGTTATTGATAGTAATAGAGAAACTGTTACTTCTGGATAATGTTGATTTAGAGCCTACCAAGAGAAGCTCGGATTTGTTACTGTTGAGTTTAAGAAAATTAGAAGAGAATTTAGTTCAGCTAAACAGAGGGTGAGGGAGGATGGGGGAAGAGCAGAATCAGGTTTAGTGGAGAGATTAAGCTCGGTGTCATCAGCATAACATTGAAACTAAACATTATGTTTACAGAAAATGTGTCCAAGCGGAAGAAGGTAGATAATGAAAAGAAGGGACCCCAAGACAGATCCAGCAGTGGGGCACGGTAGTGACCAGAGGAAAGGGCTGAGAAGTAAAGGATTTGAGTAAAAAAACTGAGTGGGATCAAAGAAGTATGATTTAAACCAGGCTAGTGGAGTATGGAGGGACCGATGGAGACTAACCTACTAAGGAGAACGGAGTGAGACATTGTGTCAAAAGCAGCACTCGGATCAAGGAGAATAAGAATGGAAAGTAAACCGGAGTCAGCTGCCATTATAAGATCACTGGTTATTTTTATAAGCGCTGTTTCAGTGCTATGGCAGAGGCGAAAACCAGACTGGAACTGTTTATACAGATTATTTTAGTTACGCTGAGTGGAGTTGTGTGGCAACTATCTGCTCAAGAATTTTGAGAGGTATAGTAGATTGGAAATAGGAAATTGTCAAAATTAGTGGGATCTAGACCTGTTTTTTTCAATGTTCGGGTGGTGGCAGCAACTTTAAAGGAAGCAGGAATAGTTCCAGTGGTAAGTGCAGAATAGATGATAGCAGATATAAGGGGAAGCAAAGAGGGTAGACAGGCCTTGACCAAAACTGTAGGAATGGGGACTAGCTGACAAGTAGAAGGTTTTGACTTACAGATGAGATCTGAAATATCAGTCACAGAGGGAAGTTGGAAAGGAGAAAAACAGTGTGATGGGAGTGGAATTGCAAAGGAAGAGCTACATGGAAAATCAGAAATGAATAGTTATGTCAATAACTTCTGTTCCCTGAAGGAGAGGAACGAGGTACAACGCATAAGTATGGGATATCACGCCCTCGCGTGCCCTGGCTGAAGAAACCTTTATTCACGCCTTTAAGGCAGATGACGTGTGATGACACGCGCATGGCCCTGCCTGCACATATAGCGCTGTCATCACAGTCATCCCTCAGTTCAATAGCCGCTCTTCATCGAGCCAAACTGCTCAGTGGGGCCACCTTGTGTTGTACCTCGTTCCTCTCCTTCAGGGAACAGAAGTTATAGGTATTCGTTCCCTTTCTGTCGATTCACTCGGTACAACACATAAGTATGGGACATATATACACGCCCCGCAGAGCAGTCACCGAACCGGAATCGGACCACCACATCCTTAGTGAGCGGTAGACCCAGCAGAAAGGACAGCATGAGCCACCGAAGGGGCTGTAACGTCCAACCGATAAAACCACACAAAAGTGTGCGGTGATGCCCAACTAGCTGCCGCACAAATATCAGCTACAGGCACCCCTTTAAAAAGAGCCCATGAGGTTGCCATCCCCCTGGTGGAATGAGCTCTCACCCCCTGGGGCAAAGCAAGACCTTTGGTGCCGTATCCCAGTGAGATAGCTTCTATAATCCAGTGGGACAGCCTCTGTTTAGCGCATGAAGGTCACCCACTCGCTTTGCCAAAGCCAAAGCGAGAAGTAATGCAGTCTTATAAGAAAGAAATTTCATATCCACAGACTCAATGGGTTTAAACGGGGGGCTACAAGGGCCTCCAGCACCAAAGACAAATCCCAAGCAGGGACACTGGACTTAAGCACAGCTCTCAGCCGGCAAACCCCTTTCAGAAAACATATGACAAGGGGATGTGCACCTGGTGTCACCCCGTCAAAGCCAATATGACAAGCAGATATAGCTGCTAAATAAACCTTAATTGTCGAAAATGAAAGGCCCTTATCCAGCAGCTTCTGCGCGAATATCAAAACATCCACAATAGAGCACTGAAATGGGAGAGTGTGACAGTCCTGGCACCATTGCTCAAAGGCTCACCATTTGTAAGCGTACAAGCCTCTAGTAGATGAGGCCCTAGCACTCTGAATTGTCACTATCACACTAGGTGGCAAACCCTTAGCAATCAAGTTTAACCTCTCAGCAGGTAAGCATGAAGGAGCCACAGATCTGGGTGCGGATGAACTACTTCTCCTCCTGCCTGCGAGAGGAGGTCCCTGCGGAAAGGAAGCTGCCAAGGACTCGCTGCTAGCAGGCTGATTATCTCTACATACCACGACTTTGTGGGCCACCGAGGGGCCACTAGAATCAGAGAGCGGGAATTCCGACACAGTCTCTCTAGAACTGGAGATATCATTTCCACTGGTGGAAATGCATACGGGGGCACGTCTGGCCATTGGTGCGCTAGCGCGTTCATGACTAAGGGTGCATCGTGGTTGATTATGGAGAAGAACAGGGGGCAGTGAGTGTTTACCCTGAAAGCAAAAAGATCTATTTGCGCCTTGCCAAATAGATCCCAAATCTAAGCCACTATTAAAGGGTGTAACCTCCATTCTCTCACCAGAGGACCCCCCCTGGAGAGAAGGTTCCAGGTTCAGGTGGCTTGGGACATGGGTGGCTCTTAGAGACAGAAAATGAACACTGCACCACAACAGCAGAGCGAGACGGCTTCAACAGGGGAAGAGAGCTTGTTCCTCCCTACTTGTTTATGTAAGACACCACTGTTTAATTGTCCATCCTGACTAAGACATGCTGACCCTCCAGGACTGGACGGAAATGTTTTAGAGCTAAGAACACTGCTAACAGTCTAAGTGGTTGATGTGCAGCAGGCGCTGGGCTGCGGACCAGATCCCTCTCACTGATGCACCCTCGCACAGCACTCCCCACCCTCTTAGGGAAGCATCTGTGGACACCACCTTGCGAAACAACACCCTCCCAATCCAAGAGTCCTGATGCAGTAGCCCAGGCTCCCTCCAAGGACGGAGAGCTAGCATGCAAGACATGGTTACCGGCAGCCTCCTCCGGAGGTGATGCGATGCATACAGGTGGTGAGAGAGAGTCCAGCGTTGAAACGCTCTCATTTTTAACAGTCCAAGTGGCACTACGGCGATCATAGATGCCATCATGCCCAACAAATGTAATATCGTCTGGAAACGCAGTCTGCGTCCCAGCGGAAACTGAGCGAGGCAGCGATGAAACGCGGCCACTCTGTGCTCCGACAAACGTGCGCGGCTGGAAAGCGAGCATATCTCCAAACCGAGAAAAGAAATCTGCTGACTCTGGATTAGCGAGCTTTTTTGAAAGTTCACAGAGAACCCCAGTATCTGAATGTGTGACAGAACCAGTGACAGCTGTGTCTCCACCTGCTCTCTGGAGCAAGCTATGAGAGCCCAGTTGTCTAGGTAGGCTAAGATGTGGATGCCTCTTTCTCTGAGGGGCGCTAGCGCTGCTTTGGCACATTTTGCAAAAGGAGCGAGCGACAGCCCGGACGGTAGCACTAGGTATTCGTAGGCTATGCCCTCGAATGCAAACCTCAGAAACTCAATACCGCTTCAATAGCGCCTTTATTTCAACCCAAGCTGAAGCCCGTCAGTGCTGTTGCATGGTTCCGGGTCGTCATCGGCTAACCCGTCAACATATTCCATGTGGTCAGCCCAGCTAATTGCGGGGACATTGACCGGATAATCCTCATCTTCGGACTCGGATGAAGCCGGGGCTCCAGACTCGGAAAGGAGAGGGTCATGCCATGCGACTTTTCCCACAAAAGTCACCCGTCTTTCCAGGGTTGAGCGCCGGTGCTGGTGACAAAACGCACAGGCTTCGGGCTCATCAACGCTCTCCTAGCGTGGACGATCCCCAGGCAGACAGGGCAGGCATCGTGCTGGACGCTGTCGTGAAAAGAGAAATCGCATTCCCTGAGGACAGGGGCGAACAGAAGATTTCTGCTTTGCTCGCTTCGGTTTGGAGTACATTCCAAAACGCTGCACAGGAAAACTTGAAATTAGTGCTCCGCGGGCAGCCTACGCACCAACTGCGTGGTGGAGGCTAACACCAACAGGGGCAGTAAAGCTAAGTTCAAGTTGGCAGACAACGGAGCTAACTAGCAGCAGCTAGCTAGCCCAACTCAGCAGAGGTGTTCTCAGCGAGGTGAAGAGCGTTAAGAACTGAGGGATGACTGTGATGACAGCGGCTATATGTGCAGGCGGGGCCGTGTGTGTGTCATCACACATCATCTGCCTTAAAGGTGTGAATAAAGGTTTCTTCAGCCAGGACACAGGTCCACTGACCTAGTGCTGGACATAAAAATTCAAACCCACACAAACAATACGCAAATTCTACCAGGCCACATCACGGACAAGACGCTGGTAAGCCAAACAGTCAGGAGTACGGATCCGTGGGAGACCACAGCCAAAATAAACAAGCAGATGACCTAGACCCAAAATACTCAGGCACTGACAAAATTTGCCAGATCGCCAGTAGAAGACATGAAGAATTAAAGTTGTTAATACGTGTGTGTATATATATGTATATATATGTATATATAGCTGGTGTTTTGCGCTAGAGTCGCAAAACACCAGCTACTGGCAGACCAAGCAGTCAGCCGAGACAGCCGAGACAGCCGAGACTGCAGGACCAGACCAGGACCTGTGCACTGCCTGGATTGATTACAAGAAGGTTCAATTCCCCACAGCTGGATACTGGAATGCCTAGAACTATATAAGATCAACAGGACCCTGAGAGCCTTCATCAGGAACTCAATGGGGATGTGGCGGACAACACTGGAGGCCAACCTCAAGCCCATAGCACAAGTCACCATCAAGTGCAGGATCTACCAAGGAGATGCTCTGTCCCCACTGCTGTTCTGCATAGGCCTTAACCCCCTCAGTGAGATAATTGACAAGACTGGCTATGGATACCGACTACGGAATGGAGCAGTTGTCAGCCACCTCCTGTACATGGATGACATCAAGCTGTATGCCAAGAGTGAACGAGACATCGATTCACTGATTCACACCACCAGGATATACAGCAATGACATCGGAATGTCGTTCGGGCTGGAGAAGTGTAGTCGGATGGTAACAAAGAGAGGGAAGGTAGTCATAACGGAGGGGATCAAACTACCAGAAGGCAACATAGCAGACATAGAGGACAGTTACAAGTACCTGGGGATCCCGCAGGCGAATGGGAACCATGAAGAGGCCGCTAGGAAAGCTGCAACCACCAAGTACCTGCAGAGGGTCAGGCAAGTCCTGAGGAGTCAGCTGAACGGTAAGAACAAGATCCGGGCTATCAACACCTACGCCCTGCCCGTGATCAGGTACCCTGCTGGGGTAATAGGCTGGCCAAAGGAGGAGATAGAAGCCACTGACATCAAGACAAGAAAGCTCCTTACCATGCATGGAGGGTTTCACCCCAAGTCCAGCACCCTGAGGCTGTACGCTAAGCGGAAGGAAGGGGGCCGGGGACTGGTGAGTGTCAGCACCACATTCCAGGATGAGACAACGAACATCCACGAATACATCACGAAGATGGCCCTAACTGACAGCGTGCTCAGTGAATACCTCAGGCAGCAGAAACCCAAGAAAGTGGAGAAAGGCAAGGAACCATCATGGAAGGACAGGCCCCTGCGCGGTATGTACCACCGGCAGATAGAGGAGGTGGCTGATATCCAGAAATCCTACCAGTGGCTGGACAAAGCTGGACTGAAAGACAGCACAGAGGCACTAATCATGGCATCACAAGAACAAGCTCTGAGTACAAGATCCATAGAGGCTGGGGTCTATCGCACCAGGCAAGACCCCAGGTGCAGGCTGTGTAAAGATGCCCCTGAGACAATCTAACATATAACAGCAGGGTGCAAGATGCTAGCAGGCAGGGCATACATGGAATGTCATAACCAAGTGGCCGGCATAGTATACAGAAACATCTGTGCCGAATATGGCCTGGAAGTGCCGAGGTCAAAATGGGAGACGCCCCCAAGGGTGGTGGAGAATGACGAGCTATGATCCTGTGGGACTTCCAGATACAGACGGACAAAATGGTGGTGGCTAACCCGGACATAGTGGTGGTAGACAAACATGAGAAGACGGCCGTAGTGATCAATGTAGCGGTTCTGAATGACAGCAACATCAGGAAGAAGGAACACAAGAAGCTCGAGAAATACCAAGGGCTCAGAGAAGAGCTCGAGAAGATGTGGAGGGTGAAGGTGACGGTGGTCCCAGTGGTAATCGGAGCACTAGGTGCAGTGTCTCCTAAGCTAGGCAAGTGGCTCCAGCAGATCCCGGGAACAACAGCGGAGATCTCTGTCCAGAAGAGCGCAGTCCTAGGAACAGCTAAGATACTGTGCAGGACCCTCAAGCTCCCAAGCCTCTGGTAGAGGACCCGAGCTTGAAGGATTGACCGCCCACAGGGGCCAGTGGGGAATTATTATTTTTTTGTATGTATATGTATATATATGTATATATTAGGGGTGCAACGATACTCGTATCGATATTGAACCGTTCGATACAGTGCTTTTGGTTCGGTACGCATATATATCGAACAATACAAAATTTTTAATTTATTTGATCAACTTTTCTTCTAACGATGCTGTCTTTGTTGAGAGCTCAGTGGATCTGCGTTTGACTACTCCGCCTAGGCTCCACTGTCGAGCGCAGATCCACTGAGCGCAGCGCAAGCTAGCAAGACAGAAGCTTAGCTCGTTGCAACATGGCAACATTGAGCCTCCCCCACCTTCATTCAGATCTGGCCTTTGGAACTATTTTGGTCTTCATGTGA
Organism: Neolamprologus multifasciatus; assembly: GCF_963576455.1. Taxonomy (NCBI): domain Eukaryota; kingdom Metazoa; phylum Chordata; class Actinopteri; order Cichliformes; family Cichlidae; genus Neolamprologus; species Neolamprologus multifasciatus. The sequence goes on from NC_140439.1 coordinate 17,718,442, forward strand.
AGTATGACCCTGAAGGTAAGCGCGTCATGGACAAAAGTAAAACAGTATGTCGGATGTGCCACGCAATGCTCAATTACATGGGTGGGAAATACTGCGTTAGTGCAGTTTGCTAACGTGTTGACGCCGTCCAGCCCCATGCACGGGGCGATCCGCGGTAGCTCGTTAACGGAGATTTGCCGTGTTGTGGCGTTAACGTCATTTCAGATTAAAGCTGACAGCACTACGTTGGCACATGATTCTCCTTATGGGGACCTGATATGTTTAATATGCTGCTGAGAGTATACCCCAGAAGAAGGCTATAGTATAGCTTTTATTTTGGAAAGAGCCATTTCTCTGTAATAAACTCTCTTTTCCAAAGATGAGTGATTTCTCGATCAGATAGATTTATTATTTTATCCCTTTGTTGTTTCAGCAACATTAAATTTAAAAACTGTACGTTGAGATACATATATACACAGATATATATATATATATATATATACACACATATACACACACACACACACACACATAGTCATGTAAACGTGGAATTAACACAGGTGTTATTCTGAGAGGGAAACCCTCACAAAAAAACGGATGGAGCAGTGGAGCAGCCAAGGGAATAAACTGAATTAAAAACTGTATCACTAAAATGTAATTTATTGTACAAAAACAGTTAAAAATATAAAAGCAATTAAAAACAACCCCGGCCAGGAAGAACACAGAATAAAAATCAATAAAACATAAACATGAAAAGTCCGGTGCCGTCCGCCACGGCATAAAAGTTACTAAAATCCAAATCCAGCCAATCAGAGTGGGCAAGGAAAAACCCGGCGGAGTCCTCGCCGTCCTGTCAGTGTCTCCGCTCAGGGGTGCTGAAAGAGAGGGGCAGCGACAGTCACTATTCTTTACAGTGGCCCGGTTTATTGTAGTAGGATAAGTCGCGAGACTTACCCCGGATGGGCAGAGCTCTTAACTCTGCCCGCCGCTTTTCTGTAGCACGCCAACCGGCACCAGCCGGTCTCGCCGTGGGAGGTAGGGTGCTGTCCCGCTGATTCCCACCGTAGTGTAATCTGGCCTCCAGCTATCACAGCAGCAGAACAGCTCCCTCCACCTCTCTGCTCGCTGTCGTCGTATGCCCTCACCACGTACTCACCGCCAACCTGCACCAGCCCGTCTCCCTGTATCTCTGAGCACTCTCTCTAAATCACCACCGGCTGTATGCCACAACTGTAAACTTACCAAGACAAGGCCGTCCACTTAAACTCACAGGCCAAATAAGGAGAATGCTGATCAGAAATGCAGCCAAGAGGCCCATGGTGACTCTGGACGAGCTGCAGAGATCTGACTGTGAGAAGCTTTAATTTAATTATTATGAACACTCTCTCCCATAGCTACATGGCACAGAAGTAAGGCCATCGTCTGTATAGACTGTAAGGCTGTTTTTTATGGAGCCCCTCTGCTAAGGGTGTAGAAGAATAGGTAGTTGGCTAGAGAAAACAGTTTCTGTCAATTTAACTAATAGAATTAGTTAGTAACATAATTAAACTGTTTAGGTTAAAGTATGGCCAGTGGCGGCGGCTGTCACAAAGCTGGTCCGGAGGTAGGCCACGTGGAAAGCGGCAGTAGCTGTGGCAAAGCAGGTCCAGAGGTCAGCCATGTGGAAAGTGGCTGGTTCGAAGGCCGACAGGCAGCGGCACAGGTGTAGGCAGGACTGAGGACTCTCTGGCAGCTTGGCCGGCGGTGGTGTAGGTGTGTACAAAGACCCTCTGGCGGTTTGGCAGTCAGCAGGTGGCTGACGGCGGTGTGGGTGAGTATGAAGACCCTCTGGCGGTGATGGATGTGGAGAGGCAGGCCGTGCAAAACGTGGAGAGGTGAGACCAGGTGAGGCGTTGGGCTGGGTTGTGACAGGACCAGATGCTGCAACAACTTCTAGCTGAGACGTGGTTGTATGAGTTGAGGCGTTCGCCGCTGCCTGGGACATGGCATATGAGGCAGGACCAGATGGCGGCATCGCAGCTGAAGACAATTGTGCTGATGGCTGATGGCTGGAGCTGCAGAATTATGTGAAAGTAGTAGTGAGGAGAAAAAAAAAGACGAAATGAAGTGGGAAGATTAGGACATTGCGACAGGTTTTGGGGATGCTCTGGTGTTTGACGAGGTGGGTAGAGTACTACAAGAACCTTCATAAATCGGCAGCTGTACACAAAGCTTTAAAACTACTCTAGTTAAAATCATCCCAAAGGACGAAATCCAAAAAAGAAGCAACCCAATGTCAAAGTGATTGTGACCATAAATTGTGCTTAATCCCAGCTCTGCGCTCATGGCCTGCTCCAATGCAGTTTTGGCTGATAACACCATGGGGTAATTTGGATTCTACACACTATTTCCAAATATGTCCTCAGCCTCTCTGAGACCCGCCTTTCATAAATGTACTAAATTATGCTTTGCTACCAGTTTAGTTTACCTGAACTAGGGAACGCTGCCAAGTATTCTTCTATATTTCTAGTGGTCCCAGGATCAGCACCTTTGACAGCGATCACGACATAGTTATGCAGACAATATACAGTAAAATTTAAAAAAAATCTCCACTTGGACAGGAAGCATAAAGATCAATTAATACTCTTGAACCTTTACCACAGCTGATCAGAATATTATTTTATTATTATCAAGGACTCAATTTTGTTGTGGAAGTTTTCCATTTAAATAAAGCCTGCAGACGAGTGGTGAGCGGTAGCTAACATTCTTTAATCCAAACACACAAAGAACATACAACCAAGCTTGATGGAGAGCCTACATGACCATGGGGCAGACGGTCAGCAGAGTCTCTCTGAGCCTAGCATGGCTCTCAGTTAAATACCTTCTCCAGGAACAAAAGGCAGTACACAGCTGTTTCACACCTTAAGGTTCACACTCCCTTGCTACCTCCCAGAGTCCTCGTAGAGACGAAAGATTCCTTCCTGTGGAGTTGTCTGCTTCCTTACTAGACCCCCACCATTTGTCTTAACATCTTAACGTATGAGTGTCAGACAAATTCAGTGGCACCAAGGCATCATACATACATACATACATCATACAATTAGATAATGTGATTAATACATAAGTAAAGTAAAGTACATAAGTAAAAGAAATTCCTATACAAGATACATAAAATCATATGAACCCTGGTCCCATTATTGGAACAGTTACTGGGAAAAAAAAGTCATATGAATTAAAAATATATATTATTATATATTATGATGTTAATGTTATTTAGTAATATAACTATTAATTTCCCAAATACTTAAGTCACACAGACCTGTCGTTGACCATCTGATATCCACCGATTGCCAGAGAAAAGTATGTGATTGTGAACGGTTGTTGATGGTTGCTTGAAGTCACAGTGAACACCTAGACACCAGTCAGTGACCCCTCCTGGTAACTACCAGGTACTAGAGGAAGGTTTGTATTCCATGAACTGCTGGCGAGTGGTCGCTAGAGGTGGTCACTGGAATGAATTTGGTAACAAAGAGATAAATAGTGTTGCACCAAAAACATTGTGATGCTTTGTTCGCTAGCAGGTTTCCACAGTCATTAGAGGTTTGTATAGTAGTTTTACTACAGCTTGGAGTGTAAATGGCAATTTACATAATATTTGCCAATTAGTGATGGGATTTCCGGCTCTTTTTAGAGATCCGGCTCTTTCGGTTCGGCTCACTAAAAACAGCCGGCTCTTTCGGCTCCGAACCGGCTCTTCAGGTTGTTTTGTTGCTTTAATTAATTTATTATTAACAATAATATAAAATTATGCACAAAAGGAATTACTAACGTAAAAAAAAGTGGTTTTATTTATATATGTTTATATATAAATATATGCGGTGGCCCCTAGAGACAAAACACGTACAAACTCCAAAACACATTTCTAGCATGAACTGAACTTCCAAAGCAGAGCTACTAGATCACTTAAATTACACAATTGAAAGCATGTGTGTATTGTTTGTGTATTTATACACAGGCACTCATATATATTCAAATAATTAAAAAAAAAAAGTTCATTTACCTGTTACTACCACACACCAAATCCAGTCGTTGGTACTTGCTGGCTTGTGTAGCCACTAGGTAACAAAAGCTCAACACTGCGCCCAGCATCCTGGAGCACTTCTGTTGTCTTTTGTACGTGTTTTGAGTTTTTACGTGCTTCTGAGTTTTTACGTGCTTCGGAGTTTGTACGTGCTTCGGAGTTTTTACGTGTTTGTACGTGATTTGAAGTTTGTATGTGCTTTGTCTCTAGGGGTGTCGGGATGAGAAAATTATTTTACTGTTACTATTCATAACTATTATTATTACTGTTGCATCACTTATGATTTATCATTATCATTTCATTAGAGCATTTATTGAAACTGTTGATGTTACATTAAAGTCTGTATTTCAGGTGTGAGCTGAATTACATAATAATCTTTTATTGCAGGTGCAACTGTAATCATGTTATACACATATTGCATTTTTGTGCTAATTAAAGAGTTGAAGCTCGGTCAAGTTAATTAATGGTCTGAAGCTTCGGCCGACGCGATGTTCGACCGATCTATTGAGTAAAGTGACCCACAGCTAATGAAAGATTGCATACATGCTTACAATTCACCACATATTATATAGGAATAGAATAAAGGCCTGTGTGCCCTCATGTTGCACTGGAGTCTGCCTGGTAACACATGACTCAAACGGAGTCAGGAAGTATGCTTCTGAAATGTCTTTGTTTGTTGAGTAAGGTCATGCACTGAGGTTAAGACACAGACACATAGGCTGCAACTTGTTGTACCTGCATACGTGACAGTTTAATTCCACAGATAAGTGAAGTGAAATAACAGGAAGCATCTGGAGGAACAGAGGAAGGAGCTGTTCTTTTTTAGAATATGTCCAAGGTCCAAGAATTACTGGAACTGATGCAGGTCATTTATCTGTTTTGACGCATGTTGCTCGTCATCAACTATGTTATATATGACACCCCATTTATTGTTCGAGGAAGATCGATGCTGTTTGAGTGATTGTGCTCGGCTTCCCACATATAAGTGGGGCAAAAAAGTATTTAGTCAGCCACCGATTGTGCAAGTTCCCCCACTTAAAATGATGACAGAGGTCAGTAATTTGCACCAGAGGTACACTTCAACTGTGAGAGACAGAATGTGAAAAAAAAATCCATGAATTCACATGGTAGGATTTGTAAAGAATTTATTCGTAAATCAGGGTGTAAAATAAGTATTTGGTCACCTCAAACAAGGAAAATCCCTGGCTCTCACAGACCTGTAACGTCTTCTGTAAGAAGCTTTTCTGTCCCCCACTCGTTACCTGTATGAATGGCACCTGTTTGACCTCATCATCTGTATAAAAGACACCTGTCCACAGCCTCAACCAGTCAGACTCCAAACTCCGCCATGGCCAAGACCAAAGAGCTTTCGAAGGACACCAGGAAAAGAATTGTAGACCTGCACCAGACTGGGAAGAGTGAATCTACAATAGGCAAGCAGCCTGGTGTGAAAAAATCAACTGTGGGAGCAATCATCAGAAAATGGAAGACATACAAGACCACTGATAATCTCCCTCGATCTGGGGCTCCACGCAAGATCTCATCCTGTGGGGTCAAAATGATCATGAGAACGGTGAGCAAAGATCCCAGAACCACACGGGGGGACCTGGTGAATGACCTGCAGAGAGCTGGGACCAAAGTAACAAAGGTCACCATCAGTAACACACTACAACGGCAGGGAATCAAATCCCGCAGTGCCAGACGTGTTCCGCTGCTGAAGCCAGTGCATGTCCAGGCCCGTCTGAAGTTTGCCAGAGAGCACATGGATGATACAGCAGAGGATTGGGAGAATGTCATGTGGTCAGATGAAACCAAAGTAGAACTTTTTGGTATAAACTCAACTCGTCGTGTTTGGAGGAAGAAGAATACTGAGTTGCATCCCAAGAACACCATACCTACTGTGAAGCATGGGGGTGGAAACATCATGCTATGGGGCTGTTTTTCTGCCAAGGGGACAGGACGACTGATCCGTGTTAAGGACAGAATGAATGGGGCCAAGTATCGTGAGATTTTGAGCCAAAACCTCCTTCCATCAGTGAGAACTTTGAAGATGAAACGAGGCTGGGTCTTCCAACATGACAATGATCCAAAACACACCGCCCGGGCAACAAAGGAGTGGCTCCGTAAGAAGCATTTGAAAGTCCTGGAGTGGCCTAGCCAGTCTCCAGACCTCAACCCCATAGAAAATCTGTGGCGGGAGTTGAAAGTCCGTGTTGCTCGGCGACAGCCCCAAAACATCACTGCTCTTGAGAAGATCTGCATGGAGGAATGGGCCAAAATACCAGCTACTGTGTGTGCAAACCTGGTAAAGACCTATAGTAAACGTTTGACCTCTGTTATTGCCAACAAAGGTTATGTTACAAAGTATTGAGTTGTATTTTTGTTATTGACCAAATACTTATTTTCCACCCTGATTTACGAATAAATTCTTTACAAATCCTACCATGTGAATTCATGGATTTTTTTTTCACATTCTGTCTCTCACAGTTGAAGTGTACCTCTGGTGCAAATTACTGACCTCTGTCATCATTTTAAGTGGGGGAACTTGCACAATCGGTGGCTGACTAAATACTTTTTTGCCCCACTGTATATGTGTTTTAATAAAATCATTGTTTGAAGCACAATGGACCTCCAGTCGTCTGTCTCATACCTCAAACCACCGTAAATATACTTTTATTTATTCACTCCACATAAAATGTAATAAATAAATCATATTATACAAAATCAACTATTCACATTTCAAATTTTAACTATTTAAATTTTCAGCTTTTTCCTTTTACAAATTTAGAGTGAAACAACACAAAACACTGCAAACCACAACACAATTAAATATAAATTAAAATATGAAAACAAAAAGAACATGCATATTCTCTGTCATATGGGCCCGCATGAATAAACTTTCTGAATCCTTTATCATCTGCAACCAAAAATAGTTGTGGATGATTACTATACCTTTCTAATGTGACGTTGTTGTCCCTGGCTCTCTTTCTCTCTCTCTCCCTCGCTCTGTTCCTGTGCTACTGAGTGTAACTACCGCCCCTCCACCCTCTGCCCAGCGTAAAGCACAAGGCTCGCGTGCGGAGTGAAGCGGAAAAAAGTGCGAGAGAGAGGGTTCGAGAAAAAAAAAAAAAACCACGAGACGGCTCGCGATAAGGAGCCGGCTCGCGTCGTTCACGTCAAAGATCCGGCTCTAAGAGCCATTTCGTTCGCGAACGACCCATCACTATTGCCAATAAGTCAGTGTCTTCCATGCCAATAGCCGGTGACAAACTGGTGAAAACATCGCAAGGTTTTCAGGGAAGTATCCTCTTTGTAACCTTTTTCCCCTGGCGACATCAAGTAACCTATATCAACCACTCGCCAACTGGTTGAGAATACACATTTCTCTCTGTTCAGTCGGTATTAATGGGACCAAAGTGTGCCATGAAAATATGCCCCACACCATGACACCACCAGCCTGAATTACTGATACAAAGCAGGATATATTAATGACCATCCTTGACCTTTATGTTGTTGGCAACCAAAAGATCTGCATGGCCAACAAGCTCATGCAAAACTAAGATGTCGCTGTCATCTTCCTCCTCCTGTAAAAACATCTATACATCCACCCTTCCCCACCGTCTGGGTGGAGTAGGTGCAATTTTGAGTATCAGTGTCAAGTCAGTCAAACACTTGTCCCCATTGTCAGTCCAGTCAGTCCCCTCATGTTTATTGCTGATAGCAGAACTTCTCCTGTCACATGAAGTTTCTACTGCCAGCAATATGACATCATTTCAAAAAAAAGAATAAGAAGAATTTAGAATGGCTTACTGTGGCGCGGTGAGCTCCCGGGGTGGCGCGGAGGCAGGGCTGAACAGGTGTTTGAGACGAGTGACTGATTGTGACTTTTCTTATGTTTCAGTGACAGTTGAGGAAGCGAGCGGAGCAACTACTGTGCGGGAGTGTCTGTGCCCGGTGCATTTAAGCCGAAACCACAGTTATAATAAAAGAAGTGTGTGTCACCATAACCATGGTGTGTGTGTGTGCGTGTGTTGGAGTCCAACGTTACAGTGGTGCCGAAACCTGGGCCGCGATGTCACATCCTCAGCCCAACCCGCCTGCTCCTCCAGTGCCCCAGCCCCCCCGCTGTGGGTAACGTTACACCGGGTGTTGGAGGGGGAGGACCCGCTGATCTTTATTGAAGCTTTCCAGGCCACGGCATTGGCCTGCCAGTGGCCGGAAGATGAGTGGGCCGCCCGCCTGCTGTCCCTTCTGTCGGGTGAGGCTCAGACGGTGGCACCGAGACGGGAGGTGTTCGAGGATGTATGTCAGGCGGTTCTGGACCGGTTGGGCCTCTCCCCTGAAGACTATCGACTCTGACCCCTGACTAGAGCAGAGGTCTGCTTCCCTCAGAAGACAAACTATCTTTGGTCCTTTTTTTCCCTGAAAAGAGCAAGGGTATCCCGCTCCTCTCCATGTGTGATCCCTGATGGGAAGCTGGTCTTGCAGTGCCGTGCTGGAGCTCTACAGGGTGCTGCTCCGGGCAGGCCGACACCTTCAGTACACAGTTCGCCTTTTACTACCACCGCCCCAGGAGCTTACCGTGCCCCGTGAAGGACAAGGACAAGATGGCGCCTGTGTTTGGCTTTGCCGTTTGTGCCGCTAGTACAGCTCGCTGGTATAGTTTTATACTGGCCGCTATTGTCACTTGCAATATTATTTTTACCGTCCTGTGTTTTGATTTTGTCTCTGCCACCAATACTTATGATCGGGGCATGATGTTGTATATCAAAGATTCAATGGAGAGCTACTTTGACAGCTGGGACAGTTACAGGAAATTTTTCCCTCCACCCTTTTTGTGTTCCTCACCTGAGTGCATGTTACCGTACATGTCGGTGGGATTTAACACAAAGAAAAGAAGAAGTAGGGGAACCACGGCCGGTGTCCAGGTGCGACTGAGAAGGTACCGAAGATTAGCTTCTTGGATGTGTGAAGAATCCCGGTGCCTGTGACCAATTCGTCTGCTGTCACCTGGTGCCGACGCTACACTTCAGTTCCCAGCTCGGAGTCTATGGTCTGATGGCCCCATGTTCAATTGGCGTCCCTCCTTCGACCGCCGTTTTGATGGCAGAGGTGATGTACCACTGTGGATATTAGCTTCTGCTAGCTCTGAAGTCCCCGCCCGGCGTAACAGGTGTAGAGGTGCGCACAGGTGTTTAATTCGAGTGCCACTGCAGTCAGCTGTTGACTGCACTAACCAAACGTCATCAATCAGGTTTGCCCTGCTCAACACTCGCTCAATCACAAACAAATCGTTTATTTTAAATGATCTTTTTATAAAGGAATCTCTCAACTTCATGTGTTTAACTGAGACGTGGCAACAAAACATGGATTATATACATCTGAAGGAAATTTGTTCGACTGGATGCTCTGTCATCGGAACTCCACGTCTTTCGGGACGTGGCGGAGGTCTCGCTGTTGTGCACCAGGACAGATTCACATGCAGACTGATGAACTCGGATTCTTTTACCTCATTTGAACTTCAGATGATCAAGGTCGGCTCTTTGCACACCTTTTATTGTATTTTAATCTACCGACCTCCCGGCCCTGCCGGAGTCTTTTTAACTGAATTTAACGACCTCCTATCATCCATTATTAAATTAGTGAAGGTGGTAATGTTGGGAGATTTTAACTTTCATATTGATGATGCATCCTGTAATATGGCTGCTGACTTCATGACTATCACAGAGTCTTTTAATTTTATGCAGCATGTTTCTGGCCCTACACATGTAAAGGGTCACACATTGGACCTTGTTTTCTCCTTGGGTTTAAATATAAATGACATTCGTGTGGAAAATGTCCATGTGAGTGACAATAGCTGCATATATTTTAACTTGTCATTTTATTTGGATCCCCCGGCTCCCAAAATGACGATTGAAAGGCGAATCATAAACCAGAACGCCGGCAAAAGGTTCTCTGCCATGTTCGACGCTGAAATGACTTATAAGGATTTGGACTCTCTTGTCTCATCCTTTAATAACCAGTGTAATTCTATTTTAGACATAGTGGCACCTCTGAAAAAAAGTACTGTCCTTTGTCTGAAATCTCATCCTTGGTTAAATGAAAACATTCGTAATTTCAGGAGATACTGTCGCAAGCTGGAACGTTTGTGGAAGGCTTCCAAGCTTGAGGTTTATAAGTTACACCTTAAAGAATCTATCCTCTTGCTAAATGACATGTGGAAAAATGCCAGAACAGAGTATTTTTCACACCTCATAGCTTCAAAAAAGAAAGATCCTAAATTCTTATTTAAAACAATTAAGAGTATTGTTTCTCCTGATGCTCCTAGTGCACCAGTTCACTCAACGTCCGAATGCAATGAGTTTATGAACTATTTCAGAAATAAGGTCATTGCCATCAGGTCTAATATCTCTCCATCATCTTCTCAATATCAAACTTTCAACTTGCTCTCCTCTGATACTTGGTCCTCTTTTACTCCTGTTACATTACAAGACATCAGAGACCTGCTTTGTCATATAAAACAGACTTCAAGCCCCCTTGATGTCCTTCCATCTTCATTTTTCACTAGTGTGTTTGATTCAATTGGCCCCTGTATTGTGGAAATGATAAATACTTCTCTTCATACTGGCTCAGTCCCCAGCTTCTTTAAACAAGCTATTGTTGAGCCAATATTAAAGAAACCTCAGCTGGATCCATCTCTTCCTAACAGTTATAGGCCAATATCCAAATTGCCTTTTATATCGAAAAATTTAGAAAAAGTAGTACTAGAGCAACTTAACTATTTCCTGGATAAAAATGCTGTTATGGACACTTTCCAGTCTGGTTTTCGTAAATTGCATTCCACTGAAACGGCCTTACTTAGAGTATCTAGTGATATCTTGATGGCAGCAGACTCTGGAGAGTACACAGTGCTGGTCCTGTTGGATCTCAGCTCTGCTTTTGACACTGTAGATCACAGTATCATGATAAACAGACTCGAGAACTTGTTTGGGATTACTGGTGTTGTTTTAAAATGGTTTATATCATATCTGTCTGAGAGATCTTTTACTGTTTGCATGAATCATGTCATTATCATGTCATTTATCATCACATCAGAATCAACAGTTTTGCCGTGTGGGGTACCTCAAGGATCTGTCCTGGGTCCAATTCTCCTTTTACTTTATGTATTTCCCCTAGGTCAAATTATTAAGCGCTATAAATATATCTCCTATCATCTCTATGCTGATGACATCCAACTATACTGTTCCTTCAAAATGTCTGAGTTTTATAAATTGTCTAATTTAAGTAATTGCCTGACAGAAATCAACAAATGGTTATATGACAATTTTCTCCAACTAAACTCTGATAAAACAGAAACTCTAATTATTGCTCCAGACCACATGGTCCCAGAAATTAGACAGCATATCAACTTCTTAGACCCTTCTGTAAAATCAAGCCTTAGAAATCTCGGTGTCATATTTGACAGCTCGATGTCGCTCGAGCAACATTCTAAGCAGCTGGTCCAAAACGGTTTTTATCATTTACGGAATATCTCTAAACTCAGACTAATGGTATCAAAGCTTGAACTTGAGATGATTATTCATGCTTTTATTTCTTCTCGTTTAGACTATTCTAATGGCCTTTTTACTTGTTTTAACAAATCAGCCTTAAATCATCTTCAGACTGTGCAGAATGCTGCAGCACATCTCTTAACAGGCACCAAGAGAAGATCAATTATCACTCCAGTCTTGGCCTCCCTTCACTGGTTGCCCGTAAATTTTAGGTTTCATTTTAAAATTTTACTTCTAACCTTTAGGGCCCTACATGGTCAGGCTCCTCAATATTTATCTGACCTGCTGAAACCACATACATCTTCTCGGGCTTTAAGGTCATTAGATCAGAGACTGCTGGTGGTACCGCGCACTCGTTTTAAAACTCGTGGTGATCGGGCCTTTCAGACTGTGGCACCACGGTTGTGGAATTCTCTCCCACTGTCTCTTCGCTGCACGGACTCCATTGATTCTTTTAAGAAAGAGCTGAAGACATTTTTATTTAGAAAAGCATTTGATTAATTTCTTCTTATGCTGTTTATATAGTTTTATTGTTTTACATTGTTTTATTTACTGTTATATTGTTTTTATATTCCCATTTCCTGTGTTGTAAAGCACTTTGTGATTTTTATCTGTGAAAAGCGCTATATAAATAAATTTTACTTACTTTACTTACTTACCCTCCTCTGCAGCGGGCCAGAGACCACACCCGCGCCACAATTACCTTGCTGAAACCTTTTAGACTATCTGATTGTGTCCGACATAGGTGAGTTTCTCCAAAGCCCATTGTAATGTGGTGAAGCTCACTTTGCTCACTTTTTGTTTTCAGCAAAAATATTGAATAGCGCTTTCAATTCTAATCATGCAGGCCTGCTTAAAAGAGAGAAGGTTATCAAACAGAACTCTCAGTGCACTCTTCAAAAACAACAAAAGAAAAGAAAAGAATAAAAAATTAAAATATGAAAGCCTAGTTTTAGGACTTGTCCAAGAATACTATTCCTCTTAAAAAAATAAAACACACCAAATCTAATTGGCAGGTTTAACTTGGTACCAAAAAGAAAAATGCATTAGCCAAATAAACTCCAAAACATTCACCCACCAGTCACACTCTCCACACAAGACTAAGGTTCTATTAGATAATGAGTTTCTTCCCATGTAACCAGGTGTGTGCCATGGTAAGACCTCCCCCACACATCAGGAACAAGAAACTAAAAATCTATTAGATTCACTCATTTAAACCCTCTTTACAGCATTCTGTTTACCCCTGCTGTCATTCAATAATCTTTTCTCCAATATAATAGTAGTCCACCAGTTTATATATCACTTCTCTGCTGCACGTGGAGATTTATCCAGGTCCGTTTCCCCACCTGCAACTGACATATTGAGACATTTTGATCATTCACTGTCACTGCTATCATTCTCATTACTCCTGAAGCAACACATCTCCCCTCACTTTTCTGTTTGAATTCTCCTTTCTTAAAAACCAGAAAGTGAGATTTTAGTTATTGTAGGCTAAAAGACTTATTACTTATTTTCATCAAAAATACTCCTATTTTGTTTCTTTTGTGTCCACTAAGGGCAGCTGGTGACCTGCAGTATCACCTGCTCCCCTAACTGGGGACTCTTCAGTTCTCACACTTCCATACTCCTCTTTTTTTTCCTTGTTTTTTTTTTCATTTTCTTTTACCCCATTGTTTTATACACGCACATCAACCTGTGAACTCACTTCTCCAACATCTCTTTTCCTTTCTCCCCAACTGCTCTCATCCAGCTTGCGATAAAATTCTCCGCCCATCCTTAAATACTTTATCACCCTTAAATCTCAGTTAATTTTATTTATTTTTTATCATTATTTATTTATTATTATTATTTCACAGGCAATCCACTGTAAACCACTCTGTTTCCCCCCTTCTTCTTTTTTTTTTTTTACACAGACACACTCCCTTCTCTCCACCTTTTATGACCTTTTCAGTTGCACACACGCTCTCACTTCCTGTTACACACACACTCCACAATCCTATGTTTGTCTCAGAATTCACATCAATCCTAGTTACGTTTTTACTCAACAACTTCACACAGTGCACTGGCAAGAGCTCTAGTTTTTCCTATTTATATTGCTGAGGCAGCTCTTACTCTTCATTTTAAGACAGGCAGACCCCCACTGTCAACAAATTCCTCACTCTACACAGTTACCCTCAACCAGGCCTATACCTAAAACAGCCTAAAAATAACACACACAAAGTATACAGCATTCATACAGACATTAATTCGCCTTGATCTGGACAGTTTAAATCCTTCATTCAACAGTTTATACATTTGGGGTAATTGGCCCATATACTTAAGGCTGTAAAATTAAAAAAAACAAAAACAAAAACAAAACAAAAACAAAAACAAAGGAAATAAAGCGAAATAAAGAATATATATATGTATTTCCCTAGATAACATAGTCCCTGCAAAATAATCCCATTCATTCCCACTCTTCCCATTCCTGACTCTTTTCTGTCACTGTTTTGTTAGTAATAATGCTTCATGGGATGAGCCTCATCCATGGAGCTGAAAAACCTTCTGGCGCTGCTGGGCTGCGTTATGCGATGCCGGGCTGGGAAGAGGAGAGCCAGCCTCAAACCTTGCCCGTAGAGCTCCGACATAATGTCCTTGTACTGCGACCGCTGATTAAGGACCTCGGGACTGTAGTCCTCCACAATTTGGATGAATGTGCCTCGGTAGTTGAATTTCCATATCCTCCTAGCTTCTCAGATGATGAGGTCCTTGGTCTAGTATTGGTGCAGGCAAAGGATCACTGGGCAAGGTGGTCGCCCCATGGGCTACGAGACAGCGGTGTGCTCTATCGAGCTTGGGTGGAGATGGAAGTACTTACTTCTTTGACCAATAACTCACAGAGAGGATTAGAAAAGAAGTGATAGTGGCACCCATTTTCAGTGTCTTCAGGTAATCCGAGGATGCAGATGTTCTGACGCCTACTACAGCTTTCCAGGTCTGTAACTTTGTTCTTTAACTGAATATTGGCTTCGCAAAGAGCAGCACATGTGCCTTCAAGGTCAGCGACTCGATGACTCAGGTCTTCCGTTGCAACCTCCAAGGACGAAACTCTCTCAGCCTGTTCCTCGAAGGCTTGTCATACTTGGTCCAGTTTTGAGGCGAGGGCATTAAATGAGGATTTAAATTCAGACTCATCTTAGTTTTGTGCTTCCCTATCACTTGTCATTCTCGCTTACTAACTCATTCCCTCACACTTAAAAAAACCCCATTTTTTTTACTCACTCTCAGTCCACTTGCCATATGTTAAGTCCGCTTAGGTAGGTGAGTTATGTATGTGTGTCAGACATGAGTGATTGCAATCAACATAATCTCATGTCTGCTTTCACTTGCTCTCTGTGTTGCACACATCTGCCTCCTACCTGGTGAAGTTAAAATCGAAACGTGTGTGGAAGCATTAATGAAACAGACAGTTTGAGACTGTGCTGCGGAGGTTTGAGTGTAAGATACAGTTTGAAGATAGCAGTGAGATTTTATGTCCACTCAAGTGCACATTGGCCAGATGTGTAGCCATCGGACTATTCTCTACAGCCACTAAATCCCGCATTATTACCACTGATTATATCAGGGTTTCCACATGAATCATTCTGTGCTCTCATCCTGCAAACATCCTGCTGGGCACACTTGTGTCTCGCCATGAACTTTGTGTGACAGAGAAAGAAATGCAAACCGGTTACCTCCACTCTTGCCATGGCAATGGACGCGACAAGAAAAGCGATCCTGTACCTGTGTATCTGTCTCCCAAATGGTCTGTGTGTTAGTGTAACAAGATCTGAAAAAACTCCCCTCGATGACATTTTAGAACCCCCACTGTAACTGACCTGGGCTGGGGAGTCACAAGTAGGATTTAGGTGAGTACTCAGGCTTCTCTCAGGTTCCTGTTTGTCTTTTCCTAATGAATTCAGCCATAAGAAAGCTTCAGATGAGGCCCATTTTTTCCACATGGCCAGGATATCATATACTGGTGCACGAGCTGTTTTTTGTTTTTTGTTTGCTTGATGCAAAAGCTTTAATTTTAAGACATGTATGTAAAATATCTCTCTTTGACTTGACATATGAACTGATGAAGCATTTGTCATTTTACTTTGAGAAAAAAAGTGCTCATTAAACATGCTGTGGGATGACTGCTGAGGTGTCCTGCATTATAGCACCTTGCTGCTTCACTGTTGGACTGCACCACTCGGCCACTCCTAACTCTCCTGTTCCCTCTGCTGGGAAAGGCAGATATTGCACACTCCAGATGAAGTACGAAACGCAGACTTGGAGTAAGTAATTTTGTTTTAAAGATCATTCTTTGCATTGCATTACCAAGAATCACCTGTGTCTTGTTCTGGTTTGATTCCAGTCTGCCGTATTCTTTGCAAAAGGCATGGCCTAGGTGAAAGCCTTGCTGAAAACCCCTCGGTATAAAATATTGTTCTTGTGTCCATCTGGTGACAGAAGTAGCAGGGTTTTTTAAAAAAGGAGGGGAGAATTCTTTTTTCCTTCTTTGTTTTTGCAGCAGCATTCAGGTAATTTAAAGAAGCTTGTTATCCCTCCAGCATAAGAACCACATTTCAGTTCAGATCATTTTACTTTGTAAATGACCTTGTAAACATAAGGCTTCCAGTTTTTTTTTTCCTTTGGACATGCACTCAATTTTTAGGTAACTTTATTTGGTTTGTGCATGTGTGTGTTTGTGCGTGTGTGTGAAGGAGGCGAAACTTTTGCTGAACCTCATAAAGATGGATAGTGTTTGTGCTTGGTGCAGTAGTTATACAAACAAGAACTAATACTCAGCATTTGCATTTTCAGCTAACCGCCTCTAAGAATATTGAGCATCAGCTGTCTGTCTGTCATTTGAACTGGTGAAATAGATCAGCGTTACCTTTGTTCTTTTGGCCACAGCTCCCTCAAGATGTGACAAAAGATTGTTGTGACAAGTGCCTCACCCTCCAGCAGAGGACCAGTTTGTCTCCCATTTGCTTGTGTTGACTGTTTGATAAAAGCCAGCCTACTTTTGCTGTTTGTGTTTCTGCTTTCGTTTTCCTTTTTTGTATTGAATAGCACAACAGGCAAGTTCATTATGCGTGTGACTCATCCCACTAGCCCACACCCCCTCCCCATCTGCTGCTGTGCGCTGGAAAGGAGAGGGAACCGCCATTGATCACTTCTTCCCTCACACATGCACGCACACAGCCCACCTTCAACATCACTATCGATCGACATGTTTAATGTTTTTGTGGGAAATAGCTGGCATTTCCTTTTGTGTCTGTTTACATCTGTTCCCTACCATTTGCTGACATTCTAATAAATCACGGAGCAGACATGTAGAAGATGAAAAGTAAAAGACAATCTAGCAAATTATTCAGACAGTCTCAGACCAATCAGACACTGATTGAACATGCTGTGATTTCTTTTTTAAGGAAAAAGAAATTACATATAAGGAAAAATGTATGGATAGGTGAGCTTTTCTTTTTTTGCATATGGTATTCAGTTGTTACAGCTGTTAACAGCAAAGACCCTGCAGAATGGTCGATAAGCGTTACATATATCCTGCATAAAACATTTCCTGACTGCCCCGCTCTCAATACTTGAGAATGGGGCTATTGTGTTTAAGAGTTAAATGCTTGTAACAAACACTGACATCCACATATGGGATTATTTTGAAGTCGATGATTAATATTTTTAACAAACGTTCAAACACAATTTCCCTTTGTTTGTCTTCTCTTACAGTGCTTTAAAAAAAAGTAAAATAGAATAAGAGTTGGTTTATGGAGCAAACAGAAACTAAAAAACTGAGAAACATTATCACAATGAAATCAAGGCAATAGCTTTTTCACTTTCTCATCTTTCTGACTTGGTCTTTTTTTACATCAAGAACTGAAAGACACTGTTCGTCGACAAAACAGTTTGCAGGTAGTGTATGGTGACTTCACAGCAGTTCTGGCCTGCCAAAAGGTCCAATCTGGTCCCCAGGCTGGCTCTGAAAAGTGTGAAAATTGCAGAAAGGAGGGTATAAGTTGTTAAGAATGGATCACATCATGAGATTGGTTGTCTGAACTGTTAATTTAATCCGAGTCAGAGGTCTGAATCATCCTCACTTTTACAGTCTTCTTACTGACAAAGAAGTTTTTCATACCATGCCAAAGAAAGGTGGTTAAACCACTGTTTCCTGCTGATGCATTATAGCATTTCTTTGTGATCAAAGTAGAATGATTGAATAGACATAATGTTGAAACTGCACCTAATTTTGTTAAAACAGCTCATACTGTAAAGGAGTGGTGGAGATCGAATCGGCCTGCGTGCAGCCCGTGAACTGAGTTTGACTCTTCTGGTTTACAGGGATTCCTGCAGCCTTATTACTATAGTGCTTCCCTGCTGCACTTGAAAGAAAGAGCGCACTAACAGCGATTGAGCTGACTGTTAAGGCCATGACTTCACAACTAAATTGATGATGAGACACGATCCATTAGGGCCTGTCTGATGGTGTCTTGTACATGCATGCTGAGCACTAGTGTGCGTGTGTATGACACAATTATTGTCTATCAGCAGAACACTGCAATATCAAGGGAAAAGAAAGCAAATAAGTTTATAAGTTAAAAAAAAAAGGCTGGGGTTAAGATCTCTTTAGGACAGACAAAACAGTGAGTAACCCTTTTAACTGGAAACTGCAGGCTGAATGTGTCTATAGCTTCTGAAATGATGATGCATGTCAAGTTTGCTTCACCACTGATAAACAGTACATATATGGTCTTTATTTAATCAGGTAATCTCTTGAATTGGATTGATAAGAAGGTTAGTAGAGATAAGAAAGATCTCTATGGGCGTAACTTGGGAGTGTTCTCTTCATCAAGGCGGTTGTATGATGAAAGAGTCTGTTGTGTGAGGATTAAGGTCATGTGCATTAACATAATAACAGCACTTCCATTAATTTCGGTTCAGTTACCTTGAATTATGGGATTTGTTGAAATGTTTATATTTGTTTTCAGGCATTTCTGTCACTGCAAGTATCAAGTCAAATGCATAAAAGCTTTCCAAAACGTTCTTACAGTGTCCTCCTGTTCAAAATGACTCTGATTTCCTGCAGGGGGAGTGAACTAAAGTTCAGGGAAGTTTTGAGCCATCAAAGCAAAACAGTGGACTAAAGATGCTAAAGCCCTCTGTAAAACTGATTGAAACTACAAAGTCAGGTGATAATTCTGTGTGAATTTGGGACTAAAAGCAAAAGAATAGCTATTGATTTCAGTGAAACAGACACCTGATATGACTTAAGTAACATTTCTATTTATTTATTAACATATATATTTATATAAAATGTATGTGTTATGCAGTCCAGATGTGAGCAGGGAATGACAAGTCCAAAATTATCTTCATCTGGAATTTCTGGATTAGTATCCATCCATCCATCCATTCATTTCTGGGTCAGCTGCCATGGTGTGAGAGGCGGGGTACACCCTGGACTGGTCACCAGTCTGGCATAGGACAGACAACCATCCACGCTCATATTTACATCAAGAGCCCAAAGTGAACACACGCAGACGGAGTGAGAGCATGCAGACTTCACACAGAAAGGCCCAGCCTTGATTCAAACCCAGGAGTTTCTTAATGTGAGTGCTAACCACCACGTTCATAATGATTAAACTTCTAATAAAAGCTCCACCACGTTTACCAGAAATCGTCAATCAGTCACAGCTTACACAGCGTTATTGCCACAGGCTAAAGACTGTGCTAAAGAAAAATTTTGCCTGCTGACTGGCTAGGTTGCGCTCCCAGGCTTGTTGCTGCACTGAGTGTGGGTTCCCTGTCACAGCCAAGAATGTTTTTGAGAGATATTTGCCGACATTAAGGTTAAGATATGGTAAAATATTGGACAGTCCATGGTTCTCTGTCTCGGTTTTTGGCCAGCGTTTTCCTTTCAAGTTGATGCATTTTGAAATAAAATATATTTCATTATGATCAGGAGGTACTTTGGTACTTATAGGCCTTTATAATTGTGGCTTTGAAACAAGTCAAGGTACAGGATACCTTGGATAAATGTTAGTTTTATATGTATGCATTAAGCATGTTTACCTTGAACTGAATTCAAGGTAAGTTGAATTCAAATCAATTCTTTTGAAGGCTTGGTCTGCGCTATAATGCATTAATGCATTCAGAAAGTGCTGTTAAAAGTTATTTTCCCCCCTACCTGTTTTTTTTTTTTTTTTTTTTTAGTATTTTGCATATTTGCCACACTTGCATGTTTCATGTTATCAAGAAATGTTAATATACTGTGTGAAAAAGTAATTGAGCCCTATTGTTAAATCATGAATTTACTGTTAACTAATTAACTCACATTTTTGGAAAACAGAGTTTATTTTCCCTTGCCACACCGATCCCAGCTTACTGCCAGACCTGTTGAATCACAAAATGACTTAAATAGAACCTGTCTGACAAAGTGAAGAAAGGTAAAAGATGTTAAAAATGCAACACATCATGCCAAAATCTTTGGCATGATGTCCCATTTGGTTCTTTTGCCATCAGAATTGTTGTCCAAAGGCAAAGAAAGATGTCCAACAGATTTACTTTACCAAATGGACCATCTCAGCCTTGCCGTAATGATCTATTTGATTCACCTTTGCTTTTATTGTTTATTTTATTTTCATTTGCTGAACAGGGAACAGACTTGACTGGGGAAAGGAAAAGGGAGAAAGAAAGAGGGAAGGAAAAAGAGCGGGGAAGAGGGACGTGATAAGGGGCAAAAACCAAAAACCAACAAAAGAAACAGACAAAAAATACATATATCAATCACCTGGATCACCTGTTGAGAAAGAAAAAGAGAAAACAAGCAGAAGAAAAAGGGAGCAATATAATAAACAACATCATCACGATGATCTATGTGAATATAACAGTAAATACTAAATATTAAATATTATTGTGCAGCACGTAAGATCGACAGCGTACAGTGTGCTTTGAGGTAGCAGCCAAAAAGGGTGTAGTTTGTGTGTGTGAGCACCCGTGTGTACACCTGTGAGCATGAGCGCGCTTGTATTTAAAAGGTTCCTTCATGTAATGATCTGCTAGAGTGTGTGGGGAGCCATAGCCCCGTCCGCCTGGGCATGAAGCAGGTATGGAGGAGATCAAGGCTCCAGACATCCAGAGGCCCCAAGAGCAAAGGAGACCAAGGAAGACCAACGGAGGGGCAAACATGCCACTCTCCTGGAAATAGCTGAGGAGAGCCCCAGATGAGGGGTCGCTCAGCAGCCATGGAGCAGAAGCCAAAGGGGGTTGCAGTGACGTGCCCGTGAGCTCCGCCGGCAGCCAGCTGTGCCAGAGTGACCGAGACCCAGGCTGAGAGGCCAAGGACACCCCACCCCTGAAGGAGGGTGGGGTGTCCTTGTAAGAAAGTAAGAAACAAATTCATTGACATCTGTCTGTCTGGAAAGAGTCATAAAGTCATTCCTAAGCATTTGGAACTCCAGTGAACCACAGTGAGAAGAACCCAGAACAATAAGAACTAGAAGCCTCACTTTCCTCAGTTAAGGTAATGTTCATAAAGTCTGCCTTTTTCCTTGGAAATCAAAGAAAAGGGCAGACTTCCATCAAATACGAATTCTGCAAACATTAATCTCCTGCTAAAACCAGGCAAAGACCTTGTATATCCCTCAAGCTATCGTCCAATATCCCTTATAAATGTAGACTTTATAATAATCTGCAAAGCTATCTCAAAGAGATTAGAGAAAATAACCCCCTCTTCATCCTGACCAAACTGGTTTCATAAAAGGTAGGCACTCATCAACAAATACATGTAGATTACTTAATTTGATAGACTACTCATACAGTAAAAACATCGAAACTACAATGTTTTCTTTAGATGCAGAAAAAGCATTTGACAGAGTTAACTGGAAATTTCTGTTTGCAACTTTACACAAATTTGGTTTTGGAACCTCTTTCGTTAACTGGTTAAAAATATTATACTATTCCCCAACAGCTACTGTCAAAATAAATGACCAAACATCCTCCAGCTTCTGTCTTCTGAGGGGCACCAGGCAGGGATGCCCACTCTCCCCTTCACTGTTTGCAATTTTTTGTGAACCACTAGCAGCAGCAATTAGACAGAATTCAGTAATTAAGGGCATAAAGTGCAAGAACGTGGAACATAAAATCAGCCTTTATGCGGATGATGTGTTACTTTTTCTCCAAAACTCACAAACCAATATCTCTGGGGTGATTGAATTGATAAACTCTTTTGCAAGAATATCAGATTACTCAATTAACTGGTCAAAATCTACAGTCCTCCCGATTAATTGCTCTTTCCATAATTCTTCTTCTACACCACTGCAATCTCCAATTCACCAGACAATTATATCCATGCTCTTTGGTTCTGTCCACCAGTTCAGAAGTTTTGTGAAGACTTATCGAAGTGTCTGAAATGTAGCATTCCAACTTCTCCTTTAGTGTGTTTGTTGGGCAGCTTAGATAATGTCACTACAGAAAAGAATATAGCCCATATGGTTTTCACTGCCCTATGCATAGCCAAGAAAACAGTCCTCATGAACTGGAAAAATAAAAATAATCTTAATTCTAACCAATATAGAAATTATCGATTAGATTACATTAGTCTTGATACAGCCTCTGCCACCACATCAGATCAATTGCTCTGGGCTCCTTTGATCAGCTCCATCACCTAGTGGGGGTGGGGGGTCATAGTTTGGTCCCACCTTTGCTGTTGTGATTGGTGTGGGGGTAGGGACAGGCTTGGGGCGTCGGGGGATTCCCCAGAAGCATCTTCCTTGGAGGGCTCAACCCCAGGTTGCGGTCATGGCCTATTAAGGGCTCTGTTGGCTCTTAGGTGACGGTTTCCTCGTGGCTGCGTGCAGCGGGGCTAGAGGAGGGTCTGTGCTGACGGACGTGGGTTACTGACCTGGTAGCCTGGCTGCCCCTGGGTGGGTCCAGGACGGGCGTGGGGTTCTGGGGGTGCTCCGTCTCTGGGCTGGGGCCCTGGCTAGGCCTTGGGGGCTTGGGTCCTGGTTGGTGTGTTGCCGAGGTTGTGGGCGGGTGGGTGTAGGGGGGCCCAGCCCTGGCGCAGGGTGCCACAAGTGCATCAAGCCACCTAGGGGGCTCTTCAACTGGTGGGGGAGGCTGTTACATCTTGCAGGAGGTCTCCTCTCTTCAGGAGCTCACTCTGCAGGAGGGGGAGATATTGGAGAGGTGGAGGAAGATCTCAGCCTGGGCGTCTATTGTCTTGTGTAGTCTGGAAGATGAGTGGAAGACCGGGTGGGTGCAGTTTTCTCTGTGGTGGGGTCAGGTGGGCTGTCCCGGGCTCTGTGGGGCCAGGCGATGCTGCTGAACTGGGGGCCCCTTTCCCTGGCGGGTTGCAGAGTATGGGGGTGCCTACTGGGGTCAGCGGGGGAGCTGGCCCCAGGGAGGGGTCACTTGCCCCTCCCTTCCTTCCCTCCCCATCTCCAGCTGCCTCCCTCTTCCTGCTCCACCACAATCACCCACACATGCAGGGCCTTGGGGTAAAGGTGTGTCACCAGGGTGCAGGGGAGGCATCCCCCCCTCTGACCCCTTCTGGCTGCCTGTGCCTCAATTTTATCCCACAACTTAGACATTCACATTACTCACACTCTCATAACATATACATATAGGATCTTGGGGGTGGGCACGCTACACGGAATCCAAAAGACCACCAGGGTGTACACCAAACCCCTGGCGTCGTTGCCCACCTCTCAATTTTAAATACACGTAGACATTGAAGGCTATAAGGAGGGGCTATGCGCATGTAGCTCCATGCCCTCCTGGGTTTTAAATGCACCTTAGAATACACATGCATCAACACTACATATGAGTGGGCGGAGGGAGGTTTGGAGTCTTCACACACCCCTGTTCTCTGCAGCCTGTTGGAGCGGGGGGTCTGGGAGGAGGAGTTGGCCTTCCGATTGGGGTCTGGAATGTGGGGCCTCCCTGCTGCTGCCGAGTAGGGGCAGTCTGCTTCTCTCCACCCCAGGGAAAAGGGTAACACTACCTGGGTCTGGGTGCAGTTTCCCCCTCCAAAAAAAAAAGTTCATAATCCAGCAATAAGAAAGAGACTGGGCAAAAATGGCATCTATGAGACCTTTTCAAGTAGGAATACACTTCTGACCAAAACTTCAAGGATAATGGGGCCAAACTCAATGACTCATTGCACATTATGAACAACTCCTTGATTGCAGTTCTTGCCTCTGAGGTTAGCACAACCCATTATTAGGTTTTGGGGACAATTACTTTTTTCACACAGAGCCAGGTGGGTTGGGTTAACTTTTTTCCCCATTAATTAATGAAATCATCATGTAAAAAACTGCATTTTGTAGTCGTTTGAAATGAAATTTGCCTCCAATCATTCCTGTTCTGATTCTTTGTAGCTCTGATGTGTGCATCAGTGTTATTGGTATACCAGGAAATTGTGCATTGACAAAAGTTCCCCTTTGCTTGGAATGCAAAGTGCGATTAAATGTGGGGGGTTTTTCAAGTTATTATTTTTTTTCAAATTAATTAATCGCAATTAACACGTTAAATTCCCACTCCTAGTATATGCCTTATCATGACTAATGTTTGGCCATCAGTTTTTGTTGTTATAGCTGACAGCTTGACAGTTTTAAGCAGTGTGTGGTTTGTGGTCATTTCTTAAAGGATACTGTGTGTTTGATATACGGTGTTGCAGCTCTCCCTGTATTTTTTCACTTCTTCCCTGAGCCCGATCAAATGCTGCTTGCCAAGATACAGCCCCTGAGTTCCACTGTCCAATCAGAGCCATTCTTCCTTCTTAACTTACAGCTTTTCTCCCCCACGCAAAGCTGGTGGGCCCAGCATGTAATTTGTCAGAGTTGGGGCCCAGTCCTGCTGTGTGAGGGAGATGCTACCTCCCACAGAAGATCTATAAGTTGTTGGTGGGGGAAGGGGGCAGGTAAAAACTGGGGAGAGAGAGAGAGGGAGGCAAAAAAAAAAGAAACAAAAGAGAGAGAAAAAATGAAAATATAAGAGAAAGCAGGCAGACACAAGGCCACAATGCCAGGTTGAGAGGGAGTGTGTGTGTGTGCATGAGCAAAGCACGGGTGGATGAAAATAAGATGTTCCTAAGACCATGGCGTGGGAAGGAATCCTTTTACGTAGATTCTGGGGAAACCTCTCTCAAGGGAATCTGCCAGAGAAATGTGCCTGTGAGCGGGGAATGACAACTAAGAGAGAGAGAGAGAGAGAGTGAATGAGAACACTGTATTCTGTCAGCAGCAATATACCCCTGCTGTAAACTCTTCCACGCCTACTCGTGATGCAAGTTGAGAGAGGCTAGAGAAATCTAGCAATTACCAATATTATTGGAAGCCTGAGTAAAAGACCCTGGCAGCCCACGCAGTGCATCCACACAACAGGGTTAGAGGATTTTCTCTCTCCTCTGCACTCCCGTTTCTTGAGGAAAGTCTAACCTCAGTGCAAACTGTTGAGTTTTGGTGTCAGTCTGAACCCAGTTTTATAGCACAAAGAGAATAATTTCAAGTCCAAACATTTCAAAAGCATCAGCTCATGAAGGTAAATCTCTTTTCCCTGAATAATATTCACCCGTGTACTTAATGGGATTTGTCTCCTGCATGTTGAGCCTTGCTATTCTCTGCATCATTCTTCTTGTTGCTATGACTTCCCTCCGCTCGAAGCAGTAGTCTGCAGTAGTTGTGCCCACAGTACATGTTATAAATCTGAAAAGGCACAGCACGTCATTGAAAAGTCAAACATTGGATTTACATGTACATATATGGTGAAACTGACTGATATGAAGTGAGATCTGAACTGTTTGCATGCTCTGTGCTCTTTGTTGATTTACACCGAGTGCCATGTTGCCTGTCACATCATGGGTTGTAGTCTCTGAATGCTTTGACACATGAAGCCCATTTTCTTAGAGTTTACCTGCACATATTGGCTCTCTGTCTTTATTTGGCTTATTTAAAATGTTTTCATGAGAACAGTTTCCCTCCTCTAAGGCTGTAGCTCTTTTCTGCTTTTGTTATTCAGTCGATCCTTCTTTTATTTTTTCCTTTCCACTCTTATTCCACTCTTTCTTACTCTTGTTGTTTGTTTGAAGACCACGGCATGAAATGAAATTATATTTAAAGGTTTTACATTGGAGATTTGTCAGACCTGCAATTAAAGGTGAGCCTATAATAACATGTTGATGAATTATTTGGCACTTTCCTTTAGGGTTTTTACAATACTAGAATTTCAAACAGTAGAGATACCCTGGAAAATACTTAATACAATTTTCAATGCAATGGGGGAAAAATTAAAAACAATCATTTAAGAGGCATCCATTTTTAACAATAGTTACAACAGTACTGGTTGGTGTAGATGTTTTCAGCTACAGCTAAGGCTGGGTGATATGACTTTAAGTTAAAAAAATGACAATTCATGAAACATTTTCCCTCAATTAGGATTAATGAATGATATATATGTACACGCAAACCCACACACGGATAGGATATTTTTGTTCGTTAGTGTTGTAAAAGATTGGCAGTATTACTTTTGGTCGTTAAAACTACAAAAAGTGTCCAAAACACGGACACAGCATTTTGTATTTGGCAGAGGCCGCTTTAGTTGTGCTGTCAGCTCGGTGTTTGAGTTTAAATATTAACGGTCATTTTGGGTATAAAGTAGAATTTTTGAGATTAAAGTTGTAATACTATTTTGAGTAAAAAGTCCAAATATGGTGATTACAGTTATTTCAAGATAAACTGTTTTAAACGGTTTTTCGATACCCTGTAAGTTAGTGACATCGTACTTCAGAATCAGTTTTAGTAAAAAGGAAAGAAATGATTTCTCTTTTAGCACATAAACACAGTGTGGTGAGAAGTATAAGGACGTTGAAAAGATGGTGCAGAAAGCTGCATCTGGTCAGATGGAAAAACACACAAATGTGGAAGAGTTTATTTGTACAAAATTAAATGGCTGGTGATGGACAAATGTAAGGTTGCTGATGGTTACACCTTTGTGCAATAAAGAGGCATAAAAAGGCATTTTGTAGAGGGTATAGGAAAGGTTTGTCTTGAAACAGCAACAGTAATCTTCACATTTAAATTTCGACTTTATGGGGAGGACCTTTACAGTTAAAGTATTATTATTGATGTGTGCAGCGACCAGGTTAACATTAGTAACAGTTTTTTATATTTTGATGAATGTTTTGATGAATTGAAATTTTTCATGAAGACCGAGGTGTTAGCCTTTAAGACGCTTCAGCAAGTTTTTCTACTACTGTTCACGTGTTTGGCTGCTAGTGAGGGGGTGGGCCTGAGTGCCTGCCTGTCTGCTGCAGTAGTCTGTGAAGTTGTGTGTCACTGTTAGTACCATTTATTATCCGAATATCCATTTTTCTGTCAACCCTATTCGGCACATATGCTTCCTACGGTAGAAACAGAAATTTGGTATAGAAACCTGTTTTGCCAACATGTGACTAAATTCGACATTTTAATCTGCTTCCTTCAGCATGACTTTGGGTTTATGTTAGCCAAATTTGGGGGAAAGGGTTCTTTCATTATTTTACTTTAATGACTAAATTGTAAGTGTTGTAGTATGCATCTGTAAAAGACGGATAGCAGACCCGACCACATATCGAACATGTTTAACACTTTTCAAGAGACTTTATTCTGGTTGTCGTAACTTAACAACCAGCTTCAGCTTTGCAGCTCCCAGTCACATGTGCAAAACAGCAGGACCCAGTTAATTTCTCTTAAATGCAGGTGGGGCATAATTGCTGATGCCGCTCCAGTGCGTCAGCCTCCCCGCAGCCGCGCCACAGCACAAACCACACCCCGTGACATATGCCCATCGCCCGACTGAGGCTGGGGAGCCATCCAGCCAAACCTGCTACCCTCTAGACCCTCTATCACATACATCTGGCGCTCGGTCTGCTACTGCAGCTGTTCCTGCTGGCAGCAAAACACCGCTGCCTGCTCACTGTGCATTACCGTGAGCTCGGCCACCATTTGGGCCAGCTCCTGCATTAAAACAGTGCAAGGACTAGTGATATGCATTTAAATGCATACAACTCACCAAAACACTTCACAACAATTCATAAAATGCACAAACTTGAATTTACGTCCTTCTAAGCTACCCAAGCTGTCGGTTTGGTCAACTGTTTCTAAAATGCAAATGATGTAAATGTTCCCAGGCTACTTATAATAAGAAATGTTAGTTAGATTATGATATACAAGGAGTGACTGCCACATAGACCTACTTTTACCTCCATCAGCAAACCATGCCAAAAAAGATGTTTGGTATCAATACTAATACTACTACTACTACTACTACTAATAATAATAATAATAATAATAATGGCTGTTATTTTGCTGCAAAAAATCTTTTTTAATGTATCTCTTCATTCTTGCATGTCATCTCTTGTTTTGCTCTTCCCAGCTAAGTGTAATAGTGTTTGCATTGCTCAGTATAGCCCACACGTCGGCAGTTGAGTTCTTTGAGTTCTTTATGGCCCAGCGATAACCTCAATCAATCAATCAGTCGTACATCATAGACGACATGGAGGGAAGTGCTGATTTCCATGATTAGAAACTTATGTCGTGTTCGCATTTCCTAACTATGGAGAAATGAGCTTGTCAGCCAGGAAGTAAAGATGATGAAATTAAAGTGGGGAAGCAGGGAGGCAGGACAAACTTCATGATTCAATATTTTCCTGTGGCTTTTAATTTAGTTAAAAATAAAAGAGTCATTTCTAAAGGCTAGCCTCTCTGTGTTTGTGTTAAGAGATATATTGTAAAACACTTCTTCAGCAGAGAATCAGAGAGGAGAAACACACAGAATTTCTTGCTAGCAAGGGCAGCCTAGAGTGAGACTCAGAGACTCGCCCTGAGGACTTGCCCTGGTCCTTTATTTATACACTTCAGTGGGTGCTTGTGTGGTGTGTGTGTGGTGTGTGTGTGTGTGTGAGGGGGGGTCAGAGTGTGACCCCATAAAGACTTCCCTAAAACTGCTGGTCTGGAAAGTCCAGCAGTTCATCAAACCAAAACCACTTAGACTGGAAACAGATATAACTACGTTAATCCTACCGTAAAACAATAAAACAAGGTACGAACTTTCCCATGCTCCTAGGATGTGGGGGTGAAAGCCAGAACACCCTGGAATGTTACAGACTTCCTAGGATGAGACATCCTTTCAATAAACACAAATGATTACATGCAGTATTCTACCATATACAAACTTATATCATTAAAAGATTATACTGACTACTAAGTACAATTTTCCATTGACAGTTTGTATCCCTCTTCTGTTTTTTTCCTCCACTGGACTGTAGATATCTCCATCACCTGTACCCTGCTGAAAGCAATCAATCACCATCTTGTCTTAGGCTTCAGTGACGCAGGTAAAGGAACTGAGCAGGTCAACACAAGGGAATGTTTCAGGCTTGATTTGTGAAGAAGCAGCATGATGCTGAATGAGCATGCGCTCAGACTGAGGCTACTGTGAAGGCTGCTGATGTCCTCACCGATGGTAGCCTTAAATATTTAGTGAAGGAATGATTTCTGAAAAAAAAAAAATTCAGTACTGACCTCAGAAAAGGCAGAAAGAAAAATATCATTGCCACCTATTTTGACAGTTTGATGGATACAGTATAAAGCTGTTTTGAGAAAGTATTTTATGAAAGAACTTAAATATAATAAAGGAAAATTATACCTTTTTTTCAATTAATCAAAGTCAATATAAACTTTATTGTCATCTCTACTATATATAGTACAGTATATAGAGAGAGACGAGACGACAAGGCTCCAGTTCCATTCAGTGCAAAAGAACAACAATAAATATAGGAAGAGTAAGAATAAATATATATACACTTTGAGACTGTGGTAAGGGGAGTAAATATACACTTTGAGGTAAAAAGAGTTAATAACAGTCTAAAATTTACAATTTACAATTGAGATTTTAAGTGACTTTGAAGTGGGGGTGTGGCAGGAATAAGGCACGGCGGGTCCAGGGATCAGTGTTTTCAGACATCTTTATTCAAAACACCACACACCACACACCACACACACCTGAGTCCCCGTGTTTTTAACGTGGCGGGCGTGATTGCGGATGCCGTGCAGGTGCGTCCGCCCTCCCTGCACGCCACCGCAGACCACGCCCCACCACAGGGGGGTAGTGAGTTCAGGAGTCTGATAGCTGATTTATCAAAAACAACATGAAAAGATCTTAAAGGGGATTTAACCTAGACCCATTTGTTCAGGCAGAACACGAGGACGTGGAGATGATGTGAATGCATACAAGGTGAAATGAAAAGTCACGATCAGATGCAAATTCACTCAGGGCAGTGCAACCTAACGGGATAAAATATAGGAGATGAGGTTTCAGCTTCAACAAAAGACCCCCATATGTTCATATTGTGGTCATTAGAATGAGAGAGATAAGAAAAAAAGCTGAGATACTGGAGGGGAACAACACACAAACCGAACTTCGTTCATCTCTAATGCTAGTGCTAATAATTATAGTTGAATAATATCCAAGGCCTGCAGAGGCTGGGCTGCAGGGCACCAGAAGTTGACATACAAACGTATCCAAGGTTGTATAGAATTATAAAAAAAAACCAAAATGACAATTCATATTTCTTTGTACTCTAATTAAAGTTGACCTGATATATTATTACCCAACGGCCGGAGGTGGAATACACTCACCAGCCACTATTCTTTGGCCCACGTTTAGATTTTGGTTACCAGTTTGAGTTGATTTGAGCTTTGGGAGGTGGCACATTGTCCTTGTTAAAGCAGGATGGTTCTAAAGAAAATTGACATGGCCAGCAACAATACTCAGGTAGGCGTTGAAACAATACTTGATACACAGACCAGAGGACGGTCTGAATTCAACCTCACCTCTGGTGCCGGTGACCACCTCTCAATTTTAAATGCATGTAGACATAGAGTGTCCTTGGGAGGGGCTGTGCTGACAACTGCTGCTCTCTGGCAGAAAGCAAAATGCCCTCCCATGCTTTAAATTCACTTTAGTACAACACACAGCAACACTACACATGTGCGGGAGGAGGTAGGTATGGGGTCTTTACACACCCCTGTTCTCTATTAGCCATCGGGGCGGAGGTGTTGGGGTCTGGGGCCATGGATCCTCCATGCATGCTTCATGCCCTGGGCGATGGGGCTATGGCTCCCCATAGATCGTTACGTGGAGAACCCTTTTGAATACAAGCGTGCTCATCCACACAGGTGTGCACACGGGTGTTCACAGACACAAACTACACCTTTCTTGGCTGCTGCCTCAAAGTACATTGTGCGCACTCAGTCCTGCATGCTGCACAACAACATGCAATATTTAGTATTTACTGTTATTTACTGTTAGCTAGATTAATACAATGGTGCTGGGTTTATTATGTTACTCTCTTTTTTTTCTTTTTAAGTGTTTGTTCTCACTGTCCCCCTTCCCCTCTTTTTCTGTTCCTTCATCTTTGTTTCTCCCTTTCCTATCCCCCAGCCATGTCTGTCCCATCTGTAACAACTGAAAATCAAATAAATTAAATAATAACAACAAATGTCGATCAAATGTACCGAAATTGCCTTCCTTTTTTCAGACTATTCTGTGTGAACTCTAGAGATGGCTGTGTGGTAGAATGTGTAAAAAAAATTCCAGTAGATCAGCAGTTTCTAAAATACTTAGACCAGCCATCTCGCATGAACATCCATGCCATGTTCAAAGTCACTTCAGTCACCTTTCTTCTTTATTCTAATACTCAGCAACTTAAGCAAATCAACTTGACCATGTCTACATGCCTAAATGCTTCACACTGCTGACATGTGATTGGCTGACTAGATATTTACATAAACAATGGGTTGGAACAAGTGCCGCTTACAAAGTGGCTGGTGAGTGGATGTATCTTCACAAGGCATGCAAGTGTAGCAGTGAACATAGCAACGACACCCACTTACTTTTCAAACTGTTCTCTTTAATAGTATAAGACCTTATATAAGGCATTTATATCTCCAACTCTGTGTCTAAGCCACATAAAGAAGTTAATAATTTAGAAATCTTATGTAACTGTTTTGCATATTTTTCAATCGTTCATTTACTTATGAACACATGTTAAAGAACAAAACCACAGTGATGGTTAATTTTGGTGCAGAAACTAAAAATTGGCATTGAAAACAAACCTTGAACTAAAAAGGAGACATTGGCATTGAAGTACTGTTTGGTTCTTTAACCGTCAGAATTGTTGTCTGAAGGACAACAAAGATACCCAATGGATTTACTTTACCAAGTGGATCATCACGGCCTTGCCGTATTGGTCCATTTGATCGACCTTTGTTGTTAATATTTGTTTTATTTTATTTTATTTTCAGTTGTTACAGATGAGACAGACATGGCTGGGGGATAGTAACGGGAGAAAGAAAGATGAAGGAAAAGAAAAACAGGGGAAGAGGGACAGTGAGAAAGGGCACTTAAAAAGAAAAAAAAAATCTCCCGGATCACCTGTTGAGAGAAAAAAACAAAGAGAAAACAAGCAAAAAAAAGAGAGCAGCTTAATAAACACAACACCATCGCATTAATCTAACTAAGTGTAAATAACAGTAAATACTAAATATTGAATGTTGTTTTGCAGCACGCAGGACCGACAGCGCACAATGTGCTTTGAGGTAGCAGCCAAGAAAGGTGTGGTTTGTGTCTATGAACAGTGAACACCTGTGTGCACAGCTGTGTGGATGAGCACGCTTGTATTCAAAAGGTTTCTCAATATAACGATCTGCTAGAGGGTGTAGGGGGCCATAGTCCTGTCCCCCAGGGCATGAAGCATGCATGGAGGAGATCCAGGCCCCAGACATCCACAGGCCCCCACAGCGGAAGAGCCCAAGGAGGACCAGTGTAGGGGAAACCCTGCCACCCTCATGGAAAGAACTGAGGAGAGCCCCAGACGTGGGGTCACCCAGCAACCATGGTGCAGAAGCTGCGGGGGGCTGCAGTGACGTGCCAGCGGGCTCTGCCGGCAGACAGCCATGCCGGAGTGGACCAAGCCCCAGACCCAGAGGTCCGAGGTTCAAGGGGCCCCCAGCCCCCGGAAGTTGCCCGACTGAGCCACGGGCACCCGGCCCCCGCCAAGCAGCCACCAGGAGTGAGCCGGTACATAACTGAGCACCCAGCCCCGGACACCAAGAACCACCAACGCACCGATGCCTGAGGGCGCCCATACCTGGGAGGGCCTGAGATGTTCCCAGAGAAGTGGAGTCTAAGACCCGACCTGACATATAGACACAGACAAACAGGCACACACAGACACAAACGTGTATTCCCACCCTGATGCACACATATCAACAGAAATGGACACTATACACACACTCACACTCCCAAAACATACTCTATACCCCAGGTCCAGGTGCCCTCGCCCCCAGAGGGGGGATCTGCACCTAGACCCAGGAGATGTTACCCTTTTCAATTTCAATTCAATTCATTTTTATTTATATAGCGCCAAATCACAACAAAAGTCGCCTCAAGGTGCTTTATATTGTACAGTAGATACAGAGAAAAGCCCAACAATTATATGACCCCCTATGAGCAAGCACTTTGGCGACAGTGGGAAGGAAAAACTCCCTTTTAACAGGAAGAAACCTCCGGCAGAACCAGGCTCAGGGAGGGGCGGCCATCTGCTGCGACCGGTTGGGGTGGGAGAAAGAAAACAGGATAAAGACATGCTGTAGAAGAGAGACAGAGATTAATAACAGATACGATTCAATGCAGAGAGGTCTATTAACCCTTTAAAGCCGGTCGGAGCGGGCACGCTCTGTTTTGCGTAACTATTTTTAAATCCCGGTAGCTCTGCAACCACGTAAGCTAGCACAATAATTTTTTTTGCATATGAAACCGGAGGAGTTGTACTTACATCTTATGCCATCAGCTTGTCCTCGGTCACAGTTTCCTTCCACATATAACTTTGCAAAAACTGCATAAAAAGCGCTTGCAGCAACAAAAACATAATATTCCAGAAACACGCTTTGCCGATCCGATCAGCTGTTTGTAACACTTCCTATGTTGGAATAGACGTCAGCGCGAACTTTTGCATGTCCGCCATGACCTGCCCGAAACCGGAAGTGACGTCATTTTTGCGGAAATGTAGTTTTTTACCATCAACGCCTCATGAGCCTATACTGGTGTTTTTAAAAGTTATCTTTGACTTTATGACTTTCTGTGTCGTTTCTGGGATGCTTAGGACTCATATTGCACTGCTGGAAATAGTTTATTTTGATGCACATGCTGCTTTTTTGCAAATTTGCATTATAATATTTATTTTCGTTTTTCCTGCAGTATATAAAAATTAGTGTATTTCAAAAATAAAACTATGAAGACACTCAAAATAAATTTCCTGTGGTGGGAAACTATTTTGTGCAACTTTTTTGTATTTACAGTTTTGAGGGATAAGCCTCTTAAATTTCTCTAACTAGAAATATATGTAAAAAAACAAAAACGATTTTCAATTTTTTTGTAGTTTATTGCACTTTTTTTGCAATTTATGTAATTACTATGCACTTAATGCATACATATTATTAAAATTTGGGCTATAATGGTTGTATTGATGTATAGCAACTTGAAATGCTCCCAAAAATGGCTCCACAGCATGTAAACATATAATATTTGCTCTGGCGGACTTGGTTCTATGGTAGGTCTTAAAGGGTTAACACATATTGAGTGAGAAAGGTGACTGGAAAGGAAAAACTCAATGCATCATGGGAATCCCCGGCAGCCTACGTCTATTGCAGCATAACTAAGGGAGGATTCAGGGTCACCTGGTCCAGCCCTAAGTATATGCTTTAGCAAAAAGGAAAGTTTTATGCCTAATCTTGAAAGTAGAGATAGTGTCTGTCTCCTGAATCCAAACTGGAAGCTGGTTCCACAGAAGAGGGGCCTAAAAACTGAAGGCTCTGCCTCCCATTCTACTTTTAAATACCCTAGGAACAACAAGTAGGCCTGCAGTGCAAGAGCGAAGTTCTCTAATAGGGTGATATGGTACTACAAGGTTATTAAGATAAGATGGGGCCTGATTATTCAAGATTTTGTATATGAGGAGCAGGATTTTGAATTCAATTCTAGATTTAACAGCAAGCCAATGAAGGGAGGCCAAAACAAGAGAAATATGCTCTCTCTTTCTAGTCCCTGTCAGTACTCTTGCTGCAGCATTTTGGACTAACTGAAGGCTTTTCAGCAAGTTTTTTGGACATCCTGATATTAATAGTCCAGCCTGGAAGTAATAAATGCATGAACTAGTTTCTCAGTGTCACTCTGAGACAGGATATTTCTAATTTTAGAGATGTTGCGCATATTGAAGAAAGCAGTCTTACATATTTGTTTAATATGTGCATTGAAGGACATGTCCTGGTCAAAAATGACTCCAAGGTTCCTCACAGCGTTACTGGAGGCTAAGGTAATGCCATCCAGAGTAAGAATCTGGTTAGACACCATATTTCTAAGATTTTCAGGGCCAAGTACAATAACCTCAGTTTTATCTGAATTAAGAAGCAGAAAGTTAGTGGCCATCCATGTCTTTATGTCTTTAAGACATTCCTGCAGTTTAACTAATTGGTGTGTGTTACCTGGCTTCATGGATAGATAGAGCTGGGTGTCATCTGCATAGCAGTGAAAATGTATGCTATGTCTTCTAATGATACTGCCTAGGGGAAGCATGTATAATGTAAACAGAATTGGTCCTAGCACCGAACCCTGTGGAACACCATAATTGAACTTAGTGGGTGTAGAGGACTCTCCATTTACATGTACAAATTGGAGTCTATTAGATAGATATGATACAATACCTGTCTCCCTGGGGTAGAGACAGGCAGACCGTCCATGGTCCCGTAGCAGCAGGGAGACCCCGCATCCTAGACCCCGACCAGATGGCCAACTCCTCCTCCCAGCCGCCCCGATAGCGAACAGAGAACGGGGGTGTGTGAAGACCCCATGCCTCCCTCCGCCCACTTATATGTGGTGTTTTTGCGTGCTGTTCTAAAGTGTATTTAAAATACGGGAGGGCATGGTGCTTCCTGCCACAGAGCAGCAGGTGCCAGCACGGCCCCTCCCAAGAACCCTCAATGTCTACATGCATTTAAAGTTGAGAGGTGGGCACTGGTGCCAGAGGCGAGGTTGAATCCTCTGGACATTATATAGCGTGCCCACCGCCAAGGCCCTATATGTATGTGTTATGAGAGTGTGAGTAATGTGGATTGTAGAAATGTTTAGCTTAGTTTAGAGTTTAGAAATGTGTTAACATAAAATGTAGAATTATTGTAGACATACTGACACTGCCCTCAATGTGATAAAGGCCTGACTGTCATGAACTTAGGAGTAGATGGTAGGAGACCCCTCCCCCAGTTGAACTGTGAAGGGTCTCAACATTTGACCTGGATGACTGTGGTCTGGAAGGGAAATGGGTTTTTTATGACCTCTAGGGAGTCACCTACACCCAGTGTTTTAACTGTCACGCACACTCACTTACGCGCACACACATACACACAGGTATGCGTACACAGTCACACATGAGCACTCACATAGACACAGACACAGAGTTTGCAGCACACCGTAGGGGGTTTTTATGATGGGGACACCTCTATAAAGCTGGCTGTAACTAACAAAGGGGTGAAGATTTTGCAGAGGGACACACCGGCCTCGTCTTCCCTTCTAGAAGTGCATGCTTAAATGAAGATGAATAAAGATGAATAAAAGTTTTGTGAAAATGACTACTGAGTTCCGGTGCCATCTCTGGAAGTTTCAACGAATAAAAGAACAGGGGTAAAACTGATTTCGCAACAGTTTTGGTGCCGAAACCCTGGGATTCGCTCAAGGCCCAGAGAGGATGAATTGGCAGAGCTGAGATCGTGAAACGAGGCGAACAGAGAGCTAGCTCACGTGATTAAAAGGTAAGCACGACCTGTTTATTTTCGAACCGTGCATATTGTTTAAAGCCTAAATTATCTGTTCGCTAAGTTGAACGTATCGCAGTGTAAATTCACTCAGTAGAAAAAAAGGCGGCTAGCGTCCGTCTCAGTGCGTTAAAGCAAGAGACTTTTGTAAGAACTCCAAGTTGATGTTTAGCGTACTGTGAGCGACTAAAACAAGAGACTTTTCTAAGAACTCCAAGTTGATGTTTAGCGCCCTGTAAGAACATCTCAGTGCGTTAAAGCAGGAAACGTTTGTTACGGATTAGTAGAATCGGTGTTTCATCCGTGGCGGTGTGTGATCCGTCTTTAGTTATTAGGAAAAAAGTGGCGGTGTGTGATCCGTCCTCCGTGCGTTAAAGCAGGAAACGTGTGTTACTATTAGTTAGAAAGCGGGGTTTAAGGCCTCGTCGCCAGCTGAGGGCTGTGTGTGCTCCGAGTTTGGCAACTCCACCCTCCTTCGGACGCGTCGTTGGGACCTGTGGGACAGGAGCCGGGGTGGTGACCTGGGCACCGGGGGCGCCTTAAATAACTAAAGCTAGGTGTTGGATCCTAGTCACGGTTGATAACCTGCATGAGAGTGGGGGCAAGTTGCTTTGTTAGTGAGAGAACGACTGCTTGGCTCGTCCCACTGACTGCAGTGTGTGTAGACTGTGTAGTTGTGTGAAAGCGCCGTTAGAGTCGGCGTCTCGTCTGAAGTACGGGAGTCAATTAAAGTAACAAAAATAATTTGTGTCTAAAAGTGTGTGTTTGTGGTGTGCAGAAATTGCGGCAGGAGGCCGTGTCATGAATTGTTGCAAGCTGTGAAGTCAATTGCGGGGTTTAATTTGGTTTTATTTTTTATGGGGAAGAGAAACTGCGGTATCCAGTCCGTGGCGCAGTTTGAATAATTCGTGAGGCAAATGTGGCGCGATCTGAAGATCGTGAGCCTAATTGTCCTAGTTAGGTTGAGGTGTATAAGACCGGACGGCACCCGCTCTGTGTGCTGATCAGGGCGTTGTCCTGAATCAGCAGAAGTGTCTCGCAGAAGTTTGTATGGGACTGCAAGAAGTATGAAGTGTTTTTGAGCCAGCCTCGAGGGGCGGGTTCACAGGTGGAACAAAGGAAGAGTAAAATGTGCGTGTGTGTGAGAGAGAAAGAAAAGGTGGGGGTGAGTGACCAGCCTCTGAGTGTGTGTGAATTCCTTGATGACAAATAGGGAGACAAAGTAGATTAGTTGGTTTTCTGTGAAATAATAATAGTCAAGAAATCATAGTGATCAAATAGGAGAAAATGAACTAAAGTAAATAAAGCAAATTAAAAAGTGGATTAGTGTTAAGGTAATGATAAATAAATTGATAAAACTAATAGTGACATTTAAAGGTGATCAAGTATTCAAGGATGAATGGAGAATTTAATTGTGGACTGCATGAGAGCTGTTGGGGTGAAAGGAAAATGAGGTTGGAGGAGTGAGTTAACAGGTTAATGTGTGGGTGTAAAGCAATGGGGTAAAAAAAAAAAGAGAGGGAAAGAAAATGATGAAAACAAAGAAAATAAAAAGTGTGGAAGTGTGAGTGGGAAATTGTCTCCAACTGGGGGAAGCAGTGACACTACAGGTCACCTTCTTCCCCTGCTGGACACAAAAGAAACCATAATTTGGAGTGTTGTGGATGAAAAGAATTAATAACAACATCAAGAAGATTTTTTGTGTTTGCGGTTAAGATCAAATAAAAATTTCATTTTTGGGGTTTAAAGTCAGTAGAGTTCAAAACAAAATAAGTAGAGATGTGTTGCTTTAGGAGTGATGAAAACATATGCAGTCACAGTGAATAATAAAAGTCTCTCAGTCTGTCGTTTACAGGTGGGGAACGGACCTGGATCAATTTTCCACGGGCAGCAGTCGGAAGAAAATTATAGGTTAAAATCATTAGAAAAATAAAAAAAATAGAAACACCCAGCCAGAATTTTTGGCTGAATTGTTTTGCAGCTTCCAGTCCTCATCCTGAACAAGCAAGCTCTAAGGAAGCTAATCTCTCCCTGAAGACATCGAGTGCAGTTCCAGAAGCACAGCCTTGAACATCAACAGTGGACAGAAGTCCAAGAGACGATACCAGAGTTCTGAGCAGAGAGGTCCAGCAGCACTATGGGCAAACGGCATCAGAAAGAGAAGATCCACCATCTAGATTGGATGGATGGAGATGCGTTTCCAGCAAGCTGCAACCTCACTGTGTGTGAAGAACCTTTGAGAAGACTGTCTGAGTTTGACATTTGCCATGTTTGGAGCGAGATGGTAATGAAAGAGACAGTGGGACAAAGAGATACATGGGACAAAGCTGAAGAAAACTGACTGCCAGTGGACGGAAAAGTGGGAGAGAAGAGCGGAGAGAAAGGAGCAGAAGAGGACTGAGGCTGCTGTTTTAGTTTGGGGAATCAAATTGGGTTAAGGAATCCGGGGAGACAAACGACTGCCCGGAAGTGGAGGATTGACACAGTGTCCAGACCACCACAAAAGGGGGAGGAAGACAAGCACTGAGGTATGCAAGAGTGCTGTTAGAAAAAAATGGAAAAGTGCCACCACACATGCACATAATATGCACTAGAGATAACACAAAATCATACATAAAGTGGCACACAAGCCTTTGGGGTTTAGCTGTGCATGACTATGACAGAGTTTTTCATTTAGATGTTTCTGAAACAAAATTTGGAGTGAACGGAGTTTTGTTTCAGAAAAAAGGGGGAAGGTACATAAAAGGATACATAGAAATAGAAAATGTATTAACCCGACTAACACACACACACACACACACACACACACACACACACACACGTAATGAAACTCATTAGCATCAAAAACAATTTTAAGTAGGTAATACTGTTACCATCATCCTGTCTGGTTTATTGAGTGGGTTGAGAAATGATACATAGACGACTGAATTAGTATTATTTTGGGGAACATGATAGCAGGGGTGAACAGAATCCTGCAGCCTGAGTTTAAATGAGTGAAACTAGCAGATTTTTTGGTTTTGTTTTGTTTTTGTTTCTGAAGTATAGGGAAGGTTTTACCATGGCACCAAGTTTTAGATTGGGTGTTTTCTCACCTATAAGAGAAAGAATATTCTGTGACAAGTCCTAGGACTGGGCTTCTGTATTTTTATTTACTTTTGTTTTTCAGTTTTATCTGTTATTTTTCATTTTATTTTTATTTTTTGAACAATGCACTGATTTCTGTTTGTGAATTTCTTTTCTTTAAGCAGATCTGCACGTCGGGAATTAAAAGTGCTACATGTCGTCGAGAAAATTGTTGCAAGTGAGTTTCTCCACATTAAAATGGGCTCTGGAGAAAGCCACTTATTTGGGACAATTAAAAAATGAGAGTCCCTGCCTAAAAAGGATTCAGCGAGGTAATCCGACCTAAAGTTCTTCTTTTTCTTTTTGAAATGACATCATTTTGCTGAGGGTGGAAATCAAATGCGGCGATAGTTTCCACTATCAGCAAAGAAAGAAAGAATGGGTGAATGAATGAATGAATGAATGAATGAATGAATGAATGAATGAATGGAAATAACAA
Organism: Neolamprologus multifasciatus; assembly: GCF_963576455.1. Taxonomy (NCBI): domain Eukaryota; kingdom Metazoa; phylum Chordata; class Actinopteri; order Cichliformes; family Cichlidae; genus Neolamprologus; species Neolamprologus multifasciatus. The sequence continues at coordinate 17,758,516 of NC_140439.1, forward strand.
CAAACTGACTGACTGGTAAAAGCTGACAAGACTTGACCACGACTCAAAGTTAACCTCCACCTAGACAGGACAAAAGGGTGGATGAATTTATGTGTTTCTTTTTACAGGAGCAGAAAGATGACAGCAACATCTGAGGTTGCGTGAGCTTTGGCCGTACCGATTTAACTTTTAAATGCCACTTTCTGTGTTTGTGAATCTACCAGGGGTGTGTTATTCACTACCTTGTGTTGCTCACAGAGATTACTGTGAGAAAGTGTTTATACATCTGCGCAGCGCTAACATTTGCATTTTCTTTTCTACAGCATTACAGTTCTTCGTGTGATTTTTTGATGATGTGATTTATAACAGGACAATTGGTTGATGTTTGTTTCTCTACTACAGGATTGATGATGCTGTTACACTGTGTTGTTGGGAAAATGTTGAAGGTTACTTTGATGATGTGAATAACGTGAGAAATTTCCTGTGTTGAAACCAGTGTCATTCCTTTTACAGCAGGCTTAATTTTATGGCCTTTTACGGCACCTCTGGAACCTATCGACCTGCGCCTGACCACCAGGATTGTCTATGTGTGCTCCTAATGTTTGTTTTTTCTAAGAGTGGATGTAGAGGATTCAGCAGAAAACAGACAAGTGACATGAGGAAACAAATAAGATGCAGTGTTTATGGAATAGTTGAATATGAGCTCATTAGCTGGCCACTACTGAGCTCATAGTGATAAAATGGGTGGAGTGACATTGCTTAAGGCAGACGTTCCCAAAGTGTGGGGCCCGCCCCCTAGGGGGGGCGCAGAGCCATTGCAGGGGGGGCGCGGCATGAAAAGGGAAAAAAAAAAAAAAAAAAACAACGCTTGGACACTGCTAGCACAGGCGCCCACACGAACGCAAAGCAGGAGATGAAGCATAGCTGAATATGTTTCCAAACCAACTTCATTCTATGGTGAAGCATATCTTCCCTTTGGTTTCACCTGCACAAGTGCCGAGGTAGGTCTCCCTGCAGGATTGGTTTTCCCTTCGTTGGGAGCAGCGCTGGGCTGTTTAAATCACGGACAAACAGGATCCCACATTCTTGATTTGTAGTTCATAAACACTTGTTGTAATGACTACTCCTGACATTTTGGAGATGTTAGCTCTTTATACAGTAAAGTTACAGTGGGATACAAATAACATCAGGCTGATCCTGCCACAATTTGTCTCTCGGTTCAAATCACGGACAAACAGCATCCAACAGTTGTTTATGTTTTTGAACCCATTTTGCAGAGGGATTTTTTTAAAAATGTATTGATAGCAATGTTGAATATTATTACACAGGAAAAAAAAAACAACTACATGTAAAATAATTACACCATGATGCCTCTGCCTTTCTAAATGGAGGGACAGTAACTGCGTGTATATGTAAGCGTGTAAAACCTGCAGACAGTCAGATTAACAGTATTTCGTCTCTATCTGTCATTCTGCAATTCATCTCATGTAAACAATAACATGCACACAGCGTGAGGTGTAAAAAGGCACATACCTTTGACATTGCGTGACGAACTCGGTATTCCTCATCCACACGTAAACGCAAAAGAGGAGTTTTAAAAAATCTCTGTTCTCGGTGATTCGAAACGCCGTTTACGTGGACGAAACAGCTGAGTTTTCAAAAATACCCGTGTAGGTGTGGACGCAGCGTAAAAGAGTGAGTAGTTTATTTTCTTACTACCTGTAATTTATTGCAGATTACTTGTATTTTTGCTTAATTGTTTACTAAATGTTTGAGGTGTGAAATAAACCGCAATGGAGCAAAATATGGGCGTGTGTGGTTGGAGGATGTGTTCGTGCGTGCGCGCGCGCGAGGGGGGGCACGAACATTTTTCTTGTAAAACAAGGGGGGCCCAGCAAAAAAAGTTTGGGAACCACTGGCTTAAGGGAAGTCACAGATTAAATTGTGGAATAAATTGGGATGATTCATGATTTGGGACAAATTATGGTAATAATAGTGATTTAGTGATTGGAGAAAATACTTGTCATGATAGTTGTCTTTTATGCTGAATACTTTATCACTCTTATGATCTACAGTTGGTTGCAAATGTGAAGTTTGATTTAACAGATTTGTCTTCCAGGATACAGGCTCCAGGTGGAGCTGGGAGTTAAATAAGCTGAACATGTAACTGCTGATTAATGTTTTTACACAGGGTTACAGGTTGGAGTATGGCTGCTCCAAGTGGGAAACCCTGGAGATTGTTTTAGAGAGAATGTGCAACATTCTTGTACATGTCCCATTGGGGAGTTGACACATGGTGGAAGCCATGTGGGGAGAGGAGTGTTATTTTTTAATCTGTAGATGTCGTGAGGTGCCATGACGAGAAGGAGTGGCTGAGAGGATCGTCCACAAGATGGGAGCTGAGGCCAGGAGAGAGGCTTCAGGAGGATCAGAGATCATCTTCAGCACAGCAGACATCACACAGAGAGCTGTGCTACTGAGCTTCCAGGAGATCAAGAGGAGACTTCCCACAGCAAGATTTTAAATAAAATGAGAGATTCATCGTTGACATTGAGGAAGACAACTAAGGTATACGACGTGCTCTGCCTTAAATCTTCAGCAGCGTTGGACGTGACAACTCAAGGGATGGAGAGAGCGTGCCAAGCTCCAAAAGTGACAGGGCAGAGGAAGTCCAGCGATGGAATTGTGATTCTGTGTGAGGCACAAATACTAGGAGACTGGGAAATAGTTGACACCACTTTTCCCAAGGATGAAGATCACATAAAGTGTGTCACTTTGCCATGCAGATTTGATGCTCTGCAGAGAAGCCTTCTGTGAGGGAGAGATGTAAACAGACGAGGCTTTCATCTACATTTAATTCATGTCAACTTCTTTAGGCTGGTTGAGGTGGAATTGGAGAGAAACGGTAGAGTCAGGTGTGACTGTTGTTATTGTAACTGTGATTTTTCTTATAAGTGAATTGCCCAGAGACAGATCTGAGTCCACTCTGGGGATACCACCATCACAGGCCACGGTGAAGCGAACCAAACGTAGTGAAACAGGTCAATCAGATGAGTGTTTTGATTATTATGGCGGTATAGAGTTGGACTACGTTAAAGGGTCCACAATCTCGTATATATTTGATCTTTGTGCTGTCATTAAATGCAAGGGCTTGCTGAACAGTTGGGTCCAACATCTTTAATGGCAGTACAAAATCGGATGGCATTAGATATGTTGTTGGGAGAAAAAGGGGGCGTTTGCGTGATATTTGGGGATATATATTGTACTTTTATTCCAAATAACACAGTCCCCGACTGCTCTGTGACCCGAGTTCTGGAAGGCCTAAAGACGTTGTCCACCACAATGTATGAGCATTCGGGATTGGATAACCCGCTGGAAGCGTGGATGACCTCTGTCTTTGGGCAATGAAAAGGTTTCATTATGTCAATTACGGTTTCTTTGTCTGTTTTTATTGCAGTATCAGTGACATGTGGGTGTTGTTGTGTGCCTTGTATCAGAGCTTTGCTCGTAAGACTCATCAATCGTGCTGTGGGAGAATCTGATACAAAGGCAGACATCATGATGCCACTTTTGGGAAATGGGGAGTCACAGTATGAAAACATTATGGTGAAAGATTTAGTGTAGTTTTATCTGCCATAGGGCAGACAAAAAGGGGGATTTGTAGAAATGTTTAGCTTAGTTTAGAGTTTAGAAATGTGTTAACATAGAATGTAGAATTATTGTAGACATACTGACACTGCCCTCAATGTGATAAAGGCCTGACTGTCATGAACTTAGGAGTAGATGGTAGGAGACCCCTCCCCCAGTTGAACTGTGAAGGGTCTCAACATTTGACCTGGATGACTGTGGTCTGGAAGGGAAATGGGTTTTTTATGACCTCTAGGGAGTCACCTACACCCAGTGTTTTAACTGTCACGCACACTCACTTACGCGCACACACATACACACAGGTATGCGTACACAGTCACACACGAGCACTCACATAGACACAGACACAGAGTTTGCAGCACACCGTAGGGGGGTTTTATGATGGGGACACCTCTATAAAGCTGGCTGTAACTAACAAAGGGGTGAAGATTTTGCGGAGGGACACACCGGCCTCGTCTTCCCTTCTAGAAGTGCATGCTTAAATGAAGATGAATAAAGATGAATAAAAGTTTTGTGAAAATGACTACTGAGTTCCGGTGCCATCTCTGGAAGTTTCGACGAATAAAAGAACAGGGGTAAAACTGATTTCGCAACAGGATGTATAGGTTGTGGAATAAAATTGAGCCACAGGTGGCCAGAAGAGGACAGAGGGCACCCTGCACCCTGGTGAAATACCTGTACCCCAAGGCCCGGCATGTGTGGGTGGGTGTGGTGGAGCAGGAAGAGGGAGGCAGTTGGGGATGGGGAGGGAAGGAAGGGCCAACTCCCCCGCTGACCCCAGTAGGCACCCCAGCTCTCTGGAATCTACTAAGACCAGGCCCATCCGGGCACATGGCAGCAGCACCACCAAGCCCCATAGAAACCGAGGCGGCCCATCCAACCTCACCACAGAGGAAATTGTACCCACCCCATCATCTAATCATCTCCCAGACTAACCATTTTTACCTTCTTTATGCACATGACAGTAAGCTGCTTCTGTTAGCCACAAATATTTATCTTTTTTTATGTATCAGTTAATAAACTTATTAACTATACATTTCGTCTAGTTAATAGACACATTTTAGAATATAAACTGATGTAATACAACTTCTTTATGTAAAATATGGAACACGTTTCACAGTAGTATTAGAAATACTCATGTCTCTCCACATTGTAAGCATTTGTGAAGGTAGGTCTTCTTCACTTTACTATGGATTTTCTTCGGTTACAAACAGAATCTTTTTTTATTACATTATAAAATGTTTTTTTCTGTAACAACTGTTTATGTAATCTATTCACTCACTCACGCACACTTATTACTTATTAAATCATCTTTCCTTCCTATTCTGATGCTCAGTTTGAACTTAAGCAAGTCATTTTGTCCATGTCTACATGTCTAAATCTTTTAAGGTGTTGCTGTGTGATAGATATTTGCGTTAACAAGCGGTTTAATATCTGGTTTCCCTGATCTGGAGCAAATGCTGTTGAGCTGAATGAAAAGACTAGATTTCAGCTACATATGTTTTATATGTAGCGGAAACATATTCTCCAGTCTTTCAATAGCCAATGTCTTCAGTTGTCTTTGTTTCTAAATACACTATTTCGTTCCCTAATTCTTTCTCAGTGGTCGTGTGAAACCAATACTTGGCCAGTTTAGTGAGCTTGAAGACCTGCTGTCAAACATGGACGTTAAGCCAGGCAGCAGGTCCAATGGACCGTTGGATATGAGAATGGATGGAGACACAGGTAAAAGATTTGATACAGTGTTAATCAATGTAATAATGTGAAAGTGCAGATAGTACAAAAAGGCATACCTAAAATGGGTTACCAACGGCACAGGTCCACAATTAATGTTATTTGTTTCTCCTAAACTTGATGAGTGTGAAAAATGTTTTTTTTTTTTGTTTGTTTTTTTTAAACAATTAAAACAAGCCCAAGTTTTTGGTCGACCTCTAGTGGTTATGTTAAAGAAAGCGCTCACCAGAAAACCTTGGCATTGAACATTTGCAGACTGTTTCTGAAGTAAATCCTACAAAACTAAACCTCCAATCTAATCAGTAAAGCTGGCTCCGCCAGGCATGAAAGCACTTTGCATAGCAAAAGTTCTATTCTTTTTATATTGTTTATCTGAGATGTGCTTGGGACTTGTAAAAAGTAACAGCGCAAAAAGTAAACTGATGGTATATACAGGAAGTGAGCTAGCATTGTGATTTATTTTGGCATTTTTATTATTTTGTAGTATTACCCTTTTGATAATTTACTGTAATTAGTAGGCATTAACATACCTATGTTACACAATCTCAACAAAGAAATCACCAAGATTGTGATTGGGCTAACATAAAAAAACCCTCAATGTTCTGTACACCGTAGATTCAGTTCTTCCACAGATGTAAGGTTCAGTGCCTTAGTCACACCTAGCGACTAGGCTAGCTACGCTTGAGTTCCCCGACTGATTGGCAAGTGGTTGCTGGCAGTCACAAGGTAAATTGGTGGTCTATGGTGCGATTGATTTGGTTATGCACTGATTGCTGTGGTTGGCTGTAGTTTGCAGGGGAAACTCTGTTTACAAACTACTGAACTGTTTCACTACAATTTCTGAACTGTAGTGAAACTGTGAACTTTTCATTTTTCCTCAGTGAATTGTTGTCACCAGGAGGTCACTGACCTGTCTTTAGGTCCATGTGACTGGGACCTAAACCTTTCAGGAGAGAACAGATGCATCATTGGGTGTTTTGTTCAGTGTCCTATTGAAGGACAGCTTTTCTTAACTTAACCCTCTGGGGTCCAGGGTATAATTGGCCGTTTTTGACTACTTTTGATTTTACCTTTATATTTCACCTTTAAAATGTGTTTTTCTTGCCTTGTTTGGTATCATTATTTTCAGCACAACCTCAAATATCTGAAATTTGAGTTACTTTTTTATTTTGGTATACTATATTAGCAGAGTTGATCTAAATTCAGACAAAAAATTCAAAATCTGAGTAGAAAAAAGTTATATTTTTTACTGTAAAACCCACAAACATGTTTAACGAATCATTTTCATAACTTGTTGTAGATGGCTGGAATAAAATGTATGCCTAACGGTTCTGTCGTTGTCTTGCTTTCTTCATGGGTGATGAGTCTCTGAACTAGCGGGCCTGCTGAAGCGCAGACCCAACAACATAATTTGACATGACTGATTTACACATTAGCTCTGTGCATTCTGCACCGTGTATGTTACACGTACAGTTTGGTAAGTGCAGTTGCTGTGGAAGCTTTAAACATTTGGTGAGTGTCTGCAGTTTATAATGCTCCGTATGGCATCCATTTTATGGGACCAGTGGCTCAAATAAATTAAAGGGATGTATGAAGTTTTGCAAGAAAAAAATGCCTCCTCTAAAAGTCAGGTGCAATTTATTCAGCAGTGTAGAAACATTAAGGCAGCTTGATTTATTTCATTCTAGGAAATGTTTTCGTTCAACGGGTTTCTTTTATTTTCCTGAACAAAAAGGAAACCAGGAGTTATTTTAACATTTCCATTGTTATTCTCATAATGATCACACCTGAGGGCTGTTGAGATCACAGTAAACAGTATGTGGATTGGTAATGTGTTAGCAGATAAGTGTAATGGCATGAGGTGGAGGAAGAGCTCAGCCTGGGCGTCTATTGTCTTGTGTAGTCTGGAAGATGAGTGGATGACGGGGTGGGTGCAGTTTTCTCTGTGGTGGGGTCGGGTGGGCTGTCCTGGGCTCTGTGGGGCCGGGTGGCGCTGCTGAACTGGGTCCCGGTCCGGATGGGCCTGGGCTCCCTTTCCCTGGTGGCTGGCAGAGTATGGGGGTGCCTACTGGGGTCAGCGGGGAGCTGGCCCCAGGGAGGGGTCACTTGCTCCTCCCTTCCTTCCCTCCCCATCTCCAGCTCCCTCCCTCTTCCCGCTCCACCACAATCACTCACACATGCAGGGCCTTGGGGTAAAGGTGTGTCACCAGGGTGCAGGGGAGGCATCCCCCCCTCTGTCCCCTTCTGGCTGCCTGTGCCTCAATTTTATCCCACAACTTAGACATTCACATTACTCACACTTTCATAACACATACATATAGGATCTTGGGGGTGGGCATGCTACACGGAATCCGAAAGACCATCAGGGTGTACAACCTCACCCCTGGCGTCGTTGCCCACCTCTCAATTTTAAATACACATAGACATTGAGGGCTATCAGGAGGGGCTATGCGCTTACCTGCTGCTCTCTGGCAGGTAGCTCCATGCCCTCCTGGGTTTTAAATGCACCTTAGAATACACATGCATCAACACTACATATGAGCGGGCAGAGGGAGGTTTGGAGTCTTCACACACCCCTGTTCTCTGCTGCCTGTTGGAGTGGGGGGGCTAGGAGGAGGAGTTGGCCGTCCGATTGGGGTCTGGAATGTGGGGCCTCCCTGCTGCTGCCGAGTCGGGGCAGTCTGCTTCTCTCCACCCCAGGGAAAAGGGTAACACTACCTGGGTCTGGGTGCAGTTTCCCCCTCCAGGGGCAAGGGTACCTAGACCTGGGGCTTAGAGTACGCTTGGGGAGTGTGATTGTGTGTACAGTGTCTCTTTATGTCTGTCTCCACGTGGGGTGAGTGTTGAGTAATTGCATATAAGAGCATGAAGGTGGGAATGGATGTTTGTATCTGTGTGTGCCTGTTTGTCTGTGTCTATATGTCAGGTTGGGTATTGGACACCACCTCTCTAGGGACATCTCAGGCCCTCCAAGGTATGGAGGCCTATCTCCCCCACCACTTACCCTGCCAGTGGCAGATGCCCTCAGACATCGGTGCGTTGGTGGTTCTTTTTGTCCAGGGATGGGCGTCCAGATACACACCGGCTCACTCCTGGTGGCTGCTTGTCGGGGCCTGGAGCCTGGGTCTCACTCGGGCCACTTCGGGGGTGGGGTGCCCTCAGTCTCTCAGCCTGGGGCTTGGTCACTCTGGCACAGCTGGCTGCCGGTGGAGCTCACGGGCTCGTCACTGCAACCCCCCCTGGCTTCTGCTCCATGGCTGCTGAGTGACCCCTCATCTGGGGCTCTCCTCAGCTCTTTCTGGGATAGTGGCGCGGTTGCCCCTCTGTTGGTCTTCCTTGGTCTTTTGTGTTCTGAGGGCCTCTGGATGTCTGGAGTTTTGATCTCCTCCATACCTGCTTCATGCCCTGGAGGATGGGGCTGTGGCTCTCCACACCCTCTAGCATATCATTACATGAGGGAACCTTTTAAATGTGCGCTCATGTTCACAGGTGTACACACGGGTGATCACACACACAAACTACACCCTTTTTAGCTCCTACCTCAAAGCACACTGTGCACTTTCGATCTTACGTGCTGCACAATAATATTTAATATTTAGTATTTACTGTTATATTCACATAGATCATTGTGATGTTGTTTATTATATTGCTCTTTTTTTTTCTTCTACTTGTTTTCTCTTTTTTCTTTCTCAACAGGTGATCCAGGTGATTGATATATGTATTTTTTGTCTGCTTATTTTGTTGGTTTTTGTTTTTCGCCCTTTATCCCCATCCCTCTTCCCCTCTGTTTTTCTTTCTTTCTTTCTTTCTTTCTTTCTTTCTTTCTTTCTTTCTTTCTTTCTTTCTTTCTTTCCTTTCTTTTCCCCAGTCAAGTCTGTCCCGTGTTTAGCAAGCGAAAATAAATTAAAATAAACAATAAAAGGTGAATCAAATAGACCAATATGGCAAGGCTGGCATGGTCCATTTGGTAAAGTAAATCCGTTGGGCATCTTTCTTCGCCTTTAGACAATAATTCTGATGGCAAAAGAGCTAAACAGGACAGGCAAAAAAACAAAAAAACAAAAACCATGTCCTCCAGTCTGGTCAGTCCACATTCTTGACAAGTACTGCCAAATTATCAGCTAATGTTAGCTAGCTTGGTCAGCAGCTGCATTCATATACTTCATGGGTCCCACACAGAGACACATTTTTTGGTGCTTAGTGGTGTACTAATAAAATACTAGAATTTCATCCCCATTACTGAAACACAAATCTTTGTACACACAGCAAGCCATATTATTAGTTGGGGAATACAATAAAAATACTCCCAAAGTCATCAACAGCACATACACAGTCAAGAGGTCCAGTTTAATGACTCAAGTAGTGTATAAAGGCCTAGCACACACTACAGCTGCCGGTGTCAGGACACTCGTCAGTCAATGTGTACTCACCCCTAACTTACTTATCCAAGCAATTATCCAGAGATAAGAAATCATTCACTCCACTCGGAGTTGTTACATTTCTAGAAATCACCTTTAGAGGCCAAAATTGTTTTACCAATATGATTTTTTATGCAGTAAAATTAGGCACTTTAACATGGAAGTCTCTGGGGACTGGCTCACTTTTGTAGGTAGCCTGAAGTGGGCTTAGAGCAGGGGTCTGCAACCTTTAACACCAAAGAGCCACTTGGACCCGGTTTCCACGCAAAAGAAAACACTGGGAGCCGCAAATACTTTTTGAAATCTAAAATGAAGATAACACACATTTATTGTTTTTTTACCTTTATGCTTTGTGTGAACAACTAAAGTAAGTAAGTAAAGTTTATTTATCAAGCGCTTTTCACAGACAGGCAGTCACAAAGCGCTGTACACAAATATTAAAATAAACAATACAATCAATAGACATTATACACAATGTAAAAGATCAAAAAAATAAAAAAAATAAATATTTGCAAAATTCTGCCTAAATATGTATTTTACCTGGTTAATGTGTGTGGCGGGGCGTGGTCTGCAGTGCCGCTGCATGGGAGTCGGACGCACCTGACCGGCACCCGCAATCACGCCTCGCCGCCTTAAAGTCTGTGCTATCTATGCTGTTGTGTTGTCAGGCTGTGAGCTGAAAAGCTACAGCCGGCTGTATGCGTACAACAACCGTGTGTGAAAAGCGGTCGATAAAGAGATGCTATAAAGCATGTTCATGCAAACATCGTTGGGTTTGCCGTGATATGTTTACAATGGGACTTCTGGTCCCGAACCACTGCGCACAGCGTCTGCAAATCGGGGCTGTACGAAGTCACTTTCATCTTTACGCAGGACTGTAAGCTGTCATCTGTGAGGCGTGAGCGGTGTTTGTTTTTAACATAGTTCATGGTGGAGAACAGCTGCTGAAATAATGTGGATCCGAAGATCCATAATTGGCCTACCTGGGGTCGAAGGTCTCGATAAATGCATGACGTTTTCGGCGGGTATACCGGCTTCCGCGAGTGTGACGCTTATTTTGAGCGATGAAAAAAATAATAAGATATAATTTTATTTTTATATTTCAAAATCACAATAATCTTCCAATTTAGAACTACAAGTTAAAAAAAGAACTAAACACAAATAAAATACACTTCAGCTAAATGCTTCTAATTTATTTTTCCAAACCACTCGGAGCCGCAAAATAAAGACTAAAGAGCCGCATGCGGCTCTGTGGAAATGAAATGTAACAATGCTATAATAAATCATTCATTAATAGACCATTAAGCTTGTAAGATTAACTCTAAACCAATTCTTGTTTCCAGGATTGTTTCTTCCTGCGGTCTATGCGTATAAAGACCGGCTCAACAGACCTGCACACGTGGCCGCTAAGACTTTCCAGGCCTTGCCCAGACGTTGCTAAAACCCAGCGGACATCTCTGTGTTATCACCTTTCATTCGCTAGAAGATAGACTGGTCAAACGTTTCCTGTGGGGAGATGACTTATCTAATCTGGATCACTTCAGCCATTGGAAGCAAGGTACCAAGAAGGAAAACCTGTCGCATGATAAAAGAGACGGAAGTGTCTGTTGGCTTTCTCTGCGAAGAAAAGTGATCACCCCACAAAAAGACGACGTTAAAGAGAATCCTCGAGGATGCTCCAAACTCAGGGCAGCACTAAGACGATAACTATTGAACATTAAATATAAGACAATAGAAGTTATAAAAAAACGTTGGAGCTTTTTACATTGAACATAATTAAACTTCTACAAAGACTCAGGGTTAAATCTCAGTAGACTTGGTCTTGCTTTGTAACAGAGGAGCTCGGAGGTCAGTGTGTTACTGTAAGCTACTGTCATTAGTATAAACTTTTAATGATATAAGTTTATATATGATAGAATACTGCATGTTGATCTTTTGATGACTTAGACTGTTGTTCACTGCAAGACTTGTTCTGTTCTCTTTTATAAGTTTCTTCCCACAGCGATAATAAGAGCTGAACAAGCAGTTTCACTCCCTACCAGGAAGAGGAGAGCTGAACACTCTTATCTTCACTTCCTAACAAGAAGAGGGGCCGCTTCCTTCAGAATCTCACACACATACACCTACATACGCACCAACATTCCTCTGTCTACAAACAGACGTATTCACTATTGTATTACCCTTGTGTATAAATAAAGACAGGAGCAATCTCAGAGCACACATCATAGGGCCCCCACTCTCGTGTGAGCGCTCTGTGACTATCCTTGCAAGTAAAATCTGCAGCGTGTGTGTGTCTTCACTCTCTGACTCTCAGCTGAAGAAGTGTCTTTAGAATACATCTCTTGACAGCTACTAAGTGGATTTTAGACATGAGGTGATTGTACTGTTTCCTATTTGCTTTGTAAAGAACTACCATTACAATTTTGAATTAAATGGAAAAAAATGTTTACCAGTGTTGATTTCATAGGCCTAGTTTTTGTCAGCAACCTTTTTTATTCAGACAAAAACAAGATGATAACTAAAGAAAAACTAATGCACGAGAACAAAAACTGTGATGAAATGTATTGACAATTTGGTGAATGAATAAAAAGGAAGGTGGGAGAAGTTTGGGGAAGTGATCCAATCAAAAGTAATCTTGGGAAATAAGATGAGATTTTTTGGGTAAATGGTACAGCTAGCTCTCATGCCCTCTGTTTCTCAAGAAAATGTGACACAATGTCAATGCTTGGGAAGAAGACAAGTCATATGTAGAGTCATATTCAGAGGGCCCGATGGCGCCAGTGTCCGGCAGCCTCGCCTCTGTCAGTGCGCCCCAGGGTGGCTGTGGCTACAATGTAGCTTGCCATCACCATTGTGTGAATGTGTGTGTGAATGGGTGGATGACTGAATGTAGTGTAAAGCGCTTTGGGGTCCTTAGGGACTAAGTAAAGCGCTATACAAATACAGGCCATTTACCATATGTAGCCATTTTGCATTTGACGTCACGGAAAATAAGACGCTTTGTAAACCGTGTGGAGCAAAACATGATAAGTGCTTACCCTTTGTATTTCAGTCAACTGTCGTTACCTCGGTTATGGAGGATCATGTTGTGGAAGTTTCCCATTTAATAAAGCCTGCAGACAAATGGTGAACATAGCTAACATCCTTTAATCAAAAAGAACAAAAACCCAAGCTTGGTGAGAGCAGCCATCAAGGGGCAAACAACCGGCAGAGTCTCTCTTGAACCCGGCAGAGCCCTGGGTTTAAATACTTTCTACAGAAACTAAAGGCAATACACAGCTGTTTTCACACCACTGGTCTCCCCCCCAAAGAAAGAGTTCACACTCCCTTGTTACCTCTTACAATGGAGAAGAACAAAAAACTCCACTACCTGTGGAGTCTTCACTGGTGCTCTCTAAATATACCCTTCTCGTTACCTTGGAAACTAAATGGCGCAAGTAACACTCAACTGAGTCTAAAATTATATGCTGTTTTAATCTAATATGAAATAATGCTGCATTGTGAGTTTGATTGTCCCTCATTTTTGACATTAGTGAATGTCAAAATATGTCCTGACATTTGAGTCGGGAGGTGAACACGGGTAGGAAACTTAGACTCATGACTTCATTTCACACTGACAAGTGACAGCGTTCATATAAATGCAAAAGGACGAAGAAAGCAGCAGATAGGGGAGATGAGATGCACTTTTTTCTGAGTAAACATTTTCCTTGAACAGTAATAAGAGTAGTCTTTTTCTGACGTTTTCTTGTCCTTTTTCTTCTGTTATCACTGTACCCAGTACGGAGCCATGGTATTGTGTGCGTTCTTATTTTCAGCATATTTGTAATCTTAGCTCTGCATCTACAGATCACAGGAGGATCATACTCACCACAAGTAGTCTAGCTACAGCAGTCATGAAAATAGATGCATGACTAAAATTAAGATGAACTTGAAATATTTTCTAATTCGTCTGATAAGTAGCTCAACATTTAACACTGACTTTAAAGCTGCAGTTTTGAAAAAAGGGGAAAACAGGAAAACAGTGTGGAGCATGAAAGATGTGGACTCACTAGCAGTTTGCGGGGTCGTTAGCAGCATGCAAATATATGTAAATGTTCATTAAAGCAAATATCCAACTAGCCAATCACATGGCATGGCAACCTGCTGAAGTTCAAGCCGAGCATCAGAATGGGGAAGATAGGTGATTTAAGTGACTTTGAATGTGACATAGTTGTTGGTGCCAAACAGGTTGGGCTGAGTATTGTTGATCCCAGAGGTCAGAGGAGAATAGCCAGGCTGCTTCAAGCTGAAAGAAATGCAACATTAGCATAAATAAGCACTTGTAACAACCGAGGTATGCAGAAGAGCATCTCAAACCTTGAAGCAGAAGGGCTACAGGAGTACAAGGCCACATCATGTGCCACTCTTATATATTATAAGATATAATATTATAAAGCTATATTCTGCTTTGTTATTTTGCAGTCATTCATAAACCTATAATTTATGCTTCAGACAGTGTTAGTTTTCATCATTTCAAATCTGCTGTTTTCATGGACTTTCATGGACAGTTTATTTTTGAGACTGAGTGTGAGCAGTTTCAGGATGGGTGATTGCAGGTAAATGCACAAAATACTCGTTGAAGTTCATCACTTGGTGTTTATTACCGAGTGCAGGAGAGACTGATAGACAGGAGCACTAATTACAAATTACTGTTATCTATGACTGCAAACTGTCCATTACCATGGAAACGGTATCTTCAGATAACAGTAAATATATGGTAAGGTGATGATGTTATTAAAGAATTGGACTCTATAAATTGACTGTCAAGTAGATAGCTGTAGCATACTAACAGCAGGTCCTTGGTGTCCTGCCATATATAATGTACACATTTTTCTTAAGTCACATATCAAACATTCTGATGCTGAAAAGATATTTTTAATGAGATAAGTCAGATATTAAAATTTTGTGTCCAGGATCTGTCACTAACAGTATTGTGGCAACACAGACATCACTTCCAAAAACTGCATTAGCGCCACCTGTAATGCAAGAGTGTCCTCAGTCAAAGTGAACATTCACGCTTCCACAACTTTCAAGAGACACGGATAAAACGACTTGAAAGCTTTGGGCCACAGCTGCCACCGTTGTGAGGGGCATAATCAAAAGAGACAAGGCTAAATATATAAAGACTGAAAGAATAGCTTTTTTTTTAATTGTAGCTTTTGTTTTCTGACCTTCTCTGGCAGAGAGAAGTAATCTTGGCCCTGTGACCATTACCATTACCTGAGAAGAGAGATAAGTTGGTCTGTGGCTCCATGTGTGGCAGACTGAAGAATGTATGTGTTTCACAGTGTTGAAGGCTAAGACAGTCTCAGAATCCTCTGTTTACATTTTTACTCCTCTGTCTTACTCTCACTGCATGCCCATCTCTTTTTTTTTCTTGTGGCAAAATACTAAGGTCAAAACTGTTTTAATCATTTTCATGATTGAAGGTCTTGTGGGAAGGAGATCCAACTGCTAAGTTTCAGTTTTGAACTCTGCTCAAGGGATTATACCACAGCACTGGAAAAATCCCCCTTTTTAAGACTTACTCAAATTTGTCACCTTTGAGTTGGTGTGTAGTTCATCCTTGAGCCCAAGCTGATCACAGCCTCTTCATTATGTTACACCCGTCACCAGACTACCACTTGCTGTGTCAGGTAGTGTACAGAGTGACCTGATGTCAGCTCACATACTCCAGAATCTCAAACTGAAGGAGACAACAACACCAGTTTTCTTGCCTCCTGTAACAGCCAATTGGATTTTTGCACCTGCTCATTTCTGTCTGGCTATAACAAACCCTTCCGCAGTCGTGCTGTCCAAAGTCCCTGTTAATGTTGGGAAAAAATTAAAAAATAAATAAAAATAACTCTTCCAATTTTTTACAGTATAATGATTTTTACTTCTGTCATCCTAAATGGGATTAAACAAGTCTTAAACAATGCAGATGTTTGATTTGAAACTTATGAGCCACATTTTAAGGGTTTTGTTCATGTTAGAAGTGATTCATTTCTCATATAAGATGCTGTAAGGACTCATTCTCAGGATTGATGAGAATGCTAATAGTAATAATAATAGTTACAGAGGATTTTTAACCTCACCCATATGTGTGCTATGGTTTCAATTGCTTGAGGGGAAACTTAATCGCAAACCTTTGCTAAGAAAAGTTTAAATGAAATTCATCAAATCAAATGCATATGTAACATACAACAAATACATTTGTTCTTTTATATTAAAAAAATGTGATGTTTACATGTTTGAAAAGCATGCAAACATGTAAACATTGCAAAGCAATCAACATCTAAAAAATTGACTTCTTGTTTTCGCAATTATTTCATTTTAGCTAGATTTCATGGCCATGGTGCAGTGGTTAGCACTGTCACCTTGGAGCAACACGGGGTTTTTTGTGTGGAGTTTGTGTCATGGCTGTGTGAAGGCAGGCAGGAATGGTGGACCCAAGAGCAGGACTCACGGAGGCAAATGTGAACTCAAAACACTTGGCTTTGATGGGAGATTGCAGACTGAACAAAAAACTAACTAAACTGAGAAAGCAAATAAACAAACAGGCAGGCAAACGGAGCACACAGTGAAGAATGAGGGACGACGCGACGATGAGCACTGGAGAACACACACTATAAATACACAAGTAGGAACATGAGGGAACAAGGAACAGGAGGCAACACAGCTGGAACTAATTGGGCAAGATGAGACAAGAAGCAAAACATAATACACTAACATTAGACACAGACCTTCAAAGTAAAACAGGAAATAGACTGGCACAGAACTAAACCTCAAAACTAGAATAGAAAACAGAACTCAGAACACTAGAAGTTATATACAAAGAAGGAATCATGAAATAACAACAATAATACAAAAAACACTGGGTCACTGACCCAGGACTGTGACAGTTTGTGTGTTCTCCCTGTATCTGCATGGGTTTCTTCCCACAGCTCAAAGACATGCAGTGTGATTGGTGACTCTAAATGGATGTGAGGTAGATAAAGAGAAAAGTGTGGACAATGAAGCACTGTATGAACTTATGGTTCCGTGTGGCCTGTAGTCTAAAAGTACTTTGCATGACCAGAAGGATTAGAAAAGTGATATATAAATGAGGCTTGGTCCAAAAGTCCATTAATCACCATAGTCTCCCACGTTAAAATGCAGCTTCACTTATAGTATAAACCTCAGTATTCACCACCTGTGTGGCGAGTGGTGTGCTGGAGATTGTTGGCTGTCACTCGGTGAACCTGGTCACAAAGGTGTTGCACCAAGAACTGTGGTCGCCTGTAGTTTGCAACGAAGACACTAATGTGTCTAAAGACAAGTGCTAACTGAGTGGCTGAAACACAAACCAGAAGTGTAAACTGTTTGCCTACAAATTTGCATAACGACAGAAACCAGCCCACTGAAGGAACAATGGGCTGGGAGGTCAACCCACTGTTCCACTGAAGGAACAATGGAACAAAGGAACAACCTCCCAGCCCACTGTTCCTTCAGTGGGCTGGTTTTAGTCATTATGCAAATGTACTATTTATAAGATTGGGGAAACCTGCCGTCAGCTGAGACTGAAGAAGTCACTTGAATGAGTGACGAAATGTTTCTCCCCCAAAACGCTATGTCCAGATGAACAGAATCAACTTTTGTAAATGTTTGGAAATATCATATATTATGATGTAATGTTTTCTAACAAACACATAAGAATGGCTTTAGCATTTATGAGTCTATAACACCTTATAAAATCATTGTATCATTTTATTTTCATGGCCCGTTACCAAAACAGGCCAATCAACACAGTAGCATGGGTGTGTACTATTAGGGTTAGAGAAGTGGAGGCAGCTGGGCAAACATACTCAGGTAATCCAGACAGTCACAGGGGAGGAAGTAAAACACAGGTTCAGAAAAAAAAGTCCATGAAAGACACTGGAGCTCAGGAAACAGTTCACACGCAGTTCAGGGGGCCGGCCTGGAGGTTGACAGCACAATAGTCCATAACAGGGCAGTTCAGAGGGCCGACCCAGAGGTAGATAGCACAGGAGTCCAGACCAAAACAGTTCAGCGGGCCGACACCGTGGAAAGCAGCAGTGCAGGCACAGTTCAGGGAGCAGACCACGTGGAAAGTGGCAACACATGCACAATTCAGGGGGCCAACCGCGTGAAAAGCGGAGGTGGTAGCAAAGCTCCCTGGTGGATGGCCAGTGTTGGTGTGGTTTGGTGTATAAAGAATGTTGGTGTGGTTGGGTTGTTGGACAAGGACACGGAGGCCAAACAGGACATGGATAAGGACACAGAGGACCAGATGATGGTGTGGCAGCCGCAGGCCGTTGACCAAATGGTGGCCTGGAAGCCACAGGCTGGAGGCGTGGCTGTTGCAGGTGATGGATCTGATAGCAGCGTGGCTGCTGCAGTCATGATCCTGGTTCATTTGACCCAGAGTTTTTTTGTGTTTTTGTCATTTTGTATTATGTTTAAGTTTACGTTTTTATTCTAAGGATTTATATTATAGTACCTAGGTTATTCTGTTTAGCTTTTTGATTATGTTGAGAATAGATTCCTTAATGTAGATCAGAGTTAAAGAGAATGTAGTTTGTGATTGCTTGCAACATTATAATATTGTGGTAATGAGTGTAAGGATACAAAATAGAAAATAGGCCTTGGATGGGAACAAAGAACTGAGGTACAAGGCAGGAGGACAATCAACCCCCACCCCCAGGACAGTAGCAAGAGTTACTCGGGGGTGAGGAGCAGACAAAGGGCAAACGGGCACTACCATAAAAGGAGATGGGGGTCAGGGTGTCAGCACCCTTGGCCACTGTACTAGTGTATTTCCATTGTGGGGGTGTTTACTGTAGGGGGAGGAGACCAGAGGTTATAACTGTAACTGTTGTGTGGAGTTCTTTAGATCAGCCTTTAGCATAGGACTGCATAGGAATGCAGTGTGCTGATCTCCAGATGCATCTGTAAGAATAATGGGTAATAAAGGGATTGTGTAAAACATGGAAACATCTCAGAGTGATCTCTACCAGGACCAAAAGAATCGCAGAGACCGGCGTTGTCTCGACAATTATTAGATTCCCCCTTGTGTCTTTGCCCTCTGTGTCTCCCTCTGTGTGTTTGTGTTTATATAGTTTTGTGAATTCTTGTGTTTTGTTTTCCCTCCTTGTGTTTTATTCCATGTTTATCCAAGTTTCCCCTTCGGTCATGTCTCCTCACTCTTTCCCTCGTGCTCCTTCGTGTTCCTTTGCTCGTGCTCGTCTGCATCTCCTCCACTCCTATGTCATGTTCCCCAGTTTCCTGTTTTATTATTATTGTGGCATGGAAGCCGCGGAGTGTTGGAGCAGCTCACCAGAGCCCCCAGTGGAGACGAGGAAGTGCTGGAGCGGGAACAGACAGCTGGGCAGTTTTCCAGAGCCCCCAGCGGGAAGAAACGGCTGGAGCGGCTCTCCAGAGCCTCCAGCGGGAACAGACGCAGGACCAGCAGGTATGGAGACCTCTGGGTGAGGCGGAGCAGGGCCAACAGGTGCAGAGACCTGAGCTGATGACTGAGCAAGTAACAAAGCTAATGATTGAGCAAGGGACAGAAGTGGCGGTTGTAGTGGTGGTTGAAGTGGTTGTTGTAGTGGTTCTCCTGAGCCTCCAGAAAACAAGGGAAATGGCTGGACGGGCTCACATGAGCCTCCAGCGAAGACAGGAACGGATGCAGACATCTGCCGGACACTACATATATATATATATATATATATATATATATATATATATGTAACGGGTGTATTAGAAAATAATTTATATTTCACCAAAGATCCATCCTGCAGTGTTATCTTGCTTTGTCAGTATTGGTTATGTATATGTGTTTATTTATATATGTTTATTTTCTGTATTTATATTTTGGGAGCTTTTATTTTGTTTGTGTGACCTTTGACTTCCCGCGAAGTCACTTCCTGTAGCTGCGCGCTATTTTCCTCAGTTGCCTAGAGGCCCCGCTGAGGAGAGGTGAGCGTATGCTGGTGTTCTCAGTTACAGAGCGAATAAACACAGTTAAAGTAACTAAAAGTAATTCAAACACTGCTCGTTCCCTTTGTGCATTTTGTCTCACAGTTCTGTTTGATATTTTAGTGTGAATTAGTTTTTCTGTCGAGTACAGCACTTTATTGTAACATGCTAGTTAGCCAATCTCAGATGAGAGCATAGGAGCATGCACGTGGCTTCACATGTGGTCCGCTATCCTTCTCTCTCCCTTGAAGGTGTTCATGCAGAAGTCCAGTAGTGAAGTGAAGTCGCTGTACTGTTTTGTTTTTATTTTAAACAGGTATGTGAGCTCCCTCTTTTATTTTTGTGTCATGTGAACTGGTTATATCTTTTGTTTGTTTGTGATTCAGGTTCACTGTTTCAACTTGCTGTTAGATATATGTAACTAAAAAAATATGTAAAATTGCCACTGGTAAATGAAGTCTCCCTAAAGTATAATTTTGTTGATGAGGTAATTGTCACTATATGTTCACGATGCAGTGCATTTTCGTTTGTTATATATGATTATAAATACATTTTAGCAGTATTATTTGTTAATTGGATTTATTGTGATGTTGCACCTCAGTTGCCTAGAGGCCCCGCTGAGGAGAGGTGTTCATGCAGAAGTCCAGTAGTGAAGTGAAGTCGCTGTACTGTTTTGTTTTTATTTTTAAACAGTTCTGGGAGAATAAATCCATCCAGCTGGCAAAGTGAGAGCTGACTCCTCTGGTCATTCGCACAACACAACGCAGAGAATTAACGGCAATCAGAGTTTAAGGCCAGACCGGCTACACACACACACACATATATATATATATATATATATATATATATATATATATATATATATATATATATATATATATATATATATATATATATGTGTGTGTGTGTGTGTGTGTGTATATATAGCATTACATATATATAGCATTACAAAATAGCATTACAAAATTAATTAAATCAAACCCGCTTGTTAAGTGATGACGTATCAACTCTGCTTCCAAGTCCAAGTGTGTGCTGTGTTGATTGAGGCTTGCTTGGTGTCTTATTTTATTTAACTTAAACAAGCTCAGAAAAAATAAACAGTGGTAATTTTTGGCCTTTTATTAACACTATTCATTTGTCAGTCTATATCACATCCCATGGGCTCATGTGAATGCTTCAGAAAAGAATCCCTCTCGGGTCAACATAATTTCAGTGTGGACATTAGGCTTAGGATCATAATCCCAGAAAGCTAATTTTGATCATCTGGAGATTGTGTTTTCAGAGGGGGGAATGTTTCATCGCTCATACAAGTGATTTTTTCAGTCTTGACACTGGGATTGAATGTTTTTCATAGTGAGTAATCCAAACCACACAGCAAGAAACTAATGACCAATCACGTGTTATGGATTGGCTCTTATCTGAGGTTTTCTTAGCTGGAGTTGGGTCCATTTTAAGTGTCTTCTTCCTGCCATATGATGGGCCTACCTATCAGGGATCCTCCAAATAAACTTTTCCTGGGAAGCATTAAACCTTTATCCTATATGTTCTGCTCTTTGATTTTAACCTAACCACCTATTAGCCCAGCTCCATAGCTAGCTACCAATTAGTACATCATTATATATGTGAGCTAGCCCAAATTCATTAATTCACCCTCCAAACTTTATTGCTATTTTGTTTTCCATTTTTGTTTACTTGCAAAGTGGTAGCAGAGCTGCACACTTGAGTATTTTTTTAAACACTAGTGAGCTAACTTCTTGCTAATTTCCAACTCATCTAGTAAGGTGAGTTTTTTATTTATTTATTACCATTATAAGCTGCTTAACTATCCTTAAGACATCATAATTATTCATTTTTATGTGGCCTCGTGCCTGGAATGCTGCAATACATTATTTACTTGTTAGGCTCAATTTAATCTTACATACAACAAAAAAATAAAGCTTTTCCTTACTTTCAAATCAAACATGCTGTAAGTCTTACATTACTGTGTTAACTTTATATCTGTTTGTATGAACAACGACATGAGTGCAAAGAAAGAAAAAACATCAAACATTGATTTTTTTTTGCTGGCTTAGCCCTCCTCTTGTGTTAGCTTTCTGTTATCATCTCTTGTGTTAGCAGGTCGGTTTTGACCCGTGAATTAAATCAGCTATAAAATATACTGAAAACAATAAGCTATCATCCAATTTGTTTCTCATCTCTTGGTTACCTTGTTAGGCTTCCTTATCCATGAAAATGTTGGTTTTAATACTTTCGGTGTGGGCCTTTGGGTCTTTTTTTGTCACTATACCCCTCGATTTCAATTAAAAAAAAATTGTAAAACTAACCTCAAGAGAATCATATTAATAAATAAAAGGTTTTTGTGTTACCTGACTATTACTGAGGGGTATAGGACACATCTCTTAAATAAATCTGTTTTATTGATTTTTTCATTTTAAGATTAATAACTAAAATGACATCTATGGTGTTACGGGTCAATTTCGACCCATATATATTTACATCAAGAAAAGACAAAAAAATGTTTGTTTTTTCAGCAGTAGACCTTTAATATAAGCTGAAAAAAAGAAAAAGTCCACTCCTCCTTTCTTTTGGTTATAGTCGTGGGTAATTGTGTGCTTTTCATCACTTCCCAATGATACAGCTACACCTTTTTGAAGTTTCCTTTGTGAGGTTCTTGTCCAGGGTCATATCTGGTAAAAAATAAAATAAAATACCACAGCTGATATTGTGACCCTGCAGTCCAGTGGTCATATCGAGGACCACACATTTTCATTGTTTCTTCTCAGGGGTGCCACTCACAGCTTTGACTTTGAAAATCTACATTCCAGGCATAGTTGGTTTTTGCATCACAGGCTTCCCAGTTTTTTCTGCCTTATTTCCCTGGCTTACTGTATGTATTGCCGGAAGGGGCATTTTCCTCGAAAAGTGGACAAGATGTTCATCCACTGTCACCTCTGGCCCTGGGATGAACATCAGGGGAAGAAGCTGCACCCATCTCTCCCAGACATCCCTGATGGGAGCAAGCTTGTCAGACCTCGGTCTGGTCTCTCTGTTGTCAAATCTGAGGACTCTTGAATCAAAATGATATCAACTGTGTGAAGTGACATCGTTGCCCAGAAAATATTTCTGCCTGTCGATGCGTCCCATAGACTATCAGTGGCCTCATTGCAGCATCTGTACACTCCAGCAAGAAGAAGAACACCAATGAAAGCATCCAGGTATTCCTCATCAATATCTTTCCACATGTCGCCATGGACTTTTTTTCCTTCAAGGTTTGTCATAGTAATGATGATTCTTTTTAGTGACAATGGCATAAATAGCTCAAAGCATCTTTTGATGTCACTGACTTTGGTCAGAACAGACCTTGTGATTCCAGGGGTGATTTTGATGACATTTGCAGCACATGCCCTGCTATGTACATCATGAGGTACTGAGCTCCAAAAGATCTTACCATTTTTGGACTTGAATCTTTCAGCAGGTGTAGCTTCAGCACCAGCGACCTCCACCTCTGATCAGATGTGTCTGTGTCTTCTGGATGATAGTCCACATTGTCTTCCTCCTTAGAAACCTGCCCATCTGAATCGCTATGCTGCTCTGTGTCCTCTCCTTCATTTTCACCAAAAATATGATCCAGAACTTGGTTCACTGTAAATCTTCTTCTCATTTTTGTATGCTGCAAATTGTAAATGTGCACTCTGGAAGTCAAATGGCCACTCAAATGAGTGAATTCACCTCACATGTCTTCACATGCCCGTCTTTATTTTGTTTTGTTTTTGTGCAGGTATACTGCAAAAAACATGCAAAGTAAAAATCCCCTGAAGCTCAAATGATTAGGAGAGGAACTGGCTGTCAGTGTTTTAACTGACAGTGCACTTATGATTTCAGTTTTGGCTTTAATTATTGCTTTATACTCATAATATTATACCTGGGTCGAAACCGACCCTAACAACACAAAGGTCATAATTTCAACTAGGGCATTTTATAATTTAGTGAAAATATATTTTTTTGTTTTATTTTGTAAAAATAGATGTTCCAGACAAAGTCAAAAAGCCTTGATACAATAAACAAATGTATGTAATTTTTTTATGCATTTGAAATTTAAAATGGGTCGGTGCCGACCCTAACACAAGAGGAAGGTTAGACTACAATCAGCTGATTTCAGTTCATATGTAGAGAGGGGTAAAATGGCAGCTTGGTCTAGAACTTTGGAGGAGTAGATATTATAAAGATCGACCCAACACACTGTTATTATCTACAGTTGAGGAGTGTTTATTGAAGCACCACACCTGTGATTTTATGGTTCGGCACCGTTGTAAAGGTCCAGTTTTGTTTATTGATCTAAGCCTGAACAGCTACGCGTAGTGTCCAGTAGAGGGCTCTGTTGCTTAGTTAGCGGCAAGCTGCACTTCCAGCTCAGACCGTTTTTTGTGGCGCACATGTCCCAGTAGGCAGCTCTCAATGAAGCGTGAAGCAGCGTGATACCGGACTCTAGCGAAATTAACAATTTGCAGCCCTTGGAATGCGGAGCGAGGTACATGTTTTACTTTGTATTTGATTGCTTAGTTGATATTTTGTTGTATTTTCTGCTTTATTTGAGTTCATATTTGTAATAAGCAAATGGACTATTATGGCAAAGCTGGGATGGTCAATTTGATAAAGTAAATCCGTTGGGCATCTTTCTTCGCCTTTAGACAATAATTCTGATGGCAAAAGAGCCAAACGGGACAGGCAAAAAAGAAACAAAAAAAAAAGAAAGAAAATGTATTTTGTGTTTCTGTTTAGTTTTCACGGTGCATTGGTGCACCTCAGCACTGTTAGATTCTGAATGAATCTCAAAGTAAAAATTATTGCACCCGTTGAGGCTCTCTCTATTTCTTCCTTGGTCCGGGGGACTGCTACAACCGTGTTAACCAACTTTCCAGTTGCTTGTCCACTTCCTTTTTTTTTTTTTTCTTTTTTGCCTGTCCCGTTTGGCTCTTTTGTCATCAGAATTATTGTCTAAAGGCGAAGAAAGATGCCCAACGGATTTACTTTACCAAATTGACCATCCCAGCTTTGCCGTAATGGTCCATTTGATTCACCTTTTATTGTTTATTTTATTTTCACATGCTGAATACGGGACAGACTTGACTGGGGGAAAGGAAAGGGAGAAAGAGAGAGGGAAAGAAAAACAGCTGAGAAGAGGGACGGGGGAGAAGGGCAAAAAACCAAAACCAAAAGAATAAGCAGAAAAAAAAATACATATATCGATCACCTGGATCACCTGTTGAGAAAGAAAAAAGAAAACAAGCAGAAGAAAACGAGAGTAATAGAATAAACAACATCACAATGATATATGGGAATATGACAGTAAATACTAAATATTAAACATTATTGTGCACCACGTAACATCGACAGCACACAGTGTGCTTTGAGGTAGGAGCCAAAAAAGCTATAGTTTGTGTGTGATCACCCGTGTGTACACCTGTGAGCATGGACGCGCTTGTTTTTTTAAAAGGTTCCTTCATGTAATGATCTGCTAGAGGGTGTGGGGAGCCACAGCCCCGTCCTCCAGGGCATGAAGCAGGTATGGAGGAGATCAAAACTCCAGACATCCAGAGGCCCCCAGAACAGAGACCAAGGAAGACCAACAGAGGGGCAGCCGCGCCACTATCCCAGAAAGAGCTGAGGAGAGCCCCAGATGAGGGGTCACTCAGCAGCCGTGGAGCAGAAGCCAGGGGGGGTTGCAGTGACGTGCCCGTGAGCTCCGCCGGAAGCCAGCTGTGCCTGAGTGACCGAGCCCTAGGCTGAGAGGCCGGGGGCACCCCACCTCCGAAGTGGCCCGAGCGAACCCCAGGCTCCAGGCCCCAATAAGCAGCCGCCAAGGAGTGAGCCGGTGTGTACCTGGACGCCCATCCCCGGACACAAAGAACCACCAATGCACCGATGTCTGAGGGAGTCCGCCCCCGGCAGGGGAAGTGGTGGGGGAGATAGGCCTCCAAACCTTGGAGGGCCTGAGATGTCCCCAGAGAGGTGGCGTCCAATACCCAACCTGACATATAGACACAGACATACAGGCACACACAGATACAAACATCCATTCCCACCTCATGCTCTCATATGCACTTACTCCACACTCAACCAACGTGGAGACAGACATAAAGAGACGCTGTACACACAATCACACTCCCCAAGCGTATTCTACGAACCTGGTCTAGGTACCCTTGCCCCTGGAGGGGGGAACTGCACCCAGACCCAGGTGGTGTTACCCTTTTCCCTGCGGTGGGGAGAAGCAGACCGCCCCGACTCCGCAGCAGCAGGGAGGCCCCACATTCCAGACCCCAGTCGGACGGCCAACTCCTCCTCCTAGCCCCCCCGCTCCAGCAGGCCGCAGAGAACGGGGGTGAGAGAAGACTCCAAACCTCCCTCCACCCATCTCATTGTAGTGTTGATGTATGTGTGTTCTAAGGTGCATTTAAAACCCAGGAGGGCATGGAGCTACCTGCCAGAGAGCAGCAGGTAAGCGCATAGCCCCTCCTGCTAGCCCTCAATGTCTACGTGTATTTAAAATTGAGAGGTGGGCAACGACGCCAGGGGTGAGGTGTACACCCTGATGGTCTTTCGGATTCCGTGTAGCGTGCCCACCCCCAAGATCCTATATGTATGTGTAATGAGAGTGTGAGTAATGTGAATGTCTAAGTTGTGGGATAAAATTGAGGCAGAGGCAGCCAGAAGGGGACGGGGGGGGGGGGGGGGGGGGGTGGGGGTTACCTCCTCTGCACCCTGGTGACACACCCCTACTCCAAGGCCCTGCAGGTGTAGGTGGTTGTGGTAGAGCGGGAAGAGGGAGGCAGCTGGAGATGGGGAGGGAAGGAAGGGAGGGGCAAGTGACCCCTCCCTGGGGCCAGCTCCCCCGCTGACTCCAGTAGGCACCCCCATAGTCCGCGACCCGCCAGGGAAAGGGGGCCCAGGCCCATCCGAACCGGGGCCCAGTGCAGCAGCGCCGCCCGGCCCCACAGAGCCCGGGACAGTCCACCCAACCCCACCACAGAGAAAACTGCACCCACCCCATCATCCACTCATCTTCCAGACTACATTAGACAATAGACGCCCAGTTTGAGATCTTCCTCCACCTCTCCTGTATCTCCCCCTCCTGCAGAGAGAGTTCCTGAAGAGAGGAAAGCTCCTGCAAGATGTAACAACCTCCCCCACCAGTTGAAGAGCCCCCCAGGTGGCTCGACGCACCGGCGGCACCCTGCGCCAGGGCTGGGCCCCCATACACCCACCCGCCCACAACCCTGGCAACACACCAACCAGGACCCAAGCCCCCGAGGCCCGGCCAGGGCCCCAGGCCAGAGCCGGAGCACCCCCAGAACCTCACGCCCATCCCGGACCCACCCAGGGGCAGCCAGGCTACCAGGTCAGTAACCCACGTCCGTCAGCACAGACCCTCCCCTAGCCCCGCTGAACGCAGCCACGCGGAAAGCGTCACCTAAGAGCCAACAGAGCCCCTAATTGGTCATGACCGTTACCCCGGGTTGAGCCCCCCAAGGAAGATGCTCCTGGGGAACCCCCCGACGCCCTAAGCCTGTCCCTACCCCCACACCAATCACAACAGCAAAGGTGGGACCAAACTATGACCCCCCACCCCCACTAGGTGATGGAGCTGATCAAAGGAGCCCAGAGCAATTGATCTGATGTGGTGGCAGAGGCTGTATCAAGACTAATGTAATCTAATAAATAATTTCTATATTGGTTAGAATTAAGATTATTTTTATTTTTCCAGTTCATGAGGACTGTTTTCTTGGCTATGCATAGGGCAGTGAAAACCATATGGGCTATATTCTTTTCTGAAGTGACATTATCTAAGCTGCCCAACAAACACACTAAGGGGGAAGTTGGAATGCTACATTTCAGACACTTCGATAAGTCTTCACATATCTCGCGCCAAAACTTCTGAACTGGTGGACAGAACCAAAGAGCGTGGATATAATTGTCCGGTGAATTGGTTTGGCAGTGTGAGCAGTTGTTGGTAGACGTAAAGCCCATCTTGAACATCCGATGACCTGTATAGTGCACTCTATGTAGTATTTTGTATTGAATTAATTGAAGACTGGGATTTCTGATTAGATGAAAGGTTTTTAAGCAAATCTGAGACCAGTCTAAGTTGGTCTAAGTTAACTGATAAATCCGCTTCCCATTTTGCAATAGGAAGTGATATTGATTCATCTGTTTTAGAAAGCATTCTGTATATTTTGGATAGTAATTTGGGGGTTTTAAGAGTAAGAAATTGAACCACACTTGGTGGTGTTTGTAGTTCAACTTGACCCAGTTTAAATTTCTTTTTTATTATGAATTTAATTTGTTGATATTCTAAAAATCTTTTCTTGTTGATCCCATATTGTGTAACTAGTCTGTCAAATGAAATAAATTCTGTTCCTTCTAGTATATGTTCTACATATTTGATTCCTTTACCACTCCAATCTGAAAAGTTTATCATATTATTGTTTTGTAATATGTCAGGGTTGTTCCAGATAGGTGTACATTTGCATGGGATTAATGAAGACTCTGTCAACTTCAGAAACTCCCACCATGCTGTCAGAGAAGAGCTGATGTTGACGCTTTTGAAGCATTCATGTCATTGGATGTTTGAGCTGATAAATGGTAGATCTGAAATCTCTAGATTATTGCAAAGTGCTTGTTCTACATCTAGCCAAGGTTCATCTAAGAGTGTATGTTTTAGCCATCCTGAGATAAACTGAAGCCTGTTGGCTGAGAAGTAGTGCTGAAAGTTAGGTAGTTCTAATCCTCCTTTATCCTTGGTTTTTTGTAGTGTTTTTAAACTTATACGTGGGGGCTTATTTTTCCAAAGGAATTTGGACATATATGAATCTAGAGATCTGAACCAATCTTGCGGCGGTTTAGTTGGGATCATTGAGAATAAATAATTTATTTTTAGTAATACCATCATTTTTATAGCAGCAACCCTTCCCATGAGTGATATGGGTAGACATTTCCATCTAGCCAGATCACCTTCTACTTTCTTTAAAAGTGGGATATGGTTTAATTTAGTTAAATCTGCAAGCTTGGGAGAAATATTAATACCTAAATATTTTATATTTCCCGATTGCAGTGGAGTAGAAGAGGAATTATGGAAGGAGCAATTAATCGGAAGGACTGTAGATTTTGACCAGTTAATTCAGTAATCTGATATTCTTGCAAAAGAGTTTATCAATTCAATCACCCCAGAGATATTGGTTTGTGAATTTTGGAGAAAGAGTAACACATCATCTGCATAAAGGCTGATTTTATGTTCCCTGTTCTTGCATTTTATGCCCTTAATTGCTGAATTCTGTCTAATTGCTGCTGCTAGTGGTTCGATAAAAATTGCAAACAGTGAAGGGGAGAGTGGGCATCCCTGCCTGGTGCCCCTCAGGAGACATAAGCTGGAGGATGTCTGGTCATTTGTTCTGACACAAGCTGTTGGGGAATTATATAATATTTTTAACCAGTTGATGAAAGAAGATCCAAAACCAAATTTGTGTAAAGTTGCAAATAGAAATTTCCAGTTAACTCTGTCAAACGCTTTTTCTGCATCTAAAGAAAATATTGTAGTTTCAAGGTTTTTACTGTATGAGTAGTCTATCAAATTAAGTAATCTACGTGTATTTGTTGAGTGCCTACCTTTTATGAAACCAGTTTGGTCAGGATGAATTAAGAGGGGGGTTATTTTCTCTAGTCTCTTCGAGAGAGCTTTGCAGATTATTTTGAGGTCTGCATTTATAAGGGATATTGGACAATAGCTTGAGGGATATACAGGGTCTTTGCCTGGTTTTAGATGGAGATTAATGTTTGCAGAATTCATATTTGATGGAAGTCTGCCCTTTTCTTTGATTTCTAACAACGTTCTGTAAAAAACTGGTGCTAGAATCGTCCAGAATTCTTTGTAGAATTCTGCAGGAAAGCCGTCTGGACCTGGAGCCTTATTATTGGGCATACTTATCAGGGCTTCCTGGAGTTCACTTGATGTCAGTGGCGAATCCAGTGCCATTGCTTGAGAGTCTAATAATTTTGGGAGAGTTATGTTGTCTAAAAACTGATCAATTTCCTTTTTAGATGGGTTTTTTGTGGTGAATACAACGTTTTATAGAAATCCCTGAAAATGTTGTTTATTTGTTTCGGTTCATATATTGTGTTCCCAGATGAATCTTGAACAGCACATATAGTTGTTTTTTCTTTATTTATTTTTAGCTGGTTTGCTAGAAATTGACCGGGACTGCTTGTCCACTTCCAGACACACACACCTCTCTCCAGGTTTCCAGCTTCGCTAAGAACCTAGAGTGATATTATAGCTGAGTGTATACCGATGCCAGCCCGGCAGCCAGAGCTCGATATACGACAGGAAACAAAAGCTGTGATGAGCCGTCAGGCTTGTAGCTTTGTAGCCTCCATTTCCACCTTTACACGTTTCTATGGCGATTGATTATGTGTGGCGATCTCTTTTAGGTATCTTTGGGCTGGTTTTAAACTATGCTTTGTGTTGTCGGCTTTGTATTCAAATGAAAACACTAAAAGAAAGATCGTGTGTGTTCTCATTAGGATACAGGTTTGTTGAGTAACGGCCCCAAAATTGCACGTCTTGTTTTAATATACAGATTTAGCCACAAAGTCTTCAGGAAAATATATACCCTTGCTATGCCGATGATAACTATCGATATATTTTGTTTTAAATAAAAAGATTTCCTGCTTGTTATATTGTATATGGTCAAAATGACACAAGGCAATTTAGCACCGTGGCTGTACAAACCCAAGGTGCTGTTGTTCTGTTTTCAGGGCAACAGCATATGCAGCTTAATTGAGGCTCATTCATTTAATAAATCAGCTTGAAGTTCATGCTGATGCTATACTTTGACTTGGATGCATAAAAGTGGTCCAGAAGAGCATTCAGTGTGCTCTTCTTAACAGAATGAAACTCAATGTTCACACAGTATTAGTGAAACCTAGCCAAGCCTGAAAGCAATTCAAAGGCCACATTGCTTGCCTCACAATTTTAGCTTAATTTCTTCTTGTCACTTACAACTGGAAAACAATTAGCATATAAAGTGCAGATGTATTAACGCATACATGCAGTAAGCATCAGGTAAGCACTTTACAGGTATGTGAGAGTGACTCCAAAAAGCCACCTTTGAGAACTGAGATGGCAGCTCAAATATAAGGGGAGGCTCTGCAACAGTGAAAAGAGCGAGAGACAAAGGTAAGTCTGAGGCAGGATCATTGAGGTAACAAGAACTAGAGTTTTACTAAGTGTGAGCGTGAGTGAGATTTTCACAAGTAGATGGAACGATGTGATGGAGAACAAGAGGATGAGCTGGTGCTTAAGAGCAGGAGATGAGTGGAGATTGGTTGCAGGTGTGTCAGTCGGCAGCGTGTGCGAACCAGAGGATGGCCATGCCACTATTAAAAGGTAAGAAAGAGAGCGAGAGAGATTAATAAGGGGGGTTAAAAAAAGGTAGATCGATGCTGGAGGACAGGAGTGAGCAAACATAGATGTTTGTATGAAACAAATGCTGTTATTATAGCCCATACTTA
Source organism: Neolamprologus multifasciatus (assembly GCF_963576455.1). NCBI lineage: Eukaryota > Metazoa > Chordata > Actinopteri > Cichliformes > Cichlidae > Neolamprologus > Neolamprologus multifasciatus. The sequence goes on from NC_140439.1 coordinate 17,789,862, forward strand.
TTTTTTAAAGTAAACGGATCTTTAACGCCCATGTTAATCAGTGCATGTAGAATGTGGTCCACATTATTGGGGCTGAAATCAGCACATTAGTAACCTTGTCTCTTTGTGTCTAATTATACACAAATAGCAGGTGAAAACAAAAGTAAACAGAGATTGTAGGAAGAGATTACCATTAGGATTTTCTGTTATACCCGATATCAACAATCCTATGATGCCTTTTGAATATTTCTAATATATGTATAAAGTAGCAGCATCAATAGTGCTAATAAAGTGTGCTATTGTTGTGTGCTATTGTTTTTCAGCTTTACTAACATAGATAGATGGATGCTGTAAATGTAGACAAATGCAGATTTTCAGACTCTCTCAGATGTGAGAAAGGCTGAAGTGTGGCTGCTGCACACAAAGAAGTTGAAGCAGAGAAATGCCACAGCGCACACTGAGTGACGTCAACCAGGAGGCCCCGTGGGGATGAGGTGAGTCAGAGCCAGGGCCGCGGCCTCACCAGCTCTCCGCAGCCATGAGCGCGTCATCACCAGTCTCACTGACACCCTCTCACATTTCTCTGCATCTGCTTCAATGTGCCTCTGCCTCCCTCCATCCCTCCGCCTCCTCAAGAGGATCTCTTCACATCCATGGCATACGCCAGTCCTAGCTATGCTTGTCTATCTTTGTCTCTCTCCACACCTTTGGGGTGGGTGCTCATCAAGCATTAAATGTTTTATTTCTAATTATGATAAAAGCTTTAAATATATATATATATATATATATATATATATATATATATGTGTGTGTGTATATATGTGTGTGTGTGTGTGTGTGTGTATATATATATATATATGTATATATATGTGTGCGTGTGTGTGTATATATATATGTGTGTGTATGTATATATGTATATGTATATGTCAAAAATGCAGGATAATAAATAAAAGAGTTGACATTCAAGAGAGGTTCAAGGCTTTGTCATCCTGTGCTGGGTATAAAGGGATTTGCTTTTTCTTTTAGATATCTTGACAATCTGAAAGTGATATCTTTGTATTGATAATATTCAGACAATAGCACAGTTTGGTGGTGGAAACGCAGTGAGTCACACCTTTTCTCTGCACTGCTAGACAAAGAACAGCACAACAGGCCAGCAGCCTGTAATATCTTTCAGACCTAACAATGTTCAGGTTAAGAGAGCAAATGCTTTTGTAGCTCTGCAGTGAAGGTTTATGCTTATAAAGAGTTCATCAAAGCAGAAAAAAGACTGTTTGTGATGAACAGGAGCTGCTACATCAGAGCTGGGATGATTCACCCATCACTTGCAGAAAAACACTTAAAATATTTTCGTTGAACTACTCAGATACAAAGTGCGGCATAAAGCTTCATAACCTCTCGAGCTCTTACTTAACAGTAGTTGGCAAGGGATCGCTGAGTGGTGGTAAAATAACAAAATTAATTTAAACAAAAAAAAACCCCATAAGATCATTAATGCCTCTAGGTTCACTTCAGTAGCATTTAAGCTAGAACCTTTCTCTGACATTAAATGGCACGTTAGATATTACATGTAAAGGTCACAATGTGAAAGCTAACAGCAAGAATAATATTGTAGAGTAACTAAATGTCTGTAAATGAGTACAAATGACAATGCTTATATTGCCATAGTGATTACATTTTTTAATGGCTGCTTTTAATTCCATTCAATTCAATTTTATTTATACAGCGCCAAATCACAACAACAGTTGCCTCAAGGCACTTTATATTGTAAGGTAGACCCCATAATAATACATACAGAGAACAACCCAACAATCATATGACCCCCTATGAGCAAGCACATTGGAAGGAAAAACTCCCTTTTACCAAGAAGAAACCTCTGGCAGAATCAGACTCAGGGAGGGAGATCTGACGTGACCGGTTGGGGTGAGAGAAGGAAGGCAGGATAAAAGACATGCTTTAGGGTGCATTTCCTAATATACAGTGGTGTTACGTCACTCTGCAGCCCCTATCTCCTCAATGTTTTCAGCTGGTGCTAATTGGTCACACCTAGTCAGGTGTGGATGAAAGCATACCTGCAAGCTTCCCAAAGAGCTCACTTGTCTTTGCCTTGGTGGAATCAGCCATTTTAGCCAGCCTGTGATGCCATTGTAAGATTAAAACCTCTTCCTATTTACACTCTGGTATTCGTCTCCTCTTTTTATGTTGCGGCCTCAAGCCGGGTCGTAACATAAGTGGGGGCTCGTCCGGGATCTTTGGACATTTTAGTGGAGACTGAATATCAGTTTTTTATATTGCTTTTAACCTCTTAAGCCCCAAGCCTACCCGATCTCCTGCTTTTTGCCCCCGTATCAGGGGGCGTTGGGGCTTAAGAGGTTAAGTGGGTGAGTGATGGTGTTCACTGTGATTGAGCAACGTCCCTTTAGTTAGTGTGTTTCAGCTGGGTGGCTGTGCTGACTTTCCATCGAAGCACTTGTTTGTTGTTTTGCTTTGTTGTTTTAGTTTATTGTGTTTGGTGATTATCCTGGGTGGGGGTACGCTTCAGGGTTTGGTGGGAGACTGTACCCCTGGTCTGCAGCCTACTGTTAGAGTGAATTGTTAAATGTTGTCATTTCTATGCTTGCCAACTCTGATGAAAGGGATTCCACTGTCCTTCCCCCCAGATTCTCGAGGTTCTGGGTGGGGGGCTGTAATGTTTTATTGCAGATACATCCTATCTAGAAGATCTGCTTCTTGTGATGTTGCTCCTGCTTTTATGACCCTTTGGTCAGCAGGAGGTAACACACACACATTCTTACACACACACACACACACACACACACACACACACATTCTTACTTAGATACAGAAGTTCACACATATACATACAATGCCTTGTCTTAGAACCATGTGGGCTTGGCTTTGCTCTGATGTGTTTTGTGTGAACTGTCTCTCAATAAAAGGCAGCAGGAGGAGGTCAGATGTGAGGTCATTTTCGTGGTGGACACAGGCCTCCCTTGCGCAAGTGATCGATTGATCGACTGTCTTGTTTTCTTCATGATGAATAAGTCTCTAGAATTAGCGGGGCTTGTGGAAACACAGACCCAACATTATTTGGTCCTCCAAGCCGGAGCCCAACACATCGCATCCACCGAGGAGAGGGAGAGGACGCCACCGCAACGTCTGGGACGATTGACGTAAAGCCCTGGTGTTTCACTTTGTCACCAGGCCGGAAAGTTTGCACCTGAACTCCCCTCGGGATGGATGGCGATTGACAGGATCCAGAGACTCTTCCCATGAACGAAAACAACACGAACAGTGAGTACAGAAGGCCTTAGAGAGTGGCTACGTGAACCTGCGTTGAACACAGGTACGGGAGCGCGCTAGCCGGGTGAGAGAGACACAGGCTTCTCCACCGTGTGGCCGGGTGTAGAGACAACCTAGGTTCGGTGACTCCGCCGTGAAGAGAGTCCGGAATCGCCGCCATTTGGGGCATTAGGAGAGTGTCCGATGGTTGAATTCTCCGCCATATGGGGCGTTTGAGAGTTTTCAACAGAGAGCGCTAGCTGTGCGTGTAGGCGCTAGCTGTGCGTGTAGGCGCAAGCGATAGGCCTATGTTGTGTGTGTGCGGGCCAGACGTGGTCTGCGTGAGTGTGGCTGATTGTTGTCTTGTAATGGAGAATAAACTGTGTAAGTCTGCCTTGAAAGAGGATGAAATACACTGCAAAGTTTTTATTGGGCAGCACGTGGTGTGTGGATCATTGACGAATGAAGTGAAATTGTGCTCTAAGCAGAAGTGAGTGTGAGCGTGTCTGACGTCACGGTGTGTGTGAAAAGGTATCCGGCTGGGGCAGACGTGATTCTGCAGATCACCTGCCCAGTTGACAAAAAGACATGAAATAGTTGTGTTGATGAACGATAACATGAAGAGTGTTTGGTAATGTAATGCTACTTTCAGTTTTGGAGAAAAGGACAGTTAAAAAAACAAAAAACAAAAACAGAGAGAGAGATGTGTGTTGTTTAAGCAGTGATGAGAATAATGAAAATGTGATGAGAGAGGAACACAAAAATATACAGAAAATGCATTAACTATACTAACCCTACATGCATACACAATAAATGATACTCATGAAGACCAGACAGCATCTTAAGCATGAGATTCTGTTTGTCATCTTGTCCAAGTCACTAGTAAGATGAAAGTGATACATAGACTAGTGGACTGAATATTATAGGAGGACAGATGGTTGCATCATAGAGGAAGAAAACAGAATGCTGATGAGAGGTTTTAAATGAGTGAGCTGATTGTGAGTTTCTGGTGTGTGAAGAAGTTTTACCATGGCACACATTTGGTTACATGAGAAGAAACTTATTATGTGCTGAGACAACAGGGTTATGCTGTATGTTGTGTGTGATTGGATGAATGTTTGAGATTAAACTGGCTGTTCATTTGTCTTTTGTTACTAAGTTGAGCCTGCCAATTGGGTTGTTACGATTTATCCCCCTGGCATGAAGAACACGTGTCATGACTTAAACAAGGCCTTTCTTTCCTTTATTTTCTTTCTTTCCTTTTATTTTGTTACTTTCATGGTGCACTGAAAGTTTTGTTTGATGATCTCTGTTTGAGCAGATCTGCACGATTAGAACAGAAGCGCTATACGACTCGTCGCCGAGAAAACTGTTGCAAAGTGAGCTTCTCCAAAATTAAAATGGGCTCAGGAGAAAGCCACTTATTTGGGACAATTAGGAAACAAGTTCCTGTCCAAAAGGATTCAACGAGGAAATCCAGTCTAAATTGTTTTTCTTTTTGAAATGACGTCGTTTTGCTGAGCGTGGAGACGAATGCGACGGTGGTTTCCACGGTCAGCAAGAGAGGGAATGACTGAGTGAATGAGTGAGAATTTTAAAATAAATGGGGAAGCTGGCAAGACTGACTGACTTAACACCATTGTGTGAAGTTAACCCCCACCTGACAAAGGTGTGGATGTATCTCTGTGTGTGTCTATCTGTTGCAGGAGCAGAAGGAGACCACAGGAGGAAACTTGGGTCACATGACTATGTGAACTCTGAAAATTTAACCTTTTTAGTTTAAATTTTCTGTGTCTGTGAATTTACCATGGGGGTGTTATTCACCAGCTTGTGTTGCTCACAGAAATTACTGTGAGAAAGAGTGTATACACCTGCGCAGCACTAACATTTACATTTCTTTTTACAGCAGATGGTTAATCATGTGATTTGATCATGTGATTTACAGCAGGACACAACTTAATGATGTTTTTCTACCACAGGATTACTGAGATTTTGTGTGAAGAAAATTGTAGTTACAGGCTATATGTTGATGATAAAATTACACTGTTGTTGAGAGAATGTTGGAGAAAATGTCAATGTTACAGGGGAGAAGTGAATACAGTTTGAGACATACTGTGATGAGACCATTGTTACTTTTTTCACAGCAGAGTGTTAACTTTATGACCTTTCACAGCACCTCTGGAATCTGGATGGCCGACACCTGACAACCAGGATGAAACGTGTGTTTGGCTAATGTTTGTTTTTTCTTTAAGAGTGCTTATAAAGGATTCAGCACAGACAGACAAGTGACAATTGAACAGATGTGCAGTGGTTACATAATAGTTACATGGGGCTTATTATCTGACCACTATTGGGCTCATGGTGAGTGACAAACTTAAGGGAAGTCACTGATTACAATGTGGAATGACGTTGAGATGTTCAATGATTTGGAACAAATTATGGGAAAAAGTAGGAGTTTAATGAGTTCAGAATAAACCTGCAATGATATTGTCTCTGTGATGCTGAATACTTTATTACACTTATGAGCTGCCGTTGGTTGCAAATGTGAAGTTGTTTTAACTTTAAGACTTTGTCTTCTAGGATACAGGCTCTGTGTGGAGCTGGGAGTTAAACAAGCTAAACATTTAATTGCTGACTAACGTGTTTTTACACAGGGTTACAGGTTGGAGTGAAGCTGCTCCAAGGGACAAACCCTGGAGATTGTTTTAGGAAGACTGTGCAACATTCTAGTACATATCTCATTGGTGAGTTGACACATGGCAAAAGCCGTGTGGCGAGAGAAGTGTCATTTTTTTTAAATTTGTAGATATTGTGGGGTGCCATGACGAGAAGGAGTCGCTGAGGGGATCGCCCACAAGATGGAAGCTGAGGCCTGGAGAGAGTCTTCAGGAGGATCGGAGATCACCTTCAGCACAGAGAGCTGTGCTACTGGGCTTCCAAAGGATTGTCACAAGGAGATTTTGAATAGCAAATCTTAAATAAGATGAAAGAGTTTCGACGTTGACGTTGAGGAAGACAACTATGGTGTACGACGTGCTCTGCCTTAAAATCTTCAGCAGCGTTGGAACATGAGAACCTGAGGGAGCATGCCAAGCTCCAAAAGTGACAGCGCAGAGGAGGTCCAGCGATGGATTTGTGGTTCTGTGAACAGCACAAATGCCAGGTGATTGTGAAATAACTAACAGCACTTTTTCCACAAGTGAAGCCAGTAACTTACTATCCTAAAAGATTAGCTCTAGTTGCTTGTGCTTTACCTCCTTGCGTGAGATCAGTATGTGCAGCAGCTTAAGCTGTACAATGTTTCACGAAATAGTATATTTAACCTTTTGACATTGTTAGTTCCACACAAGGTAGATGTTTACTACTGCAGACTAAATTTACATTTCTGTCACCTACAAGACACTTGTCTTTAATGTTACTGTTACTCTCACAACCATACATAACCATAAAGTGGTGCACAATTCTAAATCTGTCAACCCTTTTGCCAACAAAAGAAGAGGGCACTTCTCATGAGTACACGTGGAGAAAAAGTGTAAGCCGAGGGATGACTTAATAGCTGTGCCACTCGTTGAGGGAAAGGTTAGATTTGTTGATGATTTGAGTTTTACGACAGCAGAGGGACAGACTAAAACAGGTTTTACTGTAGCAGACAGTGAGAAAGTTATCTATGCAGGACAACTGGCATGTTTCATATTTGCTTGAGCAGCAGAGATTCTAGCTTTAACGGAAGCGTGTAAAGCTGTAGAGAGACAATATACATTGATAGCCAGTATGTATTTGCTACAGTACATTTCTTTGTAGTGCAGTGGGTGAGACGAGGTGTGACAGCCTCTACAGGGAAACCTGTAGAACACGCCAAACTTTTGCAAAATCTGCTGGAGGCAGTGTTATTACCTAGTAAAATTGCAGTTTGTAAATATGCAGCACACATGTGAGGGAAACATCCAGTTGCATTAGGGAATGATTTTGCAGATAAGATCGCAAAAGAGGCAGCTTTAGGTAAACATGGTGTTAACATTTTAGCAGTACAACATCAGCAGACATGTAGGCCCACTCACCTACTGCAGGAAAACGGTTGTGACTTACAGAAGGAGCAAGCTTGCAGGATGGTCTTTATTATCTGTGTGATGAACCAATACTGCCTAAGAATTTGTATAAGACTGCTGCTATTTTGAGCCATGGGCTATGCCATGTCTCAGGTCTCAACAGGAGGGAGAGTAATGATGGCAGGAGTAGTTTATACTCACTCTAGGATTAAATACCTTTAAAAAAAAATTTTGCAGGCAGAGAGAACTAATGGAACAGTAAAGTTAAGACTTAGGAAGACAGGCAGGACATGCTTAGTGTCATGGTCCTGGGTCATTTTGACCCAGCGTTTTGTGTTTCCTTGGAGTTCATTTTTGCGCCTTGTGTTTATTCTGATTTTGTACTAGTTTAGGGTTGAACCTGAAGTTTGGTGTATATTCAGCCCTACCTGTGTCTGTCCTCGGTGCTCTGTTCATGTCCCCGTGTTGTGTTGTAAATCAGTCTGTGTGTTTCCTGCTTTACTTTGAAGGCTCGTGTTCTGGATTTCCTGTTCTATTCTGAAGGTCTGTGTCTGTTGTCATTGTGGTCAGCTTGTGTCCTCCAGTCATCATGTGTATTCAGATCAGCTGTTCTTCCCTCCTGTGTGCGATTACCCGATTACCTTGTGTGTGTATATATAGTGGGTGTCGGTCTGTGTTCGTTGACGGCTCGTCTGCGTTCTATGGTGTTCCGTTCCTGTCTCTGCGTCTCTCTGCCCCACGCCCCTTTTGTATGCTCTCAGGTTTGTCATTTAGTTCTCCCAGTTTAGGTTTCTTCAGTTGTTTTCTCATGCTTCGTTGTCTGTTCTGCCACTGTCACCTGTAAATAAACCCTCACTCATATCATCAGTCGGCTGCCTGCATTTTGGGTCCTCCTTTTCCTCCACACCACACGGCTCATCCCGCCAGCCGTGACACTTAGAGAGTTCTAGTCTTTTGTAGTGATGATAGAAAAGCAGAAGAGAGAGCATATTAGCATATTAGATGCTTGAAATGTTTAAAAGTAAAGAAGTCATGAGAACAAATGATCTGACAGATGATTCTGTTTCTCTGCAGGAGCAGAGTCTGAAGTCTGGAGATTGGATGTTGATAAAGCCATGGAGAGGAAGTGCTGATCCAGTCCACGATGGGAAGGTGCTGCTGACGACCACCACAACAGTGAAGATTGCTGGAACACTTGGATACATCAAGCGCACTGCAAGAAGGTGACACACATCCAGGCCAGCTCTGGGTAAGTGGCAGGAAGACCGGGTACAAAGGAGGGGGGGGGGGGCACTGACATTGATTTGCTTATGTATAGGATGCATTTTACCGTGTATAAGGTCAATGCTAACTAAAATGATTCCTAATAAATTTGTTAATTATGTACTTTTATAACAATATGAATTGACTGAAACAAATGACATGACAGAAGCCTGTGTATAAATGACGCCTGCGCTGAAAATGTCAAGCACGAGGTGCATGGCTAAGAATATACTACACAGGAATAATTTGGAGCATAAAAATCACAACACAGGAGGGAATGTTAGAGTGAATTGTTAAATGTTGTCATTTCTATGCTTGCCAACTCTGATGAAAGGGATTCCACTGTCCTTCCCCCCAGATTCTCGAGGTTCTGGGTGGGGGGCTGTAATGTTTTATTGCAGATACATCCTATCTGGAAGATCTGCTTCTTGTGATGTTGCTCCTGCTTTTATGACCCTTTGGTCAGCAGGAGGTAACACACACACATTCTTACACACACACACACACACACACACACACACACACACATTCTCACATAACACACACACACAGAGACATTCTTACTTAGATACAGAAGTTCACACATATACATACAATGCCTTGTCTTAGAACCATGTGGGCGTGGCTTTGCTCTGATGTGTTTTGTGTGAACTGTCTCTCAATATCGATTGATCGACTGTCTTGTTTTCTTCATGATGAATAAGTCTCTAGAATTAGCGGGGCTTGTGGAAACACAGACCCAACACCTACCCTTGAATTTGCGTTTCAAGTTGCCTCGAGCCTGGTACACCACTGAAGATAAGTAAAGTTTTATTGGTTTTTAGCATTTTAGGTTGGGAGTTGCTCATAGTAAACCAGTGGCACAAAACTTGGCAAGAGGTTTAAGTCCATTATGATCTTATGGTGAGGCAGGTAGGTCGTTTTTAAGTTGGCATAGTGTGTCGCTGGATGCTAATAACATCCTCATGAGATGAGTGTTTTGTGCTGTGACCTTTAGTGTTGTGGGGAATATGGCTACTTTTGTTGGATCACTTGTGAGTGTTGTTGGCCAGGTGATGGCAATAACACAGAGGGGTGCTCAGCCACCCTTGATGTGATCGTTGTGTGGCCATAGCTCTACATTTTGTGGTGGGTCACTAGTATGCTTGCTTCACTGAACCTTGGATTAAAGTAACTTGTTGTGGTATAGGGCCACTGTATGTGACCATTTGTGTGATGGAGACACCAGATCACTTGGTTGTGATTATTTGTTGCTACTCTTCGTTTTGTGTTGTAGCAGGTCAAGTAATCATTTTGGGTTTGTGACTGTTGTGCTCTTTGTGTTGGTCACATGTTACTTTTTGTGTGTTCAGTGTGGCAACTTCAAATCCTCATGCAGGGGCATCCATGCTTAAAGCCCCTATCTCCTCGATGTTTTCAGCTGGTGCTAATTGGCCACACCTAGTCAGGTGTGGATAAAAACATACCTGAGGCAAGCTTCCCAAAGAGCTCACTTGTCTTTAGCTTGGGGGCACCAGCCATTTTAGCCAGACTGTGATGCCATTGTAAGATTAATACCTCTTCCTATTTACACTCTGGTATTTGTCTCCTTTACGTTGCGGCCTCGACCCGGGTCGTAACAAGTGGCTTGCAGAAGTATTCGGCCCCCTTGAACTTTTCCACATTTTGTCACATTACAGCCACAAACATGAATCAATTTTATTGGAATTACACGTGAAAGACCAATACAAAGTAACAACCAAGCAACAAAACAACCTAAAGAGCCAATTCGGAGCCGAAAGAGCCGGCTCTTTTTAGTAAGCCGGCTCTTTCGGCTTACTAAAAAGCTGGAGCTGGAGCTGTTTTGCAAAGAAGAATGGGCAAGGATTTCAGTCTCTAGATGTGCAAAGCTGGTAGGGACATAACCTAAAAGACTGGCAGCTGTAATTGCAGCAAAAGGTGGTTCTACAAAGTATTGTCTCAGGGGGCTGAATAATTATGCACACCCCACTTTGCAGTTATTTATTTGTAAAAAATGTTTGGAATCATGTATGATTTTCGTTCCACTTCTCACGAGTACACTAGTGATGGGATTTCCAGCTCTTTCGGCTCCGAACTGGCTCTTCTGGTTGTTGTGTCGCTTTAATTAATTTATTATAAACAATAATATAAAATTATGCTCAAAAGAAATTACTAAAGTAAAAAAAAAAACATGGTTCTATTTATGTTTATATATAAATATATGTGGTGGCCCCTAGAGACAGACAAAACATGTACAAACTCCAAAAAGCACGTACAAATTCCAAAACACATTTCTAGCGTTAACTGAACTTCCAAAACAGAGCTACCTAGATCACTTAAATCACACAATTGAAAGCATATGTGAATTATTTGTATATTTATACACAAGCACTCATATATATATTCAAATAATTAAAAACAAAAAGTTCATTTACCTGTTACTACCACACACCAAATCCGGTCGTTGGTACTTGCTGGCTTGTGTAGCCACTAGGTAACAAAAGCTCAAAACTGCGCCTAGCATTCTGGAGCACTTCTGTTGTCTTTTGTACGTGTTCTGGAGTTTTTACGTGCTTCGGAGTTTGTACGTGCTATGGAGTTTTTCTGTGTTTTGGAGTTTTTCCGGGTTTTGGAGTTTGTACATGCTTCAGGGTTTGTATGTACTTCAGAGTTCGTACGTGTTTTGAAGTTTGTATGTGCTTTGTCTCTAGGGGCCACCGTAAATATACTTTTATTTATTCACTCCACATAAAATGTAATAAATAAATCATATTATACAAAAACCAACTGTTCACATTTCAACTTTTAGCTATTTAAATTTTCAGTTTTTTCCTTTTAAACAAATTTAAAGTGAAGCAACATAAAACACTGCAAGCCACAACACAATTAAATATAAATTAAAATATGAAAACAAAAAGAAGATGCACATTCTCCGTCATATGGGCCTGCATGAATAAACTTTCTGAATCCTTTATCATCTGCAACTGAAAATAGTTGTGGATGATTACTATACCTTTCTAATGTGACGTTGTTGTCCCTGGCTCTCTTTCTCTCTCTTTCTCTCCGGCTCTGTTCCTGTGCTACCGCAAGTGTAACTACCCCCCCCCCCCCCCCTTCCCGGTGTGAGAGAGAGGGTGAGAGAAGGGAAAAAAAACCCCATGGCTCCCAATAAGGAGCCGGCTCACGTCGTTCACGTCAAAGATCCGGCTCTAGGAGCCATTTCGTTCGCAACCGACACATCACTAGTAGCCTAGCAGAGGCCCCAGTCCACGAGATCTTCTACACACATCTCCGGCAGAGCTTCAATAGCATTCCGAGGGAGACTGGGGACATTGAGTCCGAATGGACCATGTTCAGCATCTCCACTGCCGAAGCTGCTGCATTGATCTGCGGCCGCAAGGTGGTTGGTGCTTGTTGTGGTGGTAATCCCTGAACCAAATGGTGGACACCAGAGGTGAAGGGAGCCACCAGGCTGAAGAAGGAGGAGTCCTATCGGGCTTGGTTCGCCTGTGGAACTTCGGAGGCAGCTGACAGGTACTGACAGTCCAAGCGGAATGCGGCTCCGGTGGCTGAAGCAAATGGTACATGGTAAATGGCCTGTATTTTTATAGCGCTTTACTAGTCCCTAAGGACCCCAAAGTGCTTTACACAACCAGTCATCCACCCATTCACACACACATTCACACCCTGGTGATGGCAAGCTACATTGTAGCCACAGCCACCCTGGGGCCCACTGATAGAGGCGAGGCTGCAGGACACTGGCGCCACCGGGCCCTCTGACCACCACCAGTAGGCAACGGGGGAAGTGTCTTGCCCAAGGACACAACGACCGAGACTGTCCGAGCCGGGGCTCGAACCAGCAACCTTCCGATTACAAGGCAAACTCCCAACTCTTGAGCCACGATCAAAAACTCGGGTGTGGGAGGAGTTCGGAGAGGCCATGGAAAATGACTTTCGGACTGCCTCGAAGAGATTCTGGCAAACCGTCAGGCATCTCAGGAGGGGAATGCAGTGCTCCACCTGCACTGTGTATAGTGCTGGCAGAGCGCTGCTGACTTCAACTGAGAACATTGTCGGGTGGTGGAAGGAATACTTCAAGGACCTTCTTAATCCCACTGACACGTCTTCCGAAGAGGAAGCAGAGTCTGGGGATGAGGGGGATGACCCGCCAATTTCCGGGGGCGAGGTCACTGAGGCAGTTAAACAACTCCTTGGTGGCAGAGCCCCTGGTGTGGATGAGGTCTGCCCCGAGTTCCTGAAGGCTCTGGACGTTGTAGGGTTGACACGCCTCTACAATGTTGCGTGGAGATCAGGGGCAGTACCCCTGGACTGGCAGACCGGGATGGTGGTCCCCATCTTTAAGAAGGGGGACCGGAGGGTGTGTTCCAACTATAGGGGGATCACACTCCTCAGCCTTCCTGGGAAAGTCTATGCCAGGGTGTTGGAAAGGAGAGTTCGTCCGCTAGTTGAACCTCAGATACAGGAGGAACAATGAGGTTTTCGTCCTGGTCATGGAACACTGGACCAGCTCTTTATCCTCTGAAGGATACTTGAGGGCGCATGGGAGTTTGCCCAACCAGTATACATGTGTTTTGTGGACTTGGAGAAGGCATTCGACCGTGTACCTCGGGGTGTCCTGTGGGAGGTTCTGCGGGAGTATCGGGTATCCGGCCCATTGCTACGGGCCATTCGATCCCTATACAACCGTTGCAAGAGCTTGGTTCGCATTGCCGGCAATAAGTCAGACTTGTTCCCGCCAAGGCTGCCCTTTGTCACAGATTCTGTTCATAATTTTTATGGACAGGATTTCTATAGTCGCGGAGGGCTTTCACTTTGGTGGCCTCAGAATCTCGTCTCTGCTTTTTGCGGATGATGTGGTTCTGTTGGCTTCATCGGGTGATGGCCTCCAGCTCGCACTGGAATGGTTTGCAGCTGAGTGTGAAGCAGCGGGAATGAGGATCAGCACCTCCAAATCTGAGGTCATGGTTCTCAGCCGGAAAAGGGTGGAGTGCCCACTCTGGGTCGGGGATGAGTTCCTGCCCCAAGTGGAGGAGTTCAAGTATCTCGGGGTCTTGTTCGCGAGGGATGTGAGAAGGGAGCCGGAGATCGACAGACCAATTGGTGCTGCAGCTGCAGTGATGCGGGCTGATAATGACCATGAGGAGGAGATTGAGGCTCTCAGTAAGAAACATGCTACGAAAACTGAGGGTCGCCAGAAGTCCAAGGGAAAAGCAAAACAGAACAAACAAACAGTGGACAAAGACTGGCTTGTTGAATGCTAGGATAGTGGGACAAATAGAGGAAGAGGACACAACTGGATCAGAAGCCTGTTTTTCTATGCATGTTATTTCCAGTTCTGTGGAGGAGAAAGACTGTTTAACTCGTGCCTCTTCCTTGACTGAAAGTAAAAGGACTGTTTCCTCAGAGGCTGTTTATTCAAGCTGAATGGACTGTTCTGTCAGTCACCCTTGAGACTGTTAACTCCGAGACTATGCATTGTTCGGCCACGTCAGGCCCCCCAGAGTCTGAATCTCTTCCCAGAGCTTTATCAGAGGCTGAGCCTGTGGCCCCTAGAGGTAACAAGAGCTGCACAGCCCTTTCCACCTTGGAGGCTAGCCGAGTCGTCTCAGCCTCCAGCCTCCACTGAGAGCTCGGGTGTGCTGACCCAGTCACCTCCATCATCTGCCGAGTGCACTGGTGAGCTCAGTCAGCCAGTCTGTACTGCGCAGCCCCAGCCCTAGCATCCTGAGCCAGCTTTGTGCCCTGTGCAGCTTCAGCCTGCTTCACCTCAGCCAGAGTTCTCTGCACCTGCTGGCCCTGTGTCTGTTCCCACTGGGGGATCAGGAGAGCCACTCCAGCCATCTGTTTTCCCTGGGGGATATTGAGAGCAACTTCAGCCATCTGTGGCTTCCATCCAGTCGCCTGCGGCTTCCACGTCGCTGTCTGTTTGTGCTGGGAGGCCACTCCAGCCGTCTGCAGCTTCCATGCCGCCACCTGTTCCTGCCGGAGGCTTAGGAGAGCCCATCCAGCTGTCTGTGCACCACCAGCTGAACCACCTGCAACTGCCACTCTGTCATCTGGGCCAGCGACGTCTCCACCAGAGGTCAGTTCAATTCAATTCAATTCTATCTTGTACAGCACCAAATCAAAACAACAGTCACCTCAAGGCGCTTTATATTGTTAGGTACACCCATAAGCAGTACATTGTGCAATAATTGAAACCAGCCCACTGAAAGACAATTGATCAAAGACCACTGATCACTGATCTGTTTATAAGGTTGGGGAAACCTGCAGTAGGCTGAGACTGAAGAAGTCACTTGGATGAGTGACAAAATGTTTCTCCCACTGAAAATGCTACGTCCAGATGAACAGAATCAACCTTTTGGGAACATCGGCCTTTCATTTGCAGTCATATTATCACGTCTGGACACATCTGGCATCCGGCTGTCGTGAGGAGCATCGGCGGCATGGGCGCTGCTTCCTCCTCGAAGGCAGAACCAATGGGCTCAGCAGTGAATCCTCCGGCGGACCGAGCAGAAAGTCCTTCGACGGGCTGGACAGCAAATCCCCTGGTGGGCCGGGCAGGTAAGCGGTTGCAGTGAAGGTGCAGGATGTTGAGGAGAAAGTCCTGAATTAATGGGTGAAGTGAATCCGGTAGCCATGGGAAGCCAGAAATAAGTTGCTGTAGCCAGCTTGTTACGCCGTGACGATACTCCCTCCTGGAGCCACTGATCCCAGACTGTAGCCACATTTTTCATTGGTCTGGTGCCAAAAATAATACTTTTTTGTTTGTTTTTTTATTTGTTTTTTTAACAGTTTGGTAACATTACATACATTATTTAGAACCTAAAAGAGGAATTATGGATTTGATCAACTGGTCTCTGAATGCAATTGACAGCCTTCTCAACGAGAAGTCTGGGCTCGGGTGAGCCTGACTGCTGAAGATATCTACCTATTCGGAACCATGATAACAGGGTTCTTGCTGATCGGAACTGGCTTGGCCCTGGCTTATCGAAGAATTAAGGAAGCGGAACCGGCTGTTCAAACCCCCACAAGGCTGCCCGCTGGGATTGAAATGATGGGACGAGGCGTGAGTTTCTCAAAATGGGTTCACTGAGTGCAGCACGGAGAAGATCTTGGAGAACGCACGGCTGCCGTGAATACTCAGAACAAGACCTCTGAGTGAAAAACTGGATTACATCTGGAGGGGCTAGCTCGAATAACACCTTTGAGTGCAAATTCGATCACATCTTGGGGAAGTGCACTGCGGTCGTGAGTTCTCAGAACCTGCTCTTTGAGCAAAAAGAATGACAACATCACAGAACGTAAGTTTGGATAACATCATAGAAAGCTCACAGCTCTCTAACGGGAGATGGAGAGACCGGTGTTGGACTGTTAGAACAGCTTTGAAATTCATATGAGTTGTTCGCACTAAAGTAAAAACCATCATCACTTCATGCGGAGACCCCTTCGGCGCCAGCTGATCCTCAGATCCTCAGATCCTCAAGGCTGGATCTGAACAAAAGACCCTGATAACGACTGTGTTTAGACTGTTCCCCCCATTCCATGCAAGGCCACCTGGGTTGGCTGGAAGACTGTTTACTTAGCCTGGCGGGGCGAAGGACACTGTCTCAGCTGAACTCTGGACACACACACACACTTACACTGATATGCACACACTGATCCCCCCTCCCTTTCCAAACGCCTTCGATGCTTGTGCCCTACCGGGGAAGATGGCAGTCGACTGGACCAGCGCAGACATGCTGCAGGACCGGATGCGCTGTCTACACCGGCTCTCTCTTACCCTTTACCCGCCCCTGTTGCTTGTCTTGTGTTTCTATGGAGTATTGATAGTGATAGGTTTGTAGCTTAAACCTATTCGCTGGAACGTTGAAGACAATATAATTACACAGCAAAGCAAGACACGAAGTAGGCAAAGTTCTTCATGTTACTCATGCATGAGGGAGACCTGCCTGGAGCCAAGTGTCGTTCCACCACTTGACCTCCGTCAGACTCTCAGCCAGGTTCCCCATAGCACTCCTTTTATTGTGGTAACATGAATATGCATAGGGTCATTAACATATAACATCTTACATAGGTATACATGTGAACAAAGGATTGTGTGTGTGTGTGTGTGTGTGTGTGTGTGTGTGGGGTCAGAGTGTGACCCCATAAATGACTTCCCTAAACCTACTGGTCTGGAAAGTCCAGCAGTTCACATAAACAAAAGGCACTTAGACTAAAACAGATATAGCCACGTTTATCCTACCATAAAACAATAAAACAAGGTGCGACCTCTTCCCATGCTCCCAGGATGTAGGTGTGGATTCCAGAACACTCTGGAATGCACACCAAGCCTTTGCAGCCTGCTAAAGATCACACATCCTATCACTACACAATTAATTATACACCTCTAAGCATATATAAGTAGATATTTCTAAGCATAAATGACAATCAACAATACAAAACCTAACAATAGTCATGTGCTTTTTGTGCTGAGGTGTTTTTTCTGTTATCAAACTGTTCTCCCACTAGCAGCTCAGTCTGAGTGGAGTTTTTTTTCTCCTCCTCTTACCTCATGCTATGTATTTTCGTTGTTTTTTTCCTATCAGCCTACCTTTCTGACATGTCTCCCCAATGTGATGTTTGTGTAAAGTTGGTCAGAAGGTTCCTTTGTAAGTGCGCATGCGCCATTAGCGTGCTGCCTGCTGTAACTCTAATTTCCTTCGGGATTAATAAAGTATTCTGATTCTGATTCTGATTATATATGAGTAATTTAGGGCCTAACACAGAGCTCTAAGGAACCCCACAAGTTACCTTCAACTGATTTGATTTTACACCATTGACTTGCACATATTGATGTCTGTCATCCAGGTAACTATTCATCCACTTGTACGCTATCCCTCTCATACCATATCTCTCTAGTTTGTTCATTAATGTACTATGATCAGTTGTATCAAATGCCTTTTTAAGTCTATAAAATTATGGATTTGATCAACTGGTCTCTGAATGTTATTGACACCCTTTTCTCAACGAGAAGTCTGGGCTTGGGAGAGCCCGAGTGCCCTGCCGGATACACGATGGATGGGTGGCAGAAATGGAGGGTCGTGTGCCTGGGGGACTGTCGATCGAGGACGCTGAAGATATTTACCTATTCGGAACCATGATAACAGGATTCTTGCTGATCGGAGCTGGCTTGGCCCTGGCTTATCGGAGAATTAAGAAAGCGGAACCGGCTGTTCAAACCCCCCCAAATCTGCCCGCTGGGATTGAAACGATGGGATGAGACGCGACTTCTCAGAACGGGCTCATTGAGAGCAGCATGGTTAAGACCTTGGAGACGCTTACAGCTGCCGTGAATACTCAGAATAACACCTCTGAGCATATATTGGGTTACATCAAGGAGAGGCCTGCTCAGAATAACACCTTTGAGCGAAAGTTGGATTACATCGTGGAACAGCTAACTGCAGTCGTGAGTTCTCAGAATCGGCTCTCTGAGCAAAAGAATGACAAGACCACGGAACGCAAGTTTGATACCATCATGGTTAAGCTTGCGGTTCTCCAACGGGAGATTGAGAGACCAGTGTCGAGGGGTTAAAGAACAGCTTTGAAATTCTTATGAGTTGTTGCAAAAGAAAAATTACCATCATAATCCGGCTACCCCTTCGGCGCCAGCTGTGGGCTCAAGGCTGGAGCCGAACAAAAACTCCCTGATAACGACTGTGTTGAGTCTGTTCCTTCCCATTCCAAGCAAAGGCCACCTAGGTTGGCTGGAAGACTGTTTCTTAGCCTGGCAGGGCGAAGGACACTGTCTCAGCTGAACTATG
Source organism: Neolamprologus multifasciatus (assembly GCF_963576455.1). Taxonomy (NCBI): domain Eukaryota; kingdom Metazoa; phylum Chordata; class Actinopteri; order Cichliformes; family Cichlidae; genus Neolamprologus; species Neolamprologus multifasciatus. The sequence goes on from NC_140439.1 coordinate 17,808,259, forward strand.
GACATGCAAACACATACATATACTGATACTGATAAGCACTCACTGACGCATCACCCTCCCTACCCTGGATCCAACACCAACTCCAACACTTACCTCCCCTCTGATGTGGACATTGGGTCAGCTGGAGGCGCAGTCATAGATTGCAGCGGCTCCAGATCAGATGTACACACTGGAACTCTTTCCCATGTTGCTTGTCTGTGTTTATTGTGCTATGGTGTGTTGATATCTGTGCATTCCTGTATTATCCTTCTGTGTTACACATTTCAATGTTTTTTTCCTCGCTACTTAGCGTGACCTGTCTCCCCAATGTGATGTTTGTGTATTGTATGTACGGTCGACAAGGTCTGTCATCTCGGTTGTGGGCAAAAGACCTGCAACTGATAAATAAATGCTATCTCATCTCATCATCTCATCTATAAAAACACCAACAGTATATTTCTTATTATCTAATGTAGTAGATATCCCTTCGACAAGTTCCATCACTGCCATCAAAGTGGACCTTTTTGCTCTAAAGCCAAATTGGGTATCACCTAAAAGATTATGTTTCTCAATATATTTATCAAGTCCTTAAACAAACAATTTTTCTAAGATTTCTGAGAACTGCGGAAGTAGTGATATTGGTCTATAGTTGGTAAATTGACACCTCTCTCCATTTTTATGGATGGGAAAAACGTTTGCTATTTTCATTTTTGAGGGAAACATACCAGTTGGAAAGGACAGGTTACAAATGTATGTGAAAGGTTGCACTATATATTCTATAACAGTTTCAGGTAATAGCATATCAGTGTTTTCACAGTATCAGGTATTTCTCTATGACTTACAGCACCAATAAACATGGAGGACAAATTTTGAGTAATATGTTTATTATTTCATTATTATTTCTTGGCTCTGGTATTTCTTTTGGTATATTATAGCCAACATGTACAAAGAAATCATTAAATTCATTTGCATTAAATTAAAGCATTCTTTCCCCTTTTGCATTGTTTCTTTTCTTTTAAAAGGCGAATGAAACCCTTTCTGGCAGTGGAGGTTATATTTGTTACACATATACCTTAATTTAAATCGCTCACATGACGCATGTAAAAATGCACTTCTGTCTTTTACAGAATCCTTCTGCGGGGGGCAAAAGTATTTCCACTTGTGTGACACAGGAAAACATTTTGGAGCACAGAGAAAATCTAACCACTGTGGGGTAGTGTTTCTCTTCATAAGAATTTGGCTACACCCACAAATACATTAATAAAGAAAAGATCATAAAAATAATGTGCACTTTCACCTCAGTTCTCTTTGCTTGGACTGAAATGTCATAGTACATGGACTTCTACTGTGTGGACGTATAAAATAAATGCAGATCTCAATGTTTTTTTTGTTGCAAACTCTCAGTAAATAGTGCTCCTATTCAGTAATATTGTTTACAGTTCTAAACAGGTGTACTCTCTGCAGCACTACCTAAAATTAATAACCTTAGTCTAGAAGTAAATTAAGTGTGTTTTGACCTGTAGCCTAATTTCTTAGTCAATTAGATACCATGCATGAGAACTTAATCTATAATTACAGTGTGCAGATGTTAAATAATCACTTATTCAAAAAATTCAATAGAAAATACATTGCTCATAAAGTTGCACATTCACATGACATTAATCTTTGTGAGATCCATAGCTTCCTATATAATCACCTGAAAAAGAACATTTTCACAGGAATCTGCTGCCCCCCCCCCCCCCCCCCCCCCCAAAAAAAAAAAGGATAGTCGAAACAAAACAAAAATTGCAGTATGCCCTTCCTGCTTCCATAGGAGTTAGGGGGTAGTGCTGCTAATCAAATTCACTTGATTAACTGATTATCGTCAAGTGTCTGATGGTCTGGAGGATTCAGATGTGCATTGACACAATGCCACAATATTCCTAGAGGTGAATGCAAACTGACACCAAGGTCAGGCTGTGCAATGTACAGAGATACTGAAAATAAAGAGCTACATCTCAGACTCTACAAGCCTTGTTAACATGTAGAAAGAAGATGCATCTGAACAAACCACAAGACTCTTGGATCAGTGTCCTAAATCCAGATGTTCACCATGGCAGCGAAACTGCACTACTGAAGTTCTGAATCATCTTCTTATGACCTTTGACAGTGGAGTCTTTGTGCTTGTCCTGTTAGACCTCAGTGCAGCATTCAGTACCACTAATGATAACCTTTTAATACAGAGAAGAGAATACACTGTTGTTATTAAGCTGCAATTTTGAGCCATATCTATCAGATAGATTCCAATTTGTTCTAGAAAATGGGAAGTCTTCTTCACACACAAAAGTTAGTCATGGAGTTACACTGTGTTCTGTGTTGGGATCACGCTTTTTTAACATTATACCCACTTCCGTTCAGCAAGATTATCAGAAACCCTGTGCATATTTTCACTGCTGTGCAGATGATACCCATCTTTATTTGTCCATCAAGCCAGATGACACAAATCAATTAGTTGACACTTCCTTGAAACATGTTTTCTAATCAGATACTTAATTCTGATGGAATTATTTTGGCCTCCAGCAACACTGTGAGAAATCTTTTAGTCATTTTTGATCAGGATTTGTCCATCAGAGCCCATATCAAACAAATATGTAGGGCTGTTCTATCATCTGCACAATATCTTTAAATTTACCTCCTGTCTCAGATTGATGTTGTAAAACTAGTTCATGAGCTCATTACTTCTTGGCTGGACGACTTTAATTCATTATTATCAGATTGTTGTAAAAGTTCTGTGAAAAGCTTCAGTTGATTCAAAACACCGTACTGAGCCTGCTAACAAGGGCGAGAAAGAGTGGCCATGTTTCTCCTCTATCACCTTCTCTTCCTTAGCTCTCTACTAAATCCAGAATTTAATGTAAAATCCTTTTCCCCACATACAAAATCTTGAATAATCAGGCCCCATCATATCTTAAAGACCTCATAGTAGCTTATAATCCTAACAGAGCACTTCACTCTTAGACTGCTGGCTTACTTGTGGTTCTTAGAGTTTCTAAAACTAGAATGGGAGGCAGAGCCTTCAGCTTTCAGGCCCCTCTCCTGTGGAACCAGCTTCCATTTTAGATTCAGGAGATACACATCATCTCCAGATTCTTTCCTTTTTCATTAAGTTTTTTACTAGGATTGGATCAGGTGACCCTAACCTATTTCTTAGTTGTGTTGGTATTGGCTCAGACTGCTGTGGACTTGTTCATTGAGCACTTTTTCTCCATGTGTGTCTTTTCACTCTCCACATGTTTATATACTACTCCAACATGTTATTTACTTTTTGGACCATAAGGCGCACCGGATTATAAGGCGCATTAAGCGAAACAAAACGAAACAAAAGTCAGATAAGTCAAACTTTACTCAACTCATTCTTTGTACCATTGATTCATTAATGTTGAATTTTCTCAAAGCTGCTTTATTCCCATGTTGTTGCAGTATATTAATGACAAGCTTCGTATTGTGGATGGATGGACTTTCCCACCACTGCAAACCGCTTGCTCTTAGGATGTTGTCTGATTGTTGGAGTTTTCCCTTGAATACAGTAATTTGGTATAGACTAGAACAATGACTGTCCTAATCTACACCATTACTCAACTCGCCAGATGTGGCTCTCTAAGACGTCTCTAAGAACTCCTCTGCATAACAAAGTATTCTAGAGTCACCTATGTCATCTGAATCTAGGTGTTGCAATGGATCAGTCAAAGTCCAGACCTCAACCTGATTGAAATGCTGCAGCAGGACCTTAAGAGAACTGTGCATAAATGAACCCCTGCAAACCTCAGTGAACTGAAACATCATAAAGAAGAGGAGGCCAAAATTTCTCCACAACAAAATCAGAGAAAGATAAATGTAAACCGAAAACGTCAAGCTACTATTGCTAAAACTAGTACAATCTACTGAATCGTGGGGTGTACTTAGTTTTTCAAAGGACTGCTAAGAGTCCTTTTAAAGTGAATATGCAAGCCTGATTTAGATACCAAACAGTAAACACCACACTGTATTGATAGTAATACAATACCCATTGTGCCGCAGGTGCGCCATGTGCCTCTGGGTACACAAATACCTAACATAGTCACCACACCCTGTGCACCTTGTGCCTTATCTTGTTGATTGCCCTTTTGCCCATGGACCACTAATTATCCTATAATGCAAACAGTAGAGATGCTCTGAGTGCCAGGTTCTGTTAAACTATAATTGTATGTAGTGAGTGAATAAGAGGAATTTCTTCATCATGGAAACAAACAAAAAAAGAGTAGTCAAGCAAGTGCAAGGTCACTAAATTGGGTACACAAAAAAGAAGTAACTGCTGTGGTGTTTAAGAGAAGCTGTTAATGTAGAAGTCTGTGGGTTTACTCTGGTTGCATTGCAGCTTCTTGTGCCAGTTTATGTTTGCAGTCAGCACTTAATTGAATGATGGTATTGAATGTATGCATATTCCTGCATATAATGCAATGTGCTTGCCATTTAAAGTCACAGTGCACCAAATGGTGCTGGCTCAAAAAATAAGAAGAAAAGAGCTGTTGAATGCACTTTTACAAAAACACATAAAGTGCCTATATTACAAATGCAAGACCATGCCTTACCAGACTTAAGGGCAATTTAGAATATATTTACAACAGAAAAGTTCCCCCTGATAAGTTGAATTTCATCTGGATAACCTGTGTAACTTTACAGTTACTGTCCCAGTCTATACCATTACTTAACTCACCAGATGGCATTCTCTGAGACTTAGTCCTCTTCCCAAATTGAAATTCATGCAGAATTCAGTGCTGAGGTGCAAATGGTCAGTGCAATAGTGATGGGATTTCCGGCTCTTTCGACTCCGAACTGGCTCTTCAGGTTGTTTTGTTGCTTTAATTAATTTATTATTAACAATAATATAAAATTATGCTTAAAAGAAATTACTAATGTAAAAAAAAAAAGTGGTTTTATTTATATATGTTTATATATAAATATATGCGGTGGCCCCTAGAGACAAAACATGTACAAACTCCAAAAAGCACGTACAAATTCCAAAACACATTTCTAGCATGAACTGAACTTCCAAAACAGAGCTACCTATCACTTAAATCACACAATTGAAAGCATATGTGTATTATTTGTGTATTTATACACAAGCACTCATATATATTCAAATAATTAAAAAAAAAGTTCACAAATGCGGTTGTTGGTACTTGCTGGCTTGTGTAACAAAAGCTCAACACTGCGCCTAGCATTCTGAAGCACTTCTGTTGTCTTTTGTACGTGTTTCAGAGTTCGTACATGTTTTGAAGTTTGTACGTGCTTTGTCTCTAGGGGCCACCGTAAATATACTTTTATTTATTCACTTCACATAAAATGTAATAAATAAAATCATATTATACAAAAACCAACTATTCACATTTCAACTTTTAGCTATTTAAATTTTCAGTTTTTTCCTTTTAAACAAATTTAAAGTGAAACAACACAAAACACTGCAAACCACAGCACAATTAAATATAAATTAAAATATGAAAACAAAAAGAAGATGCATATTCTCTGTCATATGGGCCTGCATGAATAAACTTTCTGAATCCTTTATCATCTGCAACTGAAAATAGCTGTGAATGATTACTATACCTTTCTAATGTGACGTTGTTGTCCCTGGCTCTCTTTCTCTCTCTCTCCCTCTGGCTCTGTTCCTGTGCTACTGAGTGTAAAGCACAAGGCTCACATGCGGAGTGAAGCGGGAAAAAAGTGCCAGAGAGAGGGTGAGAGAAAGAAAAAAAAAACCCACGGATTTTGTCAGTCACTTCAAAGATCCTGCTCTGTTTCGTTCGTGACCAACACATCACTACAGTGTGATCCAGGGTGCGATTTAAAACATAACAAGGGTGCTGGAGACGCCACACTTCATAATAATATCCTTTAAGAGGGATAATGGACTCATAAAATGTACCTATAGTTTCTGCTTTTTATTTTTCACAGTTGTGAAACCTTTTGATCGCACTTTGTGTAAGCATTAAAACCTAACACAGGCAGTAAATCATTTGAAACTCACTTGGTCATTAAAATGTTAAATTTCACTATTAGCCTTATTCTTTAGAATTGTAGTTTTTCCCAAATTCAGCAAGCCAAGTCTAGCTGATTAGTTATTTACAACATGCCCACATTTTAATGACACACAGACACACAAAGCACTTCAGGGAAAAGCTGTGGTCTGCAAAACAGTTTGGCAGGAGCTGTTGGCGGTTTACTGTTTTCTTGCTCAAAGCTCTTTGATGGGAGTTGTTGATTTATGCTTCGTTAGAGTGCTTTCCTGTCTCTTGCACATTTAACAGACAAGATGATAAAAAAATAACCCTAAAAACAACAATATGTAATCCCTTTAAAACAAGGAGTCTTTGACCCTGCCTTCACAGTATTAGTTTTCCCTTAATCGTCACATTACTGAGGTTTGAAAGAAAAAACATGCATACTTTAAAAAAATACATTTATGTGTGATTGTTGTCATATGATTTGAAACTAATTCTCGCTATATGTTTACAATGATATCTACATTTATTGACATCCTCCACTGCATGCACAGTTACCTGGCTCATCCATGCATGTATAATGCAATCTCAAGTGAACTCTGTACGTAGTAAATCTACTTTGACAAGTACACACCTAGTCAATTATCTGTCAGGGCAGATTAGTGAGTAAAACTACTGGTGCCCGGTCACTACATTTAAAGTGTAAAGTAGTTAAAGCAGAATGACATGTGCTTATTCCCATTTTGGTAAATCACATACTTGTACTACATTACCTGTTACATCCAAGATAAAAATCTTACATAATAAATATATTATGTAAAAGACTGCACCTGGATGTGTTACTGTGCTATAAACACAATATTTTGCAAATATTGTGGACTTTTAAAAAAACTTTTTAAAAGATTCATTACTACTAAAATAGCAGCTTTTTAATTATATGTATCATGAACTGATTACTTACATTATACTACTAATAAATTACTGTCATTTAATGGTCGGGGATTGCATTGCACAGCTACAAGCATTTCACCTCATGTCATACTGTGTATGGTTGTGTGTGTGACAAATAAAATTTGAATTTGAAATTATTTTAAAAAACAATCTTTTGGATTGGTGATGATTATTCGGAGATGTTCTAACTGTATAATAATTTATATCTTATCTTAAATATAATGTACAACTACATATATAAGACTGGGTTGTGTATTTGCACCATGAACTACCTGTGCATGTAACAACCATTAAAGTACATTAATGCATGTTGTGCGCATGTTCACACATGTTTACTGCACGATTACTCTTGAGAAGTTTTCATGATTATATGCAATTGAAAGGCTGAAGAAGCAGCTGGCTATGCACAGCAGCACAATCATGCAAGAAAATTTGCAGCCGTGCTGGTCCTCCATGCATGTGTGAGCACTTTTACCTGACCTTTGTGTGTGTGTGTGTGTGTGTAGTGGGGGAGTGTGCAGTGGTTGGCTGCCTGATGCGGTGGTGCAGGTTTCAGTGTTACACAGGCCGGGCCCAGTGCTGCAGGTTGTCCGGTAGGGTGCCTGCCGAGCTACAAGCATGCTGTTGATGTCAGGAGCAGAGGAGAGGAACGTGAGGAATGGCTGAAAACTGACGGTGATCTCCCGCAAGGAAACAAACCGGGACGCAAACGTCCGCTATGTTTAGCTGAAGACCTGACTGCCCCCCGGACCAGCCTTTCAGCGACGCACTAACAAGCACTGCTAGTGTTTTTCTTGTTCTTTTCTTTTACAGAGGGGGGTTATTTAATGGGACAGCGAAAACGCAAAAAAAAACGCAAGGTACGCTACCGCTCCTGTCGCCAGCAGAGCTACTTTTATTTTCACGGACTAATACGACACACGGGTTGAGAAATGTTTCCCACCAAGGTAAACTGGCCGTCTTCGAAGGCAGTGTTTGTGTTTTGAGCTAGCTAAACGCTTTTGTGGGTACATTTTTTTGCTTTTTGTTTTGTGTGGTCGGGGTTGTGAATGTATGAAGTGTTTGAACCGCTGGGGTTTTGTTTTGAAAAGCGTCGGTTAGGCTTCACCTCTTCATGGTTCACAACCTACCAAACCACATGAGAAGAAGACGACGTCCGGAGTAGATTAAACCGCAAACAAAGGCCCCACTTCCCCCCCGTCTCCGCCACCTGAACCGAAGAGGAGAAAATGCGTGTGGATCTGTTTTGGGTCTGTTTGTGGTGTTTGCTTCGCCCCGGTGCCACCGGTCAAGGGCAGTCGACGGCCGTTTGTTCGCTATCATGCAGCTGCGATGAAGATGGGGGTGCAGACTGCTCCGGGAGAGGGCTGACCGCCGTCCCAACCGGGCTCAGTACTTTCACCTACTACCTGTAAGTGACAACCAAGCATCTATGATGAAACACAAGCTATTTGCACACTTAAAAACTACCTCATCGTTTACTGTACTGTGTTTACGACGTAAGTGAGTGATGGCCATTGAACATCACAGGGTAAACTTAGTGCAGATGGAGGGAATGTCCTGCCGTGGATGTTAGGATTTCAGACTTACAAAGGCTGACCTGTTATCTAATGCATCACAACACTCAAAAGCTTGGCGTAGTTCAGAAACAAACTATACACAGCTAAATCTTCAGGGTTTATCACTATTATAGCATCAGTATAGCAGCACAGCCTCCATTAATGTTGTAATGACATGTGTAATGATTGCAGCTAATAACTAACTAGATTATCAGTTATTATTTAAAACAGGGAATCAGCTGATAGATGGATCTGCATAAGCTGTTTTCAGAAAAGTTGAATAAAGTCATTTTTAAGCACAGGTTGAAACTTTTTGCTTGGTTTGCCACTAAAAGTGGTTCCTTATGAGAAAATATCTGCTATTAATCATAGAGTGAAAGCAGTAGACACTGAGAAGTGAAAGATTTATGATGCTACTATGAAGCTTCTCACGATACATTGATTCTGCAATACTTGATCTAATGCAAAACTGTCATCTATGGTGCATGACAACATAAAGGAAAAAGGAAAACACACTGCAAAGAAATGAAATACACATATTTACCTATTTGCGATTGTTATGATTAAATACTGCCCAGCTTCAGGAAGTCTTTTTAAAGTGCATTTGAACTCGGTGATGTCTGACTTTTGCCATGATCAATGAAATGTTCTCCAGGGGGGTGGCTGTGGCTCAGGAGGTAAATTGGAAGGTTTTGTGGTTCGATCCCTGGATCCCACAAAATACTGAATCCAGAGTTACCCCGATGCATCAGTCAGGGGTGAATGTTGGGTTAAAAGTGTTTGTATGAAATGGTGAATGAGGCTTGTTGTAAGAAAGCGCTTAGAGTGTTCAAATTAAGTAGAAAAGCGCTACAAAACCACTGTCCTTTTAGGGGCCAAATACAGTTAGTTTCTCTTGATTTTTGCTTTACCTGAACCATGGGTAACCTCCGTCTTACTCTCTCTGTCTTTTGTAATCTGTGCAGACTGCATGGACAGTCTATGTGGAAATATTATATTTAAACAATTGGTTTAGCTCCTGACGTGTACACACAAGTATGACAAATATATTTAAAATAAATCCTCCAGGTAAAGCCACAACTTATCCAACTGTTTCTCTAAAGGTTTTTGTGGGTAAAATGACTGAATCACAGAGTAATGCACCAAAGTGCTGTGATCACAAATAGGGCTAGATTTGGGTGAGTAATGCATGGATGGTAGCCAGCAGTGTCTTGTTCCCTCTACTGTAAGATTGAAACAATAAAATAAGGAGTCAAGCCTGTTCCTTTATCACATTCTCACAGCAAGTCTGGCTATGTTTAACTGCTGCACTCATTTTTACAACAGTTGAGCAAATAGAGACCAGGTAGGTTTGGTCTTTTATGGAGTAGTGCAGATACAGTTGATGACTGGCCCACTAAGAAAAAGATTGTGTCACAACTTCTGGGTTAATCACAAACTAAAGTAACTCTTTAGTCACTGACTCTGCCAGTTCCCGCGTGAAAAACATACTCGAGCTTCACACATGCGAACAGCCATTTTGAGTTTGGGCTTGTTAAATGTGCAAAAGTGCATGCGACTTTCAGAAAAGTGTAGAGGCTTGTTTGTTGAAACCTTTGTGCTGCTTTGCTGCCTTCTAAGAATGGCAGCCAAAGCCCTGCTGCACCAGGACAGTGTACCACTTGAAATTCCCATTGTTGAAGGTGTGAGGTGAACTAAACAGAGGGGAAGTGGTTGCATGGCACATGAGGCTTACAGCTGAACCTCTCGGCATACTTCCTCCTCTGGGTAAAAACAAATTAAAAGGTTCACCACTATATTATGACATCTGAATTACAATATGGTGCAGTGTTTTCACAGAAAAACACTGCTGCTCTCCATGCTACTCTGTTGGCTAGTTTTATGCCAAAAAGGAAAACACTGTGTTGTTTGCGAGCTTGTGGTGTCTTTGGTTCTCATAGTTTGTCCTACTCATAGCAATCTAAATGCTCTGTGACACATTTTAAACCGCTTAATGTATTCATTTGAGACTTAAAGTATGTGAAAGGTTGCTTGTCCCCCTCTCTTTTTTTCCCTTCCTGGTCTCTTGAACTTTAGTTGTCCTCTCTTACTCCCTCCGTCTTTTGTATGTGGAGCAAGGGGGGGTTAGGGATCATGATGGATTAGTGAGACATATTGCAGCTGCAAGGCCTCCTTTTCTCGGGGCTAATGCACCCACAATGGCCCGCTGAAGTGTAAAGGAAATGTCTCATATGAGCGTTTTGTCACTACAGTAAGGGCCATTTGTTTATCATGTGTTTAGAATCAGAAACACTCCAAAAGTAGAACCTTTTATATCCAGGCTGGTGGGTTCCAGCATCAGGAAAGAAGGTGTGTGAAGAAACAAACACAAGTGTGCTCGCTCACAGCAGCAGATTCAGCGCCCAAAGGTAAGGAAATGATCTCAATGTTGTGGAATAGTGTATCGTTGTCATGAAGGAAAAAATAAACGTAGTAATGGGAGACAACACATTTTTACAATAAATCATATGACATTGTTGGCGTGGACTCTTACCTTCAGCCCACAGGGGCTTGAGTTTTGGCTTCTATAATGGAACCAGGCCTGTCACAGAAAAACAGATGGAAGAAGAGGCCCCTCAGCCAGTGACAAGGCAAACACTCTTGTAGTGTACCTGTCACAGAGTGTCCACATAAGTTTCTCTTTTGCTACAGTGTCTGCACAAACATGTGTATTTTAAGCAAGGATAGAGGCATTGTTAGAGCTGATATCTCAGTAATGTTAGGTCCTTTCATAGCGTGAGGGTGCCTGAGACTTGGGAGGGGAATGGAGGGGTGGCGTCATGGGTCTTGCACTCTGCTGGTAGAGCTTGCCGACTTCACCACTGGTGCCCTCAATCCATTTTTAACTGAATGATACTTTTGTTCTTGGTCAGCAGAGGTGAAAGGAGCCAGTAAGTAGTTCCTGCTTCCAAACAGGATGAGCTGTGGAGGGAAGAATATCAACATCTTACCAATAAAGCTCAGTTCTTTACACTGAGCTTTATTGGTATACCTATTTCCGTCCTCCACCTGCAAAGCTTCAAACGTTCAGAGATTTTTCAGAAATTCTCTTCAAAACTCTACAAGAAACTCAGGGTTTCAGATTTTTTACTTAAGTGTCTGGTCTTCTAGAATGTCAAAGAGAGATAACTGGAAGAGGTTTTAGGGTAACTCCAAAGGATGTGAGACCACATCCTTGAAAATTAATCTAATCTGTGGCAGGTGATATGCAAATGACAGTCTGGGAAATCAGCTTAGGGGTGGCACTTAGGTAATATGGTGGATGTTAAATGATTGGATTCAGCTGCCTCTCCAGTAGATCTCTTGTCCTGTGGATGGACTTGAACTACAGCTGTTAGCCTGGTAGCTTACCCACCAACTAGTTGGTGGATTAAGTACTTCAATACTAAAACGAGTCATCCACCATGCTTTGTTGGCCATTAATATACCAGAGCCACTAGTTTGTCTCACACATACACATGAAATGCTTATCATCATGTTGTCTATTTGCTGTCGTGCTAAATTATTGTGAAGTGTTCTCTAGAATTAATCTAATTGTATGTTTTGTGTTCAGTATCTTGAACTGTTTAACAACCTTAATTATATGTTATGAGTGAATTACGAGGCTCCACATCACTGATGTAATGGAGTCATTTGTGAAGGGTGATACTTACTTTTCTTGTAAAATAATTCAACCAGTGAAGTAGAGACCAGTCATTTAAAATTCTCAAAAAGTAATTAATTTACCAGATTAAAGTAAAAAACAAAACAAAAAAACCAAACGTTCAGTGGAGCTGTTTCGACTCTCTATTTGTTTTTCCCCATAATAGTTGCAGTTGCCTTTAATTGGGCTCATTTATTTTAATATTTTTAACATTAAATGACCAAATGTTTAAGAAAACATGAATGATTCATGGCCACATTTAACTGTTAATTTGAGATTCTAACTACAATTAAAAAATTTTTACCTGAAATTGTGGTTCTTGTTTATTTTTTTTTGTCACTCCAACAGCATTTGCAAAACTTGACAATCAGTTACTGCCCTGTGCAATAGTTTACAATATAACAGTTAAACTGCAGTGTTGCTGTGCAACCTGCGCCATAGCTCAGAGTAATACCCTCATAAATGCCATCGCATATTTTTATAACAGGATGGGCTTTTGTGCACATTTTCAGTTCTTCTTCCAGAAATTGGTAGGTCACTAGTACATTAGTTACATTTAATTTATTGTTCTAAAAGCTGTATTTTATTTTTTCTGTAGCCCATTAAGGACTGTCTGACACTTTATTCGTTCTAACTTTGCTAGGATAGAGCACGACTCTCCCTTTACCTTTTAATTTCTGTAATTTTACACATTTACTTCTTACAGCCAAAACTCATTGCACACTTTAGGTTGCGGGCCAAACAAGATAAACATTTATTGAACACACTAAAACAATGTTTTTTAAACATAAATATGAATAAAAACAGACAGGAATATTATTCCAGAATAAATAAACTTAAAAAAATAAACTTTAACTTTAAATATTTTGCTCTTCATAAAAATATATCCTGTCAAAATTATGCAAGTTAGAAATATGAACATGCTGCCAAAACCCCCCGAAAAAAAATAAATGAAAGCATACACAAGGTTCGAGCCGCATGTAGACGGAGCTGGGGCATTGCTTCAGGAATGGAACTAATAAACTGGGCGGGCCATTCAGTGTTGTACTTTGCCTTGAGTGTACCATTACACTGCAGCTCCATCTGAATCTGCACAGGTGCAGTTTCCACATAAATGGGTTGCGAAGCAGCTCGAAATTCTCTTTTTGTGCTTCAAAGTCACCAAAGCACCGTGCGAACTCAGTGCACTCAGTTTATCAGCAAAGTGCGCATTTGGGAACACTGTTGCGCTGACTTGGTTCAACATTACTTGGCAATAGGGAAAGTGAGGCAAGTTGTACTGGTGCATTTGTGATAGCTTCACTTGAAATGCCTGCACCGCATCATACATGCCATGTCCATGAACTGACAGATTTCCTTGCTGAACTCAAAAACTCGATTGAGAACTTTTCCCCAACTCAGCCAGCGGACCTCTGTATGATGAGGAAAGTCGGCAAACTCTGAATCTATTTCCCACATAAAAGACTGAAATTGACAGTGATTTAAACCTTTAGCTCAGATAAAATGAACGGTCTGCGTTACAGTGATCATTACATGCTCCATTTTTAGGACTTTACCACACAATGTTTCCTGGTGTGTGATGCAGTGATATGCTGTTAACTTACCGGTACAGTTCTCCTGCATATTTACTCACATCCCGCCGACTAGTCCACTTTTTAAGTCCAACAAGTTTGTCCCAGGGTAGTTTCATGTCGGTTACACTTTGACATACTTTTAAAAAAATGTCTTTTCCTGTCATTGTCCCGTGAATCAATTTAATGTCCAATATTTCCACTTCACGGATGAAGATGGCCAGCTGTGCAATGCCCATCATGTCTGTACTTTCATCCACAGCAAGAGAGTATGCAAGAAAGTTTTTGCTTTTTTCACACAACTGTGTTCTTAAATCAGTGGCCATCTCACAAACCCGATCAGCAATCGTATTTCTCCTCAGGCTGACATTTGCCAAAATCTGCGTTTTGACTGGACACAAGACGTCGCACACCTTCATCATGCAGCACTTCAGAGTGGTACCGGGCTGATTTGGCTTTCTCCTCTGCTACAATAAAACTTGCTTTCACAACAGCTTCACTTTGTGATTTTGCTCTGGTGAAAAACGTCTGCTGAAATGTTAGATTCTTCTTTAGCTCTTCTACTTTCTGTAGTTTCTGCTCTGCATTTAGGTTTTTCAGCTTATCCTGGTGTTTTGTCTCGTAGTGCCGTCTTAAATTAAATTCCTTAATTACAGCCACATTAGCTCCACTAATAAGACACACGGGTTTACCAGCAATGTCTGTAAACATATATTCAACCTCCCACCGGTGCTGAAAGGCTCTGCTTTCAGAATCAACTTTTCTCTTCGCCGTTGTGAGGGGCTAGCTTCGCAATAACAGAAGTTTGACTTGATTGACGCGGGAATGCTCCTGGGTAGCCTAGCGTTCGAAAAGGAGGCTGCAGCGCTGCATTATGGAATCTGTTGTTTGTGTGTTATTAGCACCTCATATCGCCGGGCCATGCATAACAGTAATAATAAATCTATATAAAATGATCTGGCCCGCGGGCCTTGAGTTTGACACATATGGCTTAGGTCATAGGTGTCAAACTCAACAAACAGTTCAACAAACCAGTTTGAGATGATCTGAGCTTTGTGACACGGCACATTATCCTTCTGGAAGCAGCCACCAGAATATAGTCGGGGCCTTGACCACGTCTGCATGCGTAATTGCATTGAGTTGCTGCCATGTGATTGGTTGATTAGACATTTGTGTCAAAGAGCTAGTTGAACATGTGTCTTTAATGAAGTGGCTGGTGGGTGTATATTCACTTAAAAACCAGAGCAAATAAAATGTTGTTCAGGTCAACAGTTGAACCACTATTGGTGTGCAAGGATTTTGAACTGTAGCTATAGCAACAGGTCTTCTGATTATGCTTTGTCACAATTTAGCTTAAATGAAGCCGACATAACCACCTGCTTAACTTAATAATAGTGTATTAATATTATTAATAAGTGTATTATTAATAAGTGCTATTATGTGTTTTTCAATGTATGTTATATAGCAAGCATTTTCCATGAATTAAGGTTTGTCCTAATAATTTTCTTATAAATGGCAGTTGACAGCATTCTTAAGATAGTTGTAATTAGGGCTGGGCCATATCATACCGTTCACGGTAATACCGGTATAATGTTGGGCAACAATAAGAAAATGAAATATCGCGATAGAATATGGGTAAAACGTGCATCCGCAGTGCCTTTGTTTTCAGATGCACGTGGTGGAAAAAGCATGGCGGCGACAGAGAATAAAAAGGGTGAAAGTGGATCGCTGAATGAAACGGATGAACCAGAATTGTTTTGTAAAAATGCTGCAACTTCAGTGGTGTGGAACTGGTTTAGCTTTCGTCCGTCAGATACACAACAAAGCACTATTTTTGGTAGAGCGTGCTAGCGGGCCGTCGTTATTACCGTGTTTTTTGGAAAATACGGCTCACTTAAAATCAATCCTTTGATTTTTCTGAAAATCGACAGTGCCCCTTATAATCCCGTGTGCCTTATGTATGAATTCTGGTTATGTTTACTGACCTCAAAACGATTTTATGTGGTACACGGCGCTCAAAAACATGTCAAATGTTTTAGTACGACTTTGCCAAGCTACAAAGTCGCACCACTTGATGGATTGTCGGAGCATTACGGCTATCGTAGGCAGGAGCCTCGCGGAGTGATACGTACTGTGCTTCAACATAATATTACCGTATTGTGCGTGTGTATGTATAACCTCTTTTTAAGTTTTGTGGATATTATACATGGTTATGCTGAGGATGATGTCAGCCAATTTTCACTAGAAATGCCTTTTGGTTAAACTGTCAGTGAGGAATTTGCATTTGCACTGTTAAATTTTTATATAACTTTAATGCAGATAAAAACAGCTGCTTGTTTATGTGAAAATACATTGATGTTTTCTTTTTCAAAAATAAAGTTGTGGACTTGTAAAATATTTTGTCTAGTGTCAATTATATCGTCACTTATATCGTTATCGCTAATTTTCAAATGTATATCGTGATAAATATTTTTGGTTATATCGCCCTGCTCTAGTTGTAATTATCAGTTAATTCTTAGTCCAGCTTAGTGGAGTGGAGGGTTTCAGAGGCCTTTAGCCAGGCAACTGCTCACATGCAAGCTGCTCTCTTCTTTCAGCCCCTCACTGAACAAAGTAGACTCAGAGTAAGGTGTGCTTGTGGTTGGAGGGCTGCTGGCTGTTGCTATATTTCTGCTTCTTTATTGGATAGTTTTGTGTTTTTTGAGGCCCACAAATAGTCGCTCATGAAAGCCAGTGGCTGTTGGGTGACTTTAAGAACTTACCAAGAAGTCCTGCAATTTGTTTGTCACACAAACAAAAACAATAACTCAAATGTGTGATTGTTAGAGGCATCACGAGAATGCCGAGTCTATGGGGATCAATCCCAGCTGACAAGCTTTTAGCAGCACAGTTGAAATTTTTCCATACTCAATTCAATGTGTATTTGAATCAGTTTTTGGGGCAGTTAATGTCTTCTTTATGTAATTGTGTGGCATGAAAGCATTGCTTAGCTTTTGCTGTGAGTATGTCATGAGTAGGGCTGGGTATCGTCACTGATTTCTAGAATCGATTCAATTCCGATTCACAAGGTCCCGAATCGATTCGATCCACGATTCGATTTAATTCGATTCAATTCGATTCACTTCGATTTGAATCTGGGAAATTTTGACAGTCAGAAATATTATAATTCAGATCAGTACAGTTACATATTTTTGTATCTATAAAAAGGAAGCTGACACACGCAAGACTTTATCAAAGGTGTGAGCATCACAGCAGATGCCTTTGTGTCAAAGTAGTTGAGGATAAAACATAGAAAAACATGAAGGCGATTTTCCTGGCCTGGGATTTTATAAAAATATTCTGCAGTACATCAAAAACGAAAGAAAACCATTAATCAACACATGAACATTACCTCTGAAGTTACAGCGGTTTTATTAGAGACACGGCTAAGCGTTTTGCATTTTGCATAATTCTAAAAAGTTTAAATTTGTTCAGTATTGAACGGCAGAAATTAGGTTTTCTTTTCGGAAGTATATAAAACGAAAAAAAAAACCATTGGCCGACAGCGCTGTAAACAACGGTAGACTTGTGCGTAACAAGCAAGCGAATAATGCAGAAAACAGTACAGAGAGAGAGAGGGGGAGAGCGAGAGAGAGAGCTGTGCATCGTGGTTGAAGCAAAACAGTAAAAGTAAGAGTGAATACATGACGATGTTTATGTGAAGTGTAGTTTGGATCTTCTTTTGCTGCTGGTTCGGTCAATATTGTTTGGAGAGAGATAAAACTAACAGCTTTAGAATCAGCGCATAAAGGGCGTGAACACAAAGCGCGGACCCACCGACAGATCAGAATCAGCGAGCTGTCGGCTTTCAGCCCCGACCGTGTCCGTGCGGTCAGGTGAGAAAGGCGACATATCACTGATTCTGATCCGCGGGTTGCGCTGTGTGTTTAAGTCTTTGTGCAGAATCCGTGTTCCTGCTCTCATTTACTGTCTTAGCTGTTTGGTGGTTGTTGAAATTTTGTGAGATTTCACCAGAGATTCTGGCATTTCGGGCAAAATAAATTTATATTAAAAAATCGATTCAGGATTTTAATGAATCGATTTTACGTTATCCAAGCCAGAATCGATTTTAATCGATAAATCGATTATAAAAACCCACCCCTAGTCATGAGGGTATCAGGCACTGAAGCAGAGTATATTTCCACATTTTGAAAAAACAAAGATCTGAATTTAAAAATATTTACCCAGTGAATGACTATTTTTAAAAAAGTCAAATATTTCTATTAAGGTTTCTACCATTTTCTGCTTATTGTACATTTCTTTATCTAACTGGTGGAAAGTGTCACACACGGAGAATGCAATAGATCAGCCATCAATCTACAGATTGAGGAAAAAGGTGGCAGTGTGCTCCAGTAGTCTGTATGTTTTACTTTTTTGCTCTTACAACACAAGATCTGGAAAAATCCGAGACCCGGGAGCATATAAAAAGGATATAAAAAGTGCCTCACACAACCCCTTTTTTGTGTTTTGGCCCTGTCATGCAAGCTTGATTTGTGAAGCACTGCAGCGATTGTTTTCTCTTCCGGTGAAGTGTCCCTCAGGAACCGATGACCTCTCGAGTTATTTTACAGTAGTTCTTGGCATCTTGGCCTCAGACCCTAATTAGAGCCCTTTCCCGGTTCCTGTTTAGGTTTGGTCAGACAGCTAGCTCTCTGGAGAATCAGCGCAAGTGCTTTTTTATTTCCTTCTTCTTATAAGTCCTCTTGTTCTCTCTGAAATTTTGTCACACTGTTTCCCAAGAGAGATGAATCATGTGGTTAAAGGGGCTGAGCAACAGTTACACCCAGTAGTTATCAGGTGT
Organism: Neolamprologus multifasciatus; assembly: GCF_963576455.1. Lineage (NCBI taxonomy): Eukaryota > Metazoa > Chordata > Actinopteri > Cichliformes > Cichlidae > Neolamprologus > Neolamprologus multifasciatus. The sequence continues at coordinate 17,826,858 of NC_140439.1, forward strand.
AAGTACTGACATGTAAGCTTGCTGTTAAGACTTTGTTTGTGGTAATTTAGCAATTTTTATACCTGTACTCAGTTTGAACCCACAGGCTGCAGGTTGCAGACCTGTGCTTTGTTTAATTTCTTAATCTGATGATTTTAAAAAGATGCCAAAAATTGCCTGAAATTGGTTCTAGGTCACAAATAGCTATGTTGTTGTAGTTTTTTTTTTTTATAATTACTTGAGAATGTAAGAAGTTTCAGAGATGTTTTAAATATTTTAAACAATGTCTGTGTGGGTGCCAACCCTTTCAGCACAGTTTTATATGTAGTATTTTTGTGTCATGGCAAGCGCTTGCTTGCCTTGACCCAACTTATCTGACAGATTTAGATTGCATTTTTTTAAGATCCTATGTTTTGACTTTAAGAATATATATCCCTGCTTCACCTTAGCTCTCCATATTTTCCTCTTCTCTTAGCACATCTCATACCTTTCTCAGATTATCTCTTTCCTTGCTGCTAAAATGAAGCCAAACGGCACACGGGATAGAAATTTGCAGATACCTGTTTGTAGAAGCGTTTAGGCTTGTCACCATTTATCACAGCTGCAGTTTTAGTATCCTCTTCAATCTGTCTTAGCAGGGACAGGCCAGGACCTTGATGAGTAAAGCAGCCAGACACAGTGGGAGGGGAGGAAGTGTGATAGAGTCATTCAAGCCTCCTGTACTCCCCAGAACGGCATGTGGTTTAGGCCACTCAACAGTCTGCGTAGATGATTTAGTCAAAAGGTTAAAAAATGTGGTTAAGGATGTATCCATCTGACCACTGCAGCCGTGGTTGGGGAACACCACTTGAGATGTTGTCAGTGTAGGAACAAAACCATAAGGACTGTTGATACAAGTGTGTTTGTGTCTATATAGTCTATATGGTAACTGGATAACCAGGTAAATGGAGATGGGACATGCTGTAGGTTGCAGGGATGATGAGGGTTCTGTCAGGGCCTGCCTTTTAAGGCTTTTGTGTGTGTTTGTGTGTCTGCCTGGCTATGTGTGTGTGTCTGTGTGTGTGTGTGTTTGTGTATCTGGGTCTGCAGAGGAAGAGCAATATGATCCTTGTAAGATTCAGGGGCCCACACACAAGGTCCAAGAGAGATCTGGCAGTGAAATTCAAGATGGCCACTCAGGGAGTGAGAGGGGAGAGAGAGCGGGGTGCAGGGGGTTGCTTCATTCGCGAATACCGGATGTTTTATCCGTCTCTGTTGTGGATTGATGTCTCTTTACATATTAGGAGTAGGCATCCAGACGTGATATCCGCAGTAAACCCCAAGACGTCTTTTTCCGCTCTTTTTTTCTTGGTGACGCTTACTTTTCATCACCGGCTGAAAACATTGTACCGTCAGTTCTAAACACAATAGAGTCTTACTTTTAAAGTTATTATTATTATTATTATTATTATTATTATTATTAATATGTAAACACAGGCTTGCACACACACACACACACACACACACACTCACTTTAGGTTTGGTGGGGAAGCAAATCAAGTCCTCTGCATATTTTTCATGTTGCTACATGCCTATCTTTACTTGTTGATTTGAAAAATGAAGATCCCTGGGGCTAAAGAGAAGGGCTTTTTCAAGGGTTTTTTTTGGTTGAAGTTGAAGAGTCATGCAGGCACAGTCAAAGATAGAAAGCTGCCGTTGGGGACGAATGATCTAACGACCCTATTGTTTGTGTAAATAGGCTGCAATGGCAATCAAAATCTTCCATCACGGTAATATCTCTTGTCTGCATGTTTAGTTTATGTGATAAAATCAGGCTTCATAGACAGATGATTTCACGTGGAGGTTATTTTGCAACTAAGCAAAAGTTTGTTTTGAGTATTTTGCTATTTAAATCTAGGGTTAAATGAATACTTGACAGCTGTTGAAAATGAGGAGATAACTATTATAATCAACATAAAAGTGAACACTTGGAAAATGAGTGCAAAATCAAGCCAAGAAAGCAACTTAAAAAAAAAACAAGAGTCTCGAATGAATGAAAAGTGATCTTTGCAAATGTATCAGTGAACTCAAACAAATTTTTTTCCTGTTTCCACAGTGACCTGAGCATGAACAACATCACTGAGCTTCCAGCATACGTATTCAAAAACTTCCCCTATCTCGAAGAACTGTGAGTACATGCCCCCCCTCCCCCCCTGTAAATGATGTATTTATTCTGTACAGTGTTGACATGAGGGCTGGTCTTTATGATACGCACCTGGGTATTTTAGCTTGCACTGTAAAGTGCACAGAGCATGCCCTTCCTCTTAGCTGAGGGAGATAAACGTAGCATTAACTGAGGTTACGAATCACTCACCATTCACGAATTGAGCAAGGGCAATAATAAAAGGTGCAGTAATGCTCAATTAAAAAGGTGAGGTAAGACAACATGCATTGAGGCAACGATCATGTGACATCCTGTGTGGATTTTTGCTTTTAAGGGATTATCAGGGTGGCAACAGCACATCTGTGCTCTGGGGCTTTGTTGGAGTGGAGTTCCATCTAATCTTCGTGGGTGTTATTTCTTTACTCTTTAAATACTTTGCTGTCTGGCTCGGCACTGCTGAGTGCCAGAGATAAAAATCTGTCTACCTGGTATCAGGTAACACGCAGCCCCGAGAAAAATGACCAGCGAGTGAACGTACTCGGGCAGTTCCAGCTCCACTTGACTCGATGCGGTTGTGTATTTTTTTTGTTTTTTTGTTTTTCAAGCCCCTTGTGCATCTTTCAGCCGGCAGAATCTTTATCGAGTGTACCACTCAAACCTGCTTTGTGGAAGGGGCAATTTACTTTTCATCGCATTGTGTGTAGGAATGCAAGGCAGGAAGGAAGAGGGCAAAACAATGGTTTCTATGGAAACAAGGCCAAAAAAACCCACCCAGTCTCGCTGCCACTTCTGTCTCGTCTTAGATCATCAAAACTGTCTGACCACTGTTGAGCTGTCTGTTTCCGGAGAAGGCATTTCCAGGGGTTTATTGATAAAAACCCTTAGCTCATTTTTTGTGTTTGTTTAACCCCCCCCCCCCCCCTGTTTTTTTCTTTTTGTTTTTTTACATTTCTGTCTCAGAGCAAATCAGCAGTATCAGTCTTCAGTATTCAGTGAATTCTGGTGGACAACTGTTTTGCTTTAGGGCTTCAGCAGTGTCAGTGAACCAACGCATGGGCCCTGAGGGTAAAAAACAGGGGGAGAAAGAGATCAAGAGGAGAAGGGGGAAAAAAAGAAAAAAGTGCAGGCCATCCCTTTACAGAACAGGAGCACAGAAAAGGGAGGAATATTCCCTCCTTCTTAGTCACGCAATCTCCTTCACTCCTTTTCTTTCTTGCCAAAGGCACAACAAAGCTCAACAGACGTGATGACAGAGGTATTTTCTGTCTCCCTCACCATTTGTTTATATTCTTTAAAGTAACCTGTGACTGATTGGCTCTCTGTGTATCAAGAGGGAATTGCAGTCAACTGAGTCAGTCAGCATTGATATGTTTAGTTTCGTGACACAAAGATTTAAAACATTAATGTGTTTATTTTTAGTCATCCTTGTTAAATATTTTTGGTTGCAGCCGCATGGTCCACATCTTTTTTCTCTTTTGTGCATTGAAATGGTTACATAAAAGTTTCTTTATTTCTGATAATTATAAGTTGCAGAAACTGGCATATTATTTTAGTAAATGTAAGCTTATGTATTTGGTTGGTTTTTTTTAGTTTCTTTTTAAGTAAAGTTAATATATTACAGTGTAATGAAAATTGTTGAGTTATAAAGTATATAAAGAAGAAATGGTGGTTCTGTGATGGGATTTACTCCGTATTCCTGCTTTTATAACATGGTTTCATTTCTGAGAAGTTGAAGTTCCAGCCACTATTGCTGGGCAGAAGACGATATGGCTCAGATCACGTTCAAATTGTTATTGTTCACTAGCAGATGATAAACCAGAGGAGTTCAAATTCAAACCATAGGACTGTGTCTGCTGTGTGTAGATAGGAAATGGCATCAAGCCTGTATAATCACAGGTATCTGTACTAATAGTTGTACAAACAGGTGTGCATTACCCACAGTGGTTTACCAGATAGAAAGTAATTGTGTTATTTTTATTTACTGCTACAAAACTGTGCATTTTCTAGTGAATTTGCTGTTGACAGAGGCAGACCTGTGGGAGTGGTATTGCACAAGGAAAGCGTTTAGCCTTTCCTCAGTGAAATCCATCAAAGCCCTGAAGGGACATGTGCTGAACTTGCTGAAAGATGCAAGAGGCGGGGAACCTTTTTAATGTTGAGAAACCTGAACGATTTGTCAAACTGTGTTTGTGCATCGTAATTAGCGGCTTGTGACAGTCACCACAAGCTCTGGGTTGTGTGAGTTCCCATGGAGTTAGTCACATCGAATTAGCCACATTGGTCACTATCTGTTGGAAATGAACAAGAGTGACTCAACAGTCACTGACAAGATTAATGTCATGTTTGATTTATAGGCGTCTTTATGCGTGTGCCAACTTGTGCTGCAGTCACGATTATACCTGCAGACTGGTCTTTAATAATTAGAAGTCCAAATTCTGTTGCAAGACATCATTGTGACAAACTTTAAGTCGGAAGTGAAACAAATGTTTATATTTATTGGTTGATTTGTTGGTGTTGTGAATTACGGGCTTCTGCTTTGGAGGTTATAATTGGGTTTGTCTCAAAGTGCAATGTAGCAGCCTCTAATAGCTGGCAAACATTCACAGTTAATACTAAATGTTAAGGTCATGTTAACATGCGTATCATGCAAGTCCAAAATCAGAATTTATCAAGTTATTTAGATGACTCTAACAGAAAAAAAGAAACAAATATTGCCATGTTTTTCATGCTTTTTGATTTTGTGATAAAGTCAACAGTGGACCCAATTTGACTATTGAAGCAGGAATATTTAATCTGTCTGATTTGTCTGACCAGGAACTTCACTGCTTCATGTATTGCACTCGATAAGCTTGCAGCAAAGTGGCTGTGCCTGATTTAATGTGATGGATAAAATGGCTTGATGGTATTCTGCAATTAAATTGTAATATTTTTAAGTCTTTTTCATGTGAACAGATATAAACTCTAACAGAAAGCAGATTTAATAAGTTTAATATTGTAGATATAGTTTGCTAATCTACAGCACAAGGCCCATTATGTACAAATCTTGCAAGGTTACCTGATGTTTCTTTGTCCGTTGCATCCAGTTTGTACCACTAGAAATCACCACTAAATTACTTAGATAATGACGAAATATCTTTTTCTCAGGAAGGTTCTGTATTAATCATCTGTGGTACAATATGCGTACATGTAACTATAAGAAAACTGCTTAGTGTTTAAAGAACATGTATAACAAAAAAGTATAACACCACAGTAAATGTATGACAGGTTTGTTACTCAGCTCAAACTTCACCATGAGCTCGGCTCATGTGAAGCGCTTCTTAGAAATCCTGTTCTGACCACTTGCAGGCACACATTTGCAACGCACTGTTGATTTCCCCCAGTAACAAAATGTAAACCCTTGAACTTGAATTTCATTTTGGAAAATGTGCGATGACATTATGGCACGTGCCATGGTTTAGAAAGTTTCCGCCAAACGTTTTCCCTCAGATGCCTCAGGGCTTTACAAGCCTGGGGGTAGTGCACAATCCCTGACAATGATCAAATGAGAAGCACCCAGTCTGATGTTTGCTCTCTGGATCCCAGATGCCCTGCTTGTATCACAACTGATGATCTTCTGCATGAAGGTCGGGTCAGTTTGACACAGAAGTTAATGTTTTCTCTCTGCATGAGTTTAAGGGCCATGCTAAAGCTGTGACAAATAAGGATGTGCAGGTGGTCAGCACGAGACTCCTGCAGACTGTTCCAACATCTGCAGCAGTGCCGGCAGAGATGCAAGACTTCACAAGGAAACCATCTTGAAGGGGGAGAGTGGACACATTTGAATCTATTGTGTTTTTTGCTTCTTATGTGTAGAGTTTACTAACTTTCTGACCTGACCTCTTCCTTAATCCAACCAATTAAATTTGTGCACTAAAGTGCACTAACTCTCAAATAAATTTGAACATGTGACATGCAAAGAAAGACAAATTTTAAGTCGGATAAACTGTCTTCTAATACACTCAGCCTTGATTCTCAGGCTCACACCCAGCAGCTCTTGTTGCAGGGAATTTAGCCTGGCCTGACTCGCATTGCAGAGTGATAAATCTGTTGCTAATCTCTCAGGCTAGATAGGATACTTGGTCTCTGTATCCCAGTCAGTCTGTCCCATGCTTATTTACACCCATATTTCCTATATATTTCCTGTTTCCAACAGGAAAGGGAGTTGTCCCCTCAGCCTCAAATTATTCATAAATGCTCTGAAGGAGCTGTGTGATGATAAATGTGGCAGCACTGTTCAAAGGGAATAACTCTGCTTGTGTCAGCCTCAGAGAGGTGAATTATTTTTCACTCTCTCTAAAAAGAGCACTTCATAGTGATGCTTTGGAGGCTCAGAAAGGGATTTAAGCAGGGGGTATCCAGGAACAGCTCTAATCTCTCATGGGTGACAGATGAAGTGACAACGGGCCAGGGGCACAGACGCATGTCTTTGACACTCCAGGCCCCGTGTTCACCCTGAGAGCTGGAACATGATATGCAGAGACGCTGGATATGAAGAAGTCCTCAACTGAATGCATAGCTTCAGAAATAAAACAGAGTCTGCAGTTTTCTAACACTCTGTTCTGTTTTTGCTTAAATGCCTTTTGTAGCTTTTGATCATTTGAGAAATGTCTTAAATACAAGTTTGACTCTCTCTCTCTCTCACCCAGTCGACTTCCAGGAAATGACCTGTCGTTCATCCACCCCGAAGCCTTTTCTGGACTGCATCAGCTCAAAGTCCTGTAAGCATTCGCCTTCTCTGCCAATCTCAACACTCACATACCCCCACAAACACACACAGACGCACTTACGGCTGTGACAGTGTTTTCTACATACTGGGGGAGAGAGTAAATATTGCAGTTCGCGGGAACATTGTGGCAGTGTCAGTTACTGACAGGCTGGGCATACACTTGGTATAAACTAAATGTAGTCTTCCACCCCTTCCCCAACTATGACTGTGTATATGGGAACCCCCAACAGAGAACTGCGTACATGTTCTGCTTTAAAAGCTAGAACTCCAAAATTTACATCAGGCAGCACACCCTAGTGTGCTTGCACACAGGGAGTGACAAACAAAGCACAGTCCTGTAGATTGTGCACTTAGCCAAAAGTTCAAAGTCCTGCTGATATACAGGGGAAGTTTTGAATAGAAACTGCAAACAGAAACACATGGAAACATTATATATGCGTGTCAGATCCAGTGATTTATTCATGTTACTTATAAGTACACAAATGAAAATAATTGGCTGTATATTGGCTTCAGGCAGTCTAAGTTAATGTTCACTTCAGGTCAGGGTCACCATTTACTGTTTCTTCATATTTGTTTGCAAACGTTAGACTTTAGAGTTATTGTTAGACAGGAATGTGATGTTGTTTTAAGTTTATTAAACACACAAAAGTTGTGGGAGATTTTGTAGACTCTAGGTTGTCTGTATTTGCTCAGGGAAACTCCGTTTTCTAAAGTGAGTAATAATAGCCAAAGTGAAGCCACGTGATAGCGTACGGACGGGAACCTCAGGAAATGAATTTATTTATTTTGTAACAAGAGTTGAAATAATTGAAATATTCAGATATATTTTTTCCAATTTGTCCTCAGGATGCTCCAGAATAATCAGCTGAAGACGGTGCCAAACTCGGCACTGAAGAACCTTCACTCTCTCCAGTCTCTGTAAGTCATTTGCATGAACACACGTACACACACGTGCAGCATGTATAAGCATGGTTATTGTCTAGATAAAAATCCTTCAAGGATTCAAGTGGACCTTCCTCTCCTACATCAACCTTGGAGGAAGCGATGCACAGGCCTGCTCCAGAGATTGTAATAGTTCTTTGTTATTGTATTACAGTGCTGTTTAGATATATTGTTGGATTAGTTATAAAAGGTTGTAAACTTCCAAACGTGGTCTCACAGGGAAAATAAAGTTTAGCCTCAACTCTGGACTGAAAACTGTCTGTTTTGGATTGCTTATGGAAAATGTGAATGGTCAAAAAGTGGAGATGCTGTTGTAAGTCCTGTTATTATTACTATAAACATACAGTGTTTCTATTAGAGAGGCTCAATCAATAACTAAAAAGCCTGTTTCTTCTAGAATTTACAGATACTGATGTGTTTTAAGTGTGTACTTAGGAATATGTACTGTAGTAACAAAGCACTCTTAGTGTATTAAGCAACTTACGGTGTGGAAATGGAATTTAATGTCAAACTAACAAACCCATTCAAGATGGGTACTCACAAAGATGATAATGAAGCAACACTAGCACTGCAGGACAGTTTATCTACTATGATATGTAACGATGACATTTGCTGCTGAAAATTTGCATAACAAATGTATGCAAATGTCTGTACTGTGCAGCTGAGCTTTTAGTTTCATGTTGTGAAAAACAGGAAAAAAAATCGGCTGCGCTGATTTTTACTGGGATTATTTTTGGGGGGAGGGCTGTGTTGTAGCTTCTTGCTGTGTTGATTAGTTGGCCCACAATTTTGGTGGTAAACATCTACGAGAGGGATCGCTTTTAAATTTACCACAAAGATTCCCAAATGTCAGATGATAAATCCCAGTTACTTTTGCAGTACCGCTATGTGATTCACAGTACTACCGTGTGGTTTGGACTGACTCCCAAAAGTTGTCTTCAGCAACTAATGAATAACTGAGTATCTTGGTTTTCAGCTTGTGTAGTATTTAGGATGTATTGTGTGTTCAGTACTAACTAGTAAACATTTATTTACCGAGCTGCAAAATTAAGACAGTGACAGTTGTAAGCGCTTTACCTCCTCAGCTTCATCATGTTAGTGTTGACGGTGCAGATGTGTTGCCGTTAGGATTTAGCTGAACGCACAGCCAGCATTATGTGTGACCATTAATAAACAAAAACAGTCTTTAAAAATGCGTGCTGAATTTTTCTAATAACGGTTCTAGATGTAAGCATTTGTGCTGTAAACTGTATAGCCTTGTTGTCTCATGCCTGAGTGTGTGGTGGAGTTGCATTTATGTTGCGCACCAGGTGGACCAAATTCTTGTAGATAGTGGCTCCTGTTTAATGTGTGACTGTACACAGCAATTTTACAGTAACTAAAATGTTGAGAGTGATTGTTGAAATGATTTATTTGCCTAATCTGTTTTGAGGCATTTGAACATTCTTTCAGTCATATCACATTCTTATCACTCCGCTGCTGTATTTGTAGGTGAGTCTTATTCAGCCAATCCGTTGCTAACTTTTCTGTTTGTTTCTGGAGTTTTTACGTTTGCTTGTAAGCATCGGCCTTTTCACAATTATCTTTTCCATTAACCCTCATATGTAGTGTCGTTTCACCAACTTCAAAATACCAGTTTCTTGCCTTTGACTTTGACAGAGACTAAAGTAGGAATGCATCTAGCTGGAGAAATGTGCTGAAAATTCTGCCTTCAGCTATAATCACTCCTCTGTATCCCTCCATATGTCCTCCCTTTTCTTTTTTCCGGCTTTCTTCTTCCTTTTTTAACAGATGTCTTTTCTCTGTTGGGGTTTTAGGGTCTGTAGCTGAAGTATTATGCACTGGCAGAGTAAGGACTTGGTTTGTATAAAGCCTGTAGAGAGCTAAATGTCAATCATGTCTGTTTTTCTTACAGGCCAGACACTTGAGGAATTTTGAGGGAGGGTGAGACACTCAGTTAGGGAGGATAGCAGGAGAACGTAACGTGGTTATGGTGAAAAGTGCACTTGTGCATTCATAATACTGTTTAAATCCTTTTTTTTTACCTTGTTTATTTTTTTTTAATCCCAAAACTGTCAGTGATCAGAATTTTAGGATCTTGTTACATCCATGGTACATGCAGATATTGCTTTTTTAAAATGTAAATTCTGTGAATTGTCTACAAAGAATTTGAGTTTGCTATATATGGCTACTAAATAAACATTCATGTCTTAGCTATGAGTTTGTGGGGACGTGAAGAATTTCAGGTGTTTCACTGTTTCTCAGAAGTGAGGGTTAAAAGTAGGCTGTGAGTTAAACCACTGTGGCAAAAGGGCCTGTCTTATCTATAGAACATGCCAAAGAAACATGATGATATAGGTAATTTGCTTTTGACACCACCTAATATACAACATGGATAGTTTAAGAAAACGAGAGAAAGAAAAGAGAAAGATTTCCATTGTTGTCAGTAAAGTTATGAATGTGTTACGCCCCACTTGTTATGTAATTTAAAATAAAACCCCTTTTCTATAAAATTCTGGTATTAGTCTCCATATTTATGTTATGGCATTTAAGCCGGGTTGTAACAGAATGTTTACATGTTTAATACAATTTCTATCCAATTAAATAAAGTAGTAAGTATTAGTAAAAGTACTGGTTCTTATATAGTGCTTTTCTGCTCTACCTGAGCAATCAAAGCGCTTACTTGCCTAATTCACACAAGCACTTTTTACTGTGCGCAAGTGCTTCCTGTCTAACATTCACACTCTGATCGATGAATCGCAGAGCAAATTGTGGTTCAGTATCTTGCCCGAAGATACTTTGGCATGCCAACTGGAACAGCTAGGGATTGAACCACCCAACTCCTGTTCTACCTGCTGAGCCACAGCCACCCTGTTTAAGCATTTCACTTTACAGTCCAGTCAGAGCGCTCAGGTCATCAGGTGCAGATCTGTTAATTGTTCCTAGAATTAGATCTAAGTGTACTGAGGGTGCTTTCAGTTATTGTGGTCCTGTTGTTTGAGATTAATTACATCTGCATAAATTTAAAAAGAGACTAAAAACCTTTTTATTGACACAGGCGTACTCTTAATAGGTGGATTATTTTTTGCTTGTTTCCTCAATTTTTTATTTTGTTTTATTTTATTTAGTTGTTTTCATTCCCCTCGGCATTGTAAACCTACATGGTTTTCAAAACGTTCCATCCATGTGAATAGAACCAACTTTCTGGGATTTTCTTACCTGGATGATTGAACATACATAAATCTATGTATGTATATATATATATATATGTATGTGTGTGTGCGTGTGTGTGTGTGTGTGTGTATATATATATATACACACACACACACACACACACACACATATATGTGTATATATATATATATATATATATATGTATGTGTGTGTGTGTGTGTGTGTGTGTGTATATATATATACACACACACACACACACACACACACACACATACATATATATATATATATATACACATATATATATATATATATATAAACACCCAGCTCGCCCCTGCAGGCAGTCTATCCTTCAAGCTCGGGTCCTCTACCAGAGGCCTGGGAGCTTGAGGGTCCTGCGCAGTATCTTAGCTGTTCCCAGCTAAGATACTGGGAAGCGCAGCTATTCTGTCCAGAATAGCTGCGAGATCTCCGATGTTGTTCCCGGGATCTGCTGGAGCCACTCGCCTAGTTTGGGAGTCACCGCACCGATTACCACGAGGACCACTGTTACCTTCACCCTCGAGCTCTTCTCTGAGCCCTTGGTATTTCTCCAGCTTCTCGTGTTCCTTCTTTCTGATGTCGCTGTCATTCGGAACCGCTACATCGATCACTACGGCCGTCTTCTTCTGTTTGTCTACCACCACGATGTCCGGTTGGTTAGCCACCACCATTTTGTCCGTCTGTATCTGGAAGTCCCACAGGATCATAGCTCGTCATTCTCCACCACCCTTGGGGGCGTCTCCCATTTGGACCTCGGAACTTCAAGGCCATATTCGGCACAGATGTTCCTGTACACTATGCCGACCACTTGGTTATGGCATTCCATGTATGCCTTGCCTGCTAGCATCTTGCACCCTGCTGTTATATGCTGGATTGTCTCAGGGGCATCTTTACACAGCCTGCACCTGGGGTCTTGCCTGGTGTGATAGACCCCAGCCTCTATGGATCTTGTACTCAGAGCTTGTTCCTGTGCTGCTATGATTAGTGCCTCTGTGCTGTCTTTCAGTCCAGCTTTGTCCAGGCACTGGTAGGATTTCTTGATATCAGCCACCTCTGCTGGTGGTACAGACCGTGCAGGGGCCTGTCCTTCCATGATGGTTCCTCGCCTTCCTCCTCATTCTTGGGTTTCTGCTGCCTGAAGTATTCACTGAGCACTTGGTCAGTTGGGGTCATCTTCCCAATGTATTCTTGGATGTTCGTTGTCTCACCCTGGACTGTGGTGCTTACACTCACCAGTCCCCGGCCCCCTTCCTTCCGCTTAGCGTACAGCATCAGGGTGCTGGACTTGGGGTAAAACCCTCCATGCATGGTCAGGAGCTTTTTAGTCTTTATGTCAGTGGCAGAAAAAGCATGGCAGCGACAGAGAATGAAAAGGGCGAAAGCGGATCGTTGAATGAAAGAGATGAACCAGAATTGGTTTGTAAAAATGCTGCAACTTCAGTGGTGTGGAACTGGTTTGGCTTTCGTCTGTCAGATACACAACAAAGCACAATTTTTGGTAGAGCATGCAAGCGGACCATCGTTATTACTTTGTTTTTTGGAAAATAAGTCGTTCTTAAAATTAATCCTTTGATTTTCTGAAAAATCGACAGTGCCCTTTATAATCCGGTGCACCTTATGCATGAATTCTGGTTGTGCTTACTGACATTGAACCGATTTTATGAAATGCATTTCTACTTTGCTCTGTGTTTTAGTCGCCTGGATGCCAACCATATTACGACTGTTCCAGATGACAGCTTTGAAAGCCTTCAGCAGCTGCGCCACCTCTGGTTGGATGATAACAACCTGATGGAGGTGCCTGTCGGTTCTCTGAGGCACCAGGCGAACCTTCAGGCTCTGACGTTGGCACTTAACCGCATCCTGTACATACCAGACAACGCCTTTGCAAACCTCACCAGTTTAGTTGTACTGTAAGTTATATTAAGCTTCTGTTTAATTGTGGTTTAGAATGAAAATCTGCACAGCAGCATTTGAGCGCAAATGTTTACAGTGTACTTGACAATTGTTTCTGGCCAGTCGGGCCAGTGCTGCAGAGTGCAGGGCGGATGATGAACGTCATAGGGCACCAAACCGCCTTGTGCCTTAACTTTAGATGGATGTAAATCTATAAATTATCTGTTGATAGTTGGTATAAATATCAAATTATTAACATCATGTTTAAGTAGCCTGCCTGTGAAACAGTTGACATAAAAGTAAATTCCCCAGGATAGCTAAAGGACCTTTGCATGCAGTTTTCATAGAACTATACACAGAATAACTCAGCAGGAACAGCTTGTTGGTGTACCTTTTGGAAAAACTATAATTAAGCAGGCAATGAGACTGCAAACATTCACATGGCCTGAGGGAGATGCCAAAGTGAAACTCCTCGGGGGTGGGTTGTCAATAAGATGAGGACGATTCTCAGGTTATAATGCCAGCACATGTTAACTCTCTATAGGGTGAGTTTAGCTATAGTTTAAAGGTACTTAAGTTTCTGAGTCATGGGTAAATCTCTTCTACTTGGCTGTATAATTAACATCATGTTAGTAAAATCTAAATGTATTGCCTGTGATCCCATCTGAGTTAAGTAAGCTATAGTATGTGTTTTTTCATATATCATTTGTATCATTCTGTCACCACAAGTCAACATAAAATACCTTTCTTTGAGCTGAGCTTTAGCTATCAATGTATCCTCAGCTTGACTGCGGGTCAAACTCCAAACACAGACATACCATAGTTTATTTCCACAGCTTACAGCTTAATAAGTCAGCTAAACAGGTCGCTACTCATTCTCTGCTATGTTTATGCACGAGGGTGTTTTTGCAGTGAAACGAGCCACAAGCACCAGACATTGCAAATCAATGTTAGCAAAATCTTTGTAAAAGGAGCTTGATGCTGAGCAGTGACACAGAAGTTATGTTGTTTTATGTATTAAGGGAAATCCTAAAACCATCCTTTGCCAGGAGCTTGTACAAAAGTGCGTTGCACTGCGAATCCAAGGGATTGTTCCAGACCTTTTTTTTTTCCACTGCTGCTGTTATATGTTCACATAAACACACGCTCAAGAACACACGCATTGAGTGGCATTGCTGCAGGGTTAGTATAAACACGTCAGAATAAACAGGAAGAAAAGACCTTGAATCTATTAGGCGAGGAGGACTCTTTGCATATACACATACAGCACAGACACCTGATTCACAAGCGCCATTCAGAAATCATGCATGGAATATTTTTGCAAAAGTTGAAAAGTAGATTAAAACCCACGAGGAATGATTGAAGGATTTTATTTCTCTTTGGTACGACGGTCTTGCAGATCTGTGTTTTACCTTTTTCAGGCATCTTCACAACAACAGAATCAACGAGATAGGAGATAACTGTTTCTCTGGACTTGTAAACCTGGAGACGCTGTAAGTACGCAGCAGTATGGTAATTGTTGTGTGTGTGTGTGTGTGTGTGTGTGTGTGCGTGCGTGTTGGTGCTCATATTTGTGTGTGTTAACATCTCCCCCCTCGCCCCACCCTCCTCTGCTTCAGTCCTCCAGACATCATTGTGTCCACTTCCTCCTTTAATTGCTCTAGGATAAATAGAGCAAAGTACATGATGCTTATCAAATCTGCCCTCCCACTGTTCACTTCCTACTGCCACAGAGCCATGAAAAACCTTTCAGAGACAGCCGTACCTCCTGGCAAATGGTTACTGTACAACACATAATCTGGTGGCACTTGCTCTGAGCCATTGTTGGTATTTACAGACACAATGACACAGCACAGGGGACACAAGTAAGCTTATAAAATTAGTGCAGTATTACATTTCAACAGTTTTTTTAATGTATCTTTTTTCTTTAACTGTGTAACAGCTGTGGAGGCAGGAGGTTTAGCTGCTGACAGAAAGGTTTGGTAAGGACTTGAAGGGCTTTCTTTGCTTTTGCTGTATAGTCATTCATTCATACATTCAGGGGCAGACTCATTGTGGGTTATTGCATATGTTTATTAAGCAAAGAAAAATGCTTATGACTGAAACTGAATATGTCTCAGTTGTGGAACCTGAACAAGGATATTGTCAACAATATTTATTTTTTTGCTTAAAATATGAACCCAGTAATAAATTGATTAAAAATGGATTATTAACTAGTTTCTTATAACACAGTGTACTTGGAAGCATTCAGTATTTTAATATTTAATAGATTAATGTGCTTTTGTTATATTTAGAGAAACGAGCAGGGTTTTTTCCTGGAGCTAGGCCTTTGGGGGAAGAAACAGGCTCAGTTGATCAGTAGATTATTAGAGGCAATAAGTCTCTGACAGAAATCAGTGCATTTCCCCATTATGTGTGACCACTAATAAACAAAAACATCAGTTATATCCGAGTACATGAAACCCCAATTAACAAAAGTGTTTATAAAATATTTACAGGGCTGATAATTTTCCTTTGACTCTGGCTAAAATGTGTGTGTGGGGGGAGGGGCACGCAATAGTGCGTGACTCTGTGCTGGCCTTAGTCACAAAACCAGTCTTTCCTCCTAATTGTAGATGTCCTTGTTTGAATGTTGCATTGATTTTTGGATGTGAAACAGGATGGATGAAACTGCGCTGATTTCCTGTGTCTCTCTCTATCTAGAGATCTTAACTTCAACAACCTGAAGGTGTTTCCCAAAGCAATACAGGCCCTCCCCAAACTGAAAGAGCTGTGAGTATACTGCCCCATTTCTGCTGCCTGAGAAAGACATTTTGTACTGTTACTAAAGCCAGGAAGCTTTTAATGCCTCACTGAGGCAAGTTGCTGTCTTTTTTTTCTGGTTTAAAAAAGGACAGATGTGTAATGAGGAAAATATTAATTATATTAAATATTAGAGGATTAGACACATGTATACTGAAATTATTTGAACCTACCTTCATTTCTGTGACTGTTTCTGTTTGTCACACACAGAAACAAAATATTCTGTTGACTTTAATGCTGTTACATCGTTATATATCTGAGCTTTTACCTTTTGGATATGATGTTTAAAGAGAAATAGATAACATGTTTTTTTGCTAAAAGTTTTTTTAAAGCATTTGACACTCACTGATAGAATCATTATGTCCTTTTTTTTTTCAACTTTGGCTTAGAGTATGTGAAATGAAGTAATGTGTATGCCACGTGTTGAACTGTGGAAAGTTTACTGACACTGCCACCTTCTCTCTTTAGAGGGTTTCATAGCAATGATATTGCTTCCATACCCGAGGGGGCCTTCCACAACAATCCCCTGCTAAAAACCATGTAAGGTCCAACTCTCCCCTCTGACTTGCAGACACTCATTTATAAACAGACATGGCACACTCATAACTTAACTTTGTAAATACGCCATATACAAGTTTGAGGCTTCAGAAAGATGAATGTCCAGAAGATGGTGCCATTCTCGCATAGTGAATGACTTTTGCTTTGAATTCTCCCCCCTCTGCTCTCCCAGACATCTTTATGACAACCCTCTGTCGTTTGTGGGCGCGTCAGCTTTCCAGAACCTGTCCAGCCTGCACTCACTGTAAGTCCCTCCGTCAGGCTCAACTCCTGACAGATGGTAGTGCTGAATAAAAATATATGAAAAAGGCCATTTGAATGTGCTCTAAGAGTCAGTGACTTATTTCAGTCACACCATCTCACACTTTGATCTCTGTAATAATGATTTTACTATTCTTCAAACTTGTGTTTTCAGGATGTTGCGTGGCGCCAGTATGATGCAGGACTTCCCCATCCTTACATGGACTAACAACCTTGAGAGTCTGTAAGTGAACTCAGATGTGGCATCTTTCTCTGCTTGTGCGATTTTGTGTTTCAGAAGTGACTGAGTAGCTTTTCATATTCAGGACCCTGTCGGGCACCAAGATATCGTCCATACCCACTGATCTGTGCGAGGACCTCAAAGTGCTGCGAACGCTGTAAGAAACATTCTCTTTCCTGTTACCTACAGCAGGTAATTGATCGTTAGGAACATACAAAGAGAGTAGAGTAGGTCGAACAGTGCAGAACTATATATAGTGTTTTAGTAAGGTCTGTGCACTCATTTTTACAGACCAGTTATCACTGAATGGAACAGTCCAACATTTTTGTCTTTGTTCTTTCATTTTAATTTGTCCCAGTCGTGCAGTTATTGAATCTGTTTGTTTTCCTCCATCAGCGACATGTCCTACAATGAGATAAAACAGTTACCTTCCCTCCAGGGCTGCACCCAGCTGCAGGAGATGTGAGTGAAGAACGAAAAGCCATTACACAAAA
Source organism: Neolamprologus multifasciatus (assembly GCF_963576455.1). NCBI lineage: Eukaryota > Metazoa > Chordata > Actinopteri > Cichliformes > Cichlidae > Neolamprologus > Neolamprologus multifasciatus. Next base: position 17,844,131 of record NC_140439.1, read on the forward strand.
GAAAGCTTTAAAAGGCAGAAAAAATAAACAAATAAGGCGATTAAAGAAACGTTTGCTTGTTTATAACCTGATAAAATTATGTTTCCCATTTACAGAAACTTTCAGCACAATCATATTGAAAAAATTAACCAAGACACTTTCCAAGGTCTCTCTGCTCTCCGTTTACTGTAAGTCCACTTAGTCATGCACTTCCTTGATGCAATATAAACATGTTTTTATGCCTGATTTGTGAATTCACTGAGTTATGTTACACAGAGACCTGAGTAGAAATGAAATCCGAGTTATCCACAGAGATGCTTTCCTCACCCTCAGGGCACTCACCAACCTGTGAGTAGGACCTTCAGTCACACTGTTTGGTGTCACTCTCTGTGCCCCACAAAATTAAACTGTCTGTGTGCAATCATTTCTGCAGAGACCTGAGTATGAACTCTCTCACTGGGATTCCAACAGCTGGACTGAGCGCGCTCAGTCAGCTGAAACTCTCCGGGAACCCGCAGATGAAAAATGTGCTAACTGCAAATAACCTGCCTAAACTCAGGTGAGAATGACACTGTGTAGGCTGAGGGCATGTAAGTGTAAAATACACTTGCATGCTTAGACAAAGAGGGCAAGTAGTTTTCAAGAATTGAAAAGCATACATGGTGCACACATGGTGCATAAACTGAACAGTTGTCCCTCAGTACAGCAAAGAGAAACAAATCAACAATGGTATAGAAAAACTGAGGAAAACACAACAGCTTCCATGAATGAGGAGGCTAATCCACATCTAAATACTACTATTGGAAGCAATCGGAAGGGCGAGAAATGTATATACAACACTTAAATCTGCCAGTGCTATTAAATGATAAACATTTTCTTTTTTTAAGGTCCATTTCTGTCCCTTACGCCTACCAGTGCTGTGCATTCGTTGGATGTGACTCAGTCACGACTTCTTTTGAGAAAGAACACATGAAGAAAACTGCAGGTGGGGATGGCGGACATGTTAACTGCATGTGTTATTTAAGTAAAACAATTGTTTGCAGTGTTAGTGTAACTCCATCTCCAACATTAAATATTGTGCTATATTTCCTGGCTGTCATGAGTGTGTAAAATTCCCAAAAAAAGATATAAAAAATGTAAATAACATTTAAATTGAAAGTATCACAGAGAGCTTAAACAGCAATGTTACTAGTTTGAATTGAGTTAAAAAAAAAAAAAAAAAAACACTTTTCCCTCTTTTTGTATATCCATTTTCTTTCTTGTTGTAGGTGGGGAAGATGTGGAAAAAATCTCAATGGTTATGCATTGTTCTCCTTCACCAGGTAGTCAGCTTTTGTGTTTATCAATCAGTGTTAAAGATTTGAAATAATCCCAAAAAAGATAATAACTAAATTTGTCATATTGTTGGCTTTTCAGGAGCTTTCAAGCCTTGTGAACACCTCTTGGGTAACTGGATGATCCGTCTGACAGTCTGGTTCATCTGCCTGGTGTCGCTGGTCTTTAACAGCCTGGTGCTGGTGGCCACCTTCTCTCCCTCACACCGAGCTGCTGCCCATTCCCACTGCCCGACCCCGTCTCTTTCTCCAGCCAGGCTGCTGATGGGGCTGCTGGCTCTGGCCAACCTGCTCACGGGCTTGTACGTCGGTGTGCTGACTGTGCTCGATGTTGCTACGTGGGGATCCTTCGCTGAGTTTGGGGTGTGGTGGGAGATGGGACCCGGCTGTCAGATCACAGGAGTTCTGGCCGTCTTCTCGTCAGAGTGGTCAGTCTTGTTGCTGTCGCTGGCAGCCGTGGAGCGCAGCGTGGCCGTGCGGATGATTCTTGGGAAGGTCATGATGTCGTCCAGGAGGAGTGCCAGCAGCCGTCGCCTGTGCTTAAGAGGAGATCGACGCTTCAGCCTCGCTGCAGGATTGCTGGCGCTGCTGGCCGCCGCTGGGGCCTGCCTGCCTCTCGTGACCTTCGGTGATCAGTCTTCGTCTCCTCTCTGCCTGCCGTTTGCTGGCGGTGAGCGTCCAGCTTTGAGTGTTACGGTCATTTTGGTGCTGCTCAACGCCGTGGCCTACCTGTTCACCGCAGCTGTGTACACCCAGTTGTACTGCACACTGGGCAGGGTGGAGCTGGCAGATCCGGAGCAGACGGGTGCCCTGAGACACATCGCCTGGCTCATCTTCACCAACTGCATCTTCTTCTGTCCTGTGGCGGCATTCTCTTTTGCCCCCCTCCTGACTGGCTCCACGGCTGGTGGCCCAGAGATTGCCAAGACCGTCACCCTCATCTTCTTCCCGCTGCCCGCTTGCCTGAACCCAGTGCTGTACGTGTTCTTCAGCCCAGCCTTCAGGGAGGACTGGCTGAGATTACGCAGTTGCAGAAGTTCAACCAGGGAGATGAAGACCACCACAGAAGGTCACCGAGATGACAGTGGCGGAGGGTCTGAGCTCACAGACGGGGGCTCCTCCACACACCTAGGCTTTGACTGTGGGATGTACTCGCAGCTTTGCGGTGAGGTAGTTGTTTGTGAGCAGTGTGAGGCAGCACTCCGGGCCAGGACCTGCTCTTCCCCCTCGTCCTCCACAGTCTGTAGACACTTGGTCAAGTCCCACAGCTGTCCCACCCTCCTGGCTGGAGATGCGGCATACCAGCGCTCGGAGGGGTTTTGGGGAGACAGCAGCACGCCGTCTGCACAGTCTGAGTACGCAGACGAGGGGGACTCTTTTGTGTCAGATAGCTCGGACCAGATTCAGGCGTGTGGCCGAGCTTGCTTTTGTCAGAGCAGAGGCCTTCCTCTTGTACACTACTCATACAACATACCTCGAGTCAAGGACTAATGACGCTTCTGTGTCATGTGAACTTGGATGCTACAAGAATAAACGTTTTTATATCAAACAGCAAAATGTGCCAACTACCCTACGATTCAGCAAGCACTTAGTTTCTAATAACTGTGTTAACAGACGCAGCCAATCATTTAAAGGGAACTTGGTTTTTTGAACTGAGAAACAGTTTCTAGGAGACCTGAACCGAGAAAGTTGCATCACAAACTGGTTGACAAAGGATCTCGCAAAGGAAAATGTTGCCACCGGTGCCTGCGTCTGCAAGCCTCCATGTATGTGTTAATGATTTTTTTGCCCTGTTTCACCTGTACTTATAAGCTTTTAAATTTTTAATTATTATACATCTTGTCAATTTTTTAAGTTTCTTCACAGCAGCTTTTGATTTTATAATTTTTTTTTCTTTTACAAAAATGTAGCACATGTAATAATCACTCTAAACTTTCATGTATGAATGTAACTTTCAGGTGGTCTTCACCTAGCGGGGGGGGATAATATAAAGTCAGCAATAACTTCTGCCCTGCCTGCGTGTGATTGTAAAGTGTCTAAAATAGTCTAAAACAAACATGTCTTTACTTTAAGACTAAGAATGTGATTAAAAGTAGCAGATATCACTGTTTCAGCAACAACTAGGCGCAGCGGTTGTGAAAGATTATTTATTGTTTGAGTAGCATTAAGTCTCTGGCTGGGTGGAGACAGTTTCTGGCCTCTGAATGATAAATACAGTGTAATAACAAGCATTCACCAAAACAACAGCACCTTTATTAGTTTTTCCTCACCAAAAAACCAAAACAAGCACTCTCATGCAGGTTCATGTCACAATTTTTGATCTTTCTTATGGAAAATTCCAGATATTTTAAAATCTGGGCCTTATTTTCATATTTGTTTTTCCTTTTTGAGCTATTTGTTTGCTGAATTACAGAGCGATGCATGCTGCTAGCCTTTTCAGTACAATGACACTTAAATGAGATCTGCCTAGGCCTGATACTCAGGTTGGTTGTGGCCTACAGGGTGATTGTTAATGGTGCTGAATGCAGAGTATTTATAAGCATAAACTGCTCAAAAATCGAATCCTATGAATAATAATAATAAAAAGAGAAATCATTTAAATCACAGGAATAAACCAACATTTTGGGAAATGTGCTTGTTTGCTTAGAGCAGACCTTTCCAAAGTGTGGGGCCCGCCCCCCTAGGGGGGGCGCGGTATGAAAAGGGGGAAAAAACAAAATGCATGGACACTGCTAGCACGGGGCAGCCACAGAAACGCAAAGCAGGAGATGAAGCATAGCTGAATATGTTTCCAAGGTAGTTGCCAAGGTAGGTCTCCCTTGCATAATTGGTTTCCCCTTCGTCGGGAGCAGCGCTGGGCTCTCCAAATCACGGACAAACAGCATCCCACATTCGTGATTTTTAGTTCACAAACACTTGTAATGACTAACTACTCCTGACATTTTGGAGATGTTAGCTCTTTATACAGTAAAGTTCCAGTGGGATACAAATAATATCAGGCTGATCCTGCCACGATTTATTCCCCCTGTTCAAATCACGGACAAACAGTGTCCTACAGCTGTTTATGTTTTTAAACCCATTTTGCACGGAGAGGCACTTTTTGAAAAATGTATTGATAGCTATGTTGAATATTATTACACAATAAAAAAACAACTACACGTAAAATAATTACACCGTGACGCCTCTGCCTTTCTAAATGGAGGGACAGTAACTGCGTGTGTATATGTAAGCCTGTAAAACCTGCAGATAGAGACAAAATACTGTTAATCTGACTATCTGCAATTCATCTCATGTAAACAATAACGTGTCGCACAGTGTGACGTGAAAAAAGGCACATACCTTTGACGCTGCGTGACGAGCTCTGTATTCCTCGTAAACAGGTAGACGCAAAAAAGGAGTTTTAAAAAGTCGGTGATTTGAAACGCCGTTTACGTGTGGACGAAACAGCTGCGTTGTCAAAAATACCCGCGTAGGTGCGGACGTAGCATAAAAGAGTTAGTAGTTTATTTTATTACTACCTGTAATTTATTGCAGATTACTTGTATTTGCTTAAATGTTTGAGGTGTGAAATAAACCGCAATGGAGCAAAATAAGGGTGTGTGTGGTTGGAGGATGTTTTTGTGCGTGTGCGTGCGAGGGAGGGGGGCGCGAACATTTTTCTTGTAAAACAGGGGGGCCTAGCAAAATATTTTGGGAACCACATGTCATAGAGTAAGATGACAGCCAGCAGCTTGTTAGCTTAGCATAACCTAAGCCAGGCTTTTTTTTTTTTTTTTTGTATTCGTTTTTTTATCCACCTGCTGCTCTAGCTCTATGTTTAGCAAACATTTACAACCCTGGATTTACTTCAGAGCATGGAAACTCACATATATGTTGCAAAAAAAAGGGCAATAAACAGTCTACAAATTTAAATCAGCTACATTTATGCTGGTTATACTACAAAAAAGTGCAGAGCTACCCGCTGTGGTGACCCCTTGTGGCAATGGAGCAGCCAAAACTTGCTTTTTTTATACTATTGATTGAAGTCGTATACATATTAAACAGATTTTGGTTCATGAGCAAGAAAAAACCCCCAAAAACTCATGAATATCATCCAAGGCAAAAACATGAATGTAATACTGCTTTCACTTTCACGTGATTTGAACACTACACAAGACTGGCAGCCAGCTGAGTTGACAAGATGGTGCATTAGCATTGCCAATAAGTATGAAATGGACGAGTATAACCGAAACGGGGGCGGTTGTTAGTCACCCACAGATATTTAAAGACAAGCATCTGCAGTGTGCTCTTGTATTAAAAGGTATTTGTGTGCAGGCTGTGTGTTTCCTGTATATGATGGATTGACTAGTAAATATGTGATAGTACACAAAAAAAAAGGAAAATAAGGCCTTGATTTAAAAAGAAAAGGAAGATTTACCTATAACAGATTGACTACTTTAACTCTGCTGTTTGAGACTCGCTATCAGCTTAAGTTATACTGAGTCCCATCCATCTAGCTGATCAGAAAAGCATTTTTTTAATGCTTTAAAGTAAAATGTAGGTCTTTCCATGCTGAGAGCTGACCTAAGTGAGGCTGTGTTTGACGAGGGATTGGCTGGTGTTGTGCTAGAGCATGACTGTACACATTGAGGTGGATACACCCTCTGAGCATGTATTCACAAGTGCTCGTCATGTGAGCGCTTTGGAATTCAGGCAATGTAGGGAAACATTTTCTTCCACCAATAAAACGTTCTTGTGTTCTTCTACTGCAACTTTCAATTTTGGCATTTCGACTCCTATCTTCTGTTTTCACACACCAGACAACTGAGTGTGTAAATAAGTTCACTTACCAAAATGTCTCGCTGACTGTTTGAGATGTCTGATGCGCCACGTGGTGAAAATGTATGCATCTATTTCTTCCTTTCTTTCTTTTTGTGTAGTTTTGATTATTGTTTTTTGTTTTTGTGTCTGTCTGTAAATTATTTGAACACAGATAATCAAGAATGGGATGCTAACTACGGAAGCTACCTCCTCAACTGTAGTGGCTACCAACAGTGATTTGTTAATTTTTTTTTTTTTTGCATTCTTGGCTTTACATTGACAGAGGATAGGTGACAAATTAAAGGAAAACTCAAACGCCTGACATCCATGCAGTGGGGTGGATTTGGAGGCTTTGCTGTGCTTTGTTGATATGTTTAGGTCTGCTTGTCTCTCTGCAAAATAGAACTTTTCCTTTGCGACTAGCTACACAGCTTATCCTGTCGTGACGCATTTCTGTCATCACATGAGCAGTCTCTTCCAGGATGATAATCCCACAGGGCACGAGGGATCATTGAATCGTTAATAATGTTTGTTATGTGTTCACAGTCGCCAGATCTCAGCAACTATGGGAGATTGTAGACTGATAAGTTAGACGCGGCTCTCTGGCACCGTCATCCAAACAGACTTGTAGAATGAATGAATGCCACACCTTACATACGGCTTAAAGTTGGCCTTTTCTTTAATTTGTCACCTCTGTTTGTACATTGTTTTAGTTCTTTGCAAATTGTGGGAGGAATCTATGTACTGTATACTGTGATTTTTTTTTTTTAACCAACCTTAAACTATGAATTTTTTTGTTTTTATGTTTTATAGATATGAACCTGCAGAATAATACAGATTATATATAAAGTATCTCACTTATTTTCAGTTTGAATTAAATCTTACTAGTTTTACACGTGAGATCTCCCCGAGTTGTTTTTATTCTGTTCAAGTAGAAAAAAAGGTATTTCTTTAAATTTTGAATGAATAAAATTGGATGAACACAATAATTCTTGTACTTTTGTGTTAATTTTAAAACCATGAAAGTCATATTCACAAACCAGCGTGACTGGCGGTATATGAAGAGAAAGGTCATTTGTTTGCTTGCTTGTACCACATTTGAAGTGACTTGAGCCAGCTGCTCTGTCCACATGTTCAGTTGAGGTACAACTGATGACTTAAGTGAGGAGTTATCAGTCTTATTACCCAGTATGTGATGGATACACAAAACTTTGTACCATTTCTGCCACTAAATGTAAATTACAGAAACTTAGTTGATCTTCAAGCTAACAATGTGATTAATTACACAATGCTAGTTCTGAGCTAGAGCCTTAAAGTGTATAAAACCAGGACAAGGCTTCTTGGATGGAGAAATGAAGCCAATGTGAAAGTGTCTTCAACCTGCCTGCAGTGTCTCTGAAGGCCACCAGATGGCGATAGTTGTGGTTGCAAAAAGACTGCCGGTCCTGTAGAGGTCTATGGGAAAATTGCTCTCTGTCTTGACCTCTCTGAAGACTTCTTGCTGAGTTTATGGACTCACTTAACCATTTTGGGTCATGCTGAATGAAATGTAATTCATTGTGACATGACCATGTCCATCCCTTTGCAACCACAGTGTAGCATCAGAAGATGCTACATTCCCTGAAACTGTCCCCACACTAATACAAAACCAGCCTAAACCACTGACACAAGGCAAGATCGATCCATGCTTTTATCCTGTTAGCACACAATGATCTGAATGTGGCAGTAAAAATAGAGACTCATTAAACCAGGCAGTATTTTTCCAGTCTTTTAAATTGTCCAGTTTTGGTGAACCTGGTGTGGTCTTCTGCTGCTGTAGCCTATTCGCTTCAAAGTTTGATGTGCTGTGAATTCAGAGATGTTTTTCTGCATACCTGAGTTACAGATGTTTATGTGAGTTATTGTTTCCTTTCTGTTAGTTCAAAGCAGTCTGGCCATTCTTCTCTGACCGCATTTTTACCCAGAGAACTGCCACACACTGGATACCTTTTCATTTTCTGTCTATCATCTGTAAAGCCTGGAGATGGTTGTATGGAAAAATCCCAGCAGTTCAGCAGGTTTGGAAATACGTAGACATACTTAGACATCTGAACATGGCACCAGTAACCATGCCATGTTCAGAAATACTAAAACCTTCCTGGTTGTGACGCTCAGTTTAAAGTTAAGCAGGTCATTTTGATTATGTCTACATGCATTAAGATGCTGCCCTGTGTTTGGCTGATTAGATATTTACATTAACAAGCAGTGAATTTATTTCACACTATTTGTGGCATTCAGTTTCTTTCCACTTCCAGCCACCACAGCTGTCTCCTTTCTGTGGTGTAGCTCATGAATTGTAACAAAATGATGAGTAAAAATTGTCATGTGGAATTGTTACAGACATGAAATTTGATGTGTTTGGTTTAACTTTCAGCCATGTTACCCTTTACCCTCATCATTTGTGGATTTTGGTGAAGTCCAATGTCAAAACACCTTGCAAAAAACAGAGATGCTCTAAAACATTTATCAAGTATGTTCCAGGTGACCCTGTGACACGTACAAGGCTCTCTGGATCTTTTGCAGCTGTACGCTGAGAGGGCACGGGAAATATTTACATTCAAGGCATCAAAGGAATAACTGTTGAGTTATCTTACAGGAGCCCACTATGGAGCAAAGCCAGAATGTGCTCTACTCTACATTTAATCACATCCCAGCTATTCTAGCCCTTCACATAGTTCAGGTACATGCCTTACAGCTCTGGCTTTAAAAAGGCTTTGTTACAATAAAACTAAGCTCTCAGAAACTCGTATCAATTGCACCAGACTTCTGAGTATCAGTGGCAGGCTTTGGGGTTTTTCAAAAAATCCTTGCTGCACTATAATGTAATACCACCTACATATACAGTACACTTCTTGATTTCTTAGGTTTTTTTTTTTTTCATATTTCACATTACTGTGGATGAATTTTGGCCCACTCTTCTCTATAGAATTGCTTTAATTCAGACACATTGGAGGGTTTTTGAACATGAACAGCCTGTTTAAGGTCATCCAAAAACAAGTCTGTTGGATTTATGTCCAGACATTGACTAGGCCAATCCAACACCTGCATTCATGCCATGCAGAGGTGGACTTGGTGGTGCATTTCTAATCATTGCCCTGCTGCATAAGTCAAGTACTCTTTACCTTCGGATGTTCTCCTTTACTGGTAGAGAGCAGAATTCGTGGTTTCATCAACTATGGCAATTTGTTCAGGTCCTGAAGCAGCGAAGCAACCCCAGAACATCATACTACCACCACCATGTTTTACCGTTGATGTTCTTTCTATGAAGTTTTAATGCAAGATGTAACGGGATTCAAACTTTCCATAAAGTTCAGCTTTTGTCTCATCAGTCCACAGAATATTTCCCCAAACGTCTTGGGGATCAACAAGAGTTTTTTTGGCAAATTTAAGATGAGTCTTTGTATTATTTTTGGTCAGCAGTGGTTTTCTCCTTGGAGCTCCCCTATAGATGTCATTTTTTCCCTTTCGTATTGTTGAATCAAGAACTCAGACCTTAACTGAGGACTGAGGTCTGTAGTTTTGTTTTGTTTTTTCCAAAAAGAAAAATGTGATTAATCATAGTTAATTCATGATTTCACACAGTGGTTGTAAGTCTGTTTTGAATTTACTCAGGTTATTTTTGTCTAATATTGTGTAAACTTTGATGATCTTAAATGTAAATGTGAAAAATAAAAATAAAAAGTAGAAAGACAGCAAATACATTGTCCTCACAGCTCTGTACACTACACGACTGAAAAAAAATCACTCAGTAATTCTGTTTTCAAGTAATTTTTATGCACACAAATCAGCCCAGACAAGCAGCAAATCAGAAAGTAGTTTCCTAAATATTGATACTATTTACTAAACACTGTCATCTCTGTTATCAATATCAAGAACTAGACTGAAATAAAGATCATTGTTTGGGATAATAAATAATAAATACTTATAGCAAAATTAAAATAAAGGAACAGCAAATTCAGTGAGCCCCATTCACTTCAGTCATCCAGTGGTTTACATGATATAATATAACAGTGAGGATAACATGATGTGAGATGACTGCAGGAGAGGAAAGCAGCACATAAACAGAAAAAGGAGGTGGGGCTGAACTCTGAGATGTCATCTTCTCTTCAGTTGGCTTCTTGAATTTTTTCCTTCTTGGGCTCCTTCTTATCTTCTCTAGTAATTTGAGCTGCAAGGCAGGGGGGATTTTTATTCAGTAAAAACAAAACAAAAAATTACTTAATCTGTTAGGTGCTGAGTAGGTAACATTAATGTCTGTAGTGTGTTTTTACTGTTTTATTGGTTTTTAAAAAATGCTGAAGCAGAACTCTAGTTCACTGAAAGTCACACCTCCACAAAACTGAGGAAAGTTGCACAGCTTGGTGATGATTGTCTGTAGATTCAATTAATAATTATTGTTGAATTAAAAATAAATGAATACAGCTGAACTGATTAAACATCCTCAGTGGACATTTAAAACCTCATAAATGTGGAGACTGTAATAAAGTCCATAATTCTCTGTCAAATCCCTCCTAAGAATTTATCATATTATCATCATATTACAGGTTATTTTGGAGCTTGACAGGGTAAATTATGACAATTAAAACTTTTACTCTGTGCAAATGTGATTTTATTTTTATGTTTGCAGTTATGACAGAAATTGCAAATCAGTTTTTAACAGGATTATTTTTCTGCAGCACAATTTAGAGCTCTGTAATTTCCCAATAATCCCCAAGACATTATCTCAGAAAGAACTTCATAAAATGTTAGTATTTAACAGAAAAAACTGAGAAAAGGCTTGGCGGGTTTAATTCATAATTTAAATGAATTGTTAGTTGGACTCAAAGGACTTCGGCAGAAACTTGTTTATCTCTTAGTAAGTGTGCAGCCTGAGAGCCAATTCAGGATGTGGGGAAATATCAAACTGAATGGGTTTCTTTATCTTTCTTTGTTAATGAATGTCCAATTTTACTCATGAAATAAATACACAAATACAAGACTGTTGTGTCGAGGATTTTCTGGGGTGTGTGGTCAGTTAGTATTTTCCAAGAAACCATTTCACATCAAATATGGACTTTTTTTTTGTATTCTGCTATTAACACTAAAATATATTTATATATTTTTCTTTAATTATTTGATGAGTTCATGTGTGCGTGAATGTTTTTCTTTAAGAACAAACATGGGAGGTGGAAGGGGGTGTTAAAGAAGGATGCTGGAGAAAAAGTGCAGTCTAAGTGGGGCATGAAAAAGAGGACACATGCATTTCATGAACTACTTACGGCGAACCTCCAGTTTACACTCCACTGTGTCTTCACCGCTGTCGTTCACTGCTTTGCACGTATACACTCCCCCATCAAATGGACAGGGCTTACGGATCTCCAGCGTCAGGACACCTTGCTTACTGATCATCCTGTACTTGGCTTCATTTGAGATGTCCATTTTGTTTTTGTACCATGTTACTTTGGGCTAATAAGGGAGGAAAAGTAGAATTATGTAAGTATATATTTTTGGGAAAAGATTTGGAAAGCAGTTTAAATGTTGATTGAATAATAATAATAATAATAATACGATTAATACTACCGCTACTACTAATAATAATAAAGATTGCAGGGTGGTCAAGATTATAATGATTACAGTTTGTTCAGTAACTTTCTCTCCACGACAGCTTCAAAAGTTTACTGTTTGTAGCCAATCACAGAGCCAGCTTTGCTGATTTGTTCATTCAGCGTGCTGGAGTCACCAGCTCTGATGCTGCTCCCTCAGCTTCCTTAGGAAATAGAATCTACTTATCCCCCTTTATTTACACAACCTCTGTCTTGGGCTTCCAATTTAGCCTGTTGTCGTGGCTATGCAGATATGTGTGCAGTCGATCATCATCTCACATTTTACTCACTTTAAGAAGCAGATGATTCCTCGCAGACCACTCCACAAATTCATCCACTAGTGCTCTGTACTCCTTCTGTCTATCACTGGGGTGATGTCTGAGGTGTACCAGGTGTTTATACACCACTTTGCATTTAATTATTAGTTATTATTAATCTTCCACAGTGTGTCTTTTGTCCTGTCTTGCTCATAGGGGGTCATCTGATGGTGGGGGTTTCTCTGTACTACTGTAGGATATGTAGAGTGCCTTTTAAATTTTTTTTTTAATTTGCATTCCTATCTATCTATCTATCTATCTATCTATCTATCTATCTATCTATCTATCTATCTATCTATCTATCTATCTATCTATCTATCTATCTATCTATCTATCTATCTATCTATCTAAAAAATTGTTAAGCACTGTATATAAGCAAAGGAAAATGTTTAACAAGGTTTAATTCTAGTAAAAGTGAATATCTTTGAAACATCTAATTCACACCCTACAGACCTTTGGTATTCCTCGCACGGCGCAGCTTAGGGTGGCGTTGTATCCTGCTATGACAGAACGGTCCACCAAAGGGCGTGTGAACTTGGGAGCCTCTGTGAAGTCATGATCCTTGTAGTTGGGTGGCTTGTATATGATACCTGAGAGGATTGAGAATTGGATATTTTCCTTTCAGTTCCAAAGAGCATATAGTCATAACCACAAGTGTGTCACACTGGCTATATTTGCTCACCTGTTTTCTGAATGTAAACACTGTCTTTTGTGCAGTACGGCTTTGGGCTGAGGCCCACAAGGTTTATGGAAAAGACTCGGAACACGTACTCATTCCCCATGATGAGGTCGGACACAACACAATGGGTTCGCCGGTACTGATCATGGACTGTATACCATTCCTTCACATTAATTAAAAAACACACACACAAAAAAAACAGATTGAGCATTTAAGTACCACTTTAAAGACAAATGTAACTGAATGAGTGAGGAAAAAGAATGAATCATCATACTTTTATAAATTGGTTTTATTTAGAGTGTGGGTGTCATTCATACTTATTTAAGTTTTCAGCTTAAGGACACCTGAAGCTACTCTGGATGGCTATGGTAATATTTCATTTTATGACATTTAATCTTTACATTAAGGCACAGCCCACATAAAGTTTTGAGACATTACAAAGATTTTACTGATTTGATAAGAGAAAAGTGCTCACCCAAAGGAGAATTTATCACAGGTTATTTATTTCGCAACACATGATAAGGGTTTATTTAAAGGACACCTGTCCTTAGTGCTTTTATCTATGCCACATAACAGGTACACTGTTTTTGGTAACATGATAATAAACACTCCTACCTCACTATGTTGCAAGCAAACTTAATTTGATCTAATAATAATGGCTAGAGTGAAACATGAGCACTTGCTGTGCTGGCAGGGGAACAATGGACCTGCGTCACTGTGCAGACAATCTGGACCAGCTCAAAGCTACAAGGATAAGATTAGGACATTCCTGGCTGACACTGTTCCCGGCGGCTCGAGGTGGAGGATGGTGGCAGTTGGAACTCTTGCCAGGAGGCCAGATATTACATCACTAGTGACCCACAGAGGAAAGTTACTGGGAAGAGTCTGAATGTGACTTTAAAAAACAAGAATTGGGTGCTCAAGATCAAATTTATTTGCAGTTTTCGATAATCCACACAGGATCAAACATCAGCAAAAAGGCTCAAATATACACAATGGGTTCGCCATTAAAGTCACTTTAATTTTTTAATACGTTTTGAAAGGTTCTGCCTTATATCTTAACAAGCACTCACTGGAGTAACCAATACTAACAATAGGATCTAGGAAGGAGAATTGTAGAATTGGGAAGGTCTCTTTGAGACGTTTCTAAACAACTGCAGATTTCAAGATAAGGAGTTTACACTTGTACGTAACTACAAGTTATTTAGATCTGCTACCATTTTGCTAAGGTCAGAAAGAAATCTAACATCAGATGAGAACCACCAAGGCTCAAAGCTGCCACTAACTGGAAACTGTTGGAACACCAGTGTTACCGTTCACAATAAGGTTTAAATCGCCACAGACTGAGAGGGTATTGACCACAACAGAAGCCTTTGCTCCAAAATCAGCATCTTCAAGGTGGACTGAAGTTTGCAGCTGCACACCCGAACAGCCCAAATGACTTCTAGAGAAAAGTTTTGTGCTTAGATGAGACAAAAATTGAGCTGTTTCACCAAAATGACAAGAGGTATGTTTGAAGGAGTAAAACGTACCAACTCTTAAGCATGGTCAAAGTGGTAACATCATACTTTGGGGCTGCTTTTCTAGCAGTGGTACTGCTGCATTGCACAAAGTGGACGGAATAATCAAACTTGGACACAGATGGATGTTCCAAAAAGACAATGATCCCAAACACACATCAAAACCTGCTTTGCAGTGGATAAAACGTTTAGCTTCTTTCGCGAACCTCCCTACTGAAAATGTGTAGGCCTCCTTAGAAATTGAGTCTGTGTGATGCCAGAGGCTTAGTGATGGCCACCAGAAGTATCTGGTCAAGGTGCAACTTGATAAGGGACAATTAACCAAATACCATAGGTTAACAGCTGAAAGAAATTATTTAAAAAAACAAATTACTATAATATTACTCGCCTCTGTCAGTGCGCCCCAGGGTGGCTGTGGCTACAATGTAGCTTGCCATCACCAGTGTGTGAATGTGTGTGTGAATGGGTGGATGACTGGTTGTCTTTGGGGTCCTTAGGGACTAGTAAAGCGCTATACAAATACAGGCCATTTACCATTACCATTTATGCCCATGATGAGTTTATGTAAACTTAAAAACTGTATGTAAACTGACCACAACTGTAATATACTGACTGACTAAGTTGGTGCTGGGAGCAGGCTGTGGTGGATAAGTAGGGCTTGCTTGAGAGTCCCAAGCCTCATCAATTTAATAAATCTTTGTTAACTGCTGACTTATATTTAGACTTTGTTAACTTAAAAAATAGTTTGGTTACATTTAGATAACAGAACTATGCAGATGTTTCCAAATACAAATTCCAGAAACCAAACTTCTCCCGTGTGCCAGCAGAAACTGCATATTCAGCATAAGCTGCTGTAATTAGAGGATATGTTCCAGGAGGGAGACTAAAATATTAATCTAACACCATCCAGGACCACAGACCACGGTTGGGCCAGGGAGAAAGAAATTTAGATTTCAGTGTTATTATCTCTTCTACCTAACCTGACCACTGGAGACACGCACTAGCAACAAAAATTACCAAAGGTTCCCCATGTGGAACATATTGCACAAATTTCTATTACTGGCACAGGTACTATAAAGTTGGAACAGGCATGGTACCACAAGAAAGCTGAGCAAAAGTGCTTCCAATAGATTCTGTCCACCAGGATTTTCCTAACCTGAACGTCTGCTCTATGTAACTTTTGGTACTGAAAGGTGGAAAAAGGGACAGGAAAGAATTAGGTAAATTAAAACATTAAATTAATCTCTACTTTTATTGAATTTAGCTGCTTATTATTGGGTGGAAAAGCATGGAAAAACATGCTAACAGCAAAAGCGAGAACTAGTGTTTGGATCCAGCTGGACTCCAAAAAGCTTTCTAGCGCAGTCTCACCATAGTCTTCTTGTCGGCTTTCTGAATGGTGTAACCGGTTATTTCACAGTTTCCGTTGTCCTTTGGAGGCTTCCACTCAAGCGCCACATTAAAACCCCAGGTATCAACAATCTTTAGAGCCTCAGGAGGGCCTGGGAGGTCTGTAGAAGGAAATAAAATAGGAGCTCTCATTCAGTGCCCACTGACAAAACATCTGTGGTGCTGTTTTAATGCAGTGATTTTTTATACTCCGATTAGAAGTCAAACGTAGCTCTCCATTTGTTCAGTTCTGCTTACCAACGACCTGCAGTGTTACTGCTGCTTTGTCCTCCACGTTTTCAATCTGCACCTGGAGCTCATACTTCCCAGAATGTTTTCTCTCTGTTTTGCGGATGAAGAAGATCGTGTCAACTTCACTGTTCCTAACACTAGCTAATGTGGGATCTAGGGGCTCCCCATCTTTGCTCCATGTGGCTTTTGGCCTGGGTTTCCCCTGCATCACAAGAAAAGAGAAAGGAATGGCTGTAACTCAGATTGCTTCTGTGTTTGTCTGCAAATAAGAGACAAGAAAAGCAACCTTTCAGCTCTCTCCTGTCACACTTACAAGTTCAAACAGCAGCTCATAAACAGAACATTGCTCAGCGTTGCCACAGTTGGTCAGCTTGTCAAAACAAAACTACAAACTCCTTTGAACACAATCAGGGCTGAGGTGATAGAGTGAGGGAGATGAGGAGCAGTTCTCTATAGACTTCAGTACAACCTGTCTTCTTTTTACAAACTCAGGACTCACCCCCTGCTGGTCCATTAGAGTGTGGGTTCAAAACATTTCTACTGTGGCTTCACTTTTCAGACCTGGACCTGGACCAGTCTATGGTCAATATCAAAGGCACGTCATTTTAAAAGTGGTTGACCTCAAAGTGGCATCACTACACTGCTTTGATCCAGAGTTAAAAATCTTAAATACTTTTGAGGAAACTACTGTGAATTTTCCCACAAACAAGTTTTCCAAGCAATTATCTGACCTTACAGGTGAAGTTTCCAGATTCCAAAGAGCAGATTCTTAAGTGGCCACATTCTTAATTACTGACAGCCTACATGTTAACATGAAAGTGACTTTTGACCTGGTGCCGTCTTCAGACCAAGGTTTACATTTTTTTATGTCCGTGCTGGGAAAGGTGAAATAATCCTACCTTTTTATCCATCCAGTCACACTGATATGACCACCAGATATGACCAATAATGATAAAGACATCAGTCATGTTTTACTTTGATATCAAACATAGGTAACATCCCTTGTTGTGTTTCATGTGTTCATGAAGCCACCTGAAATGGAATCACGATGTTCATGATGTCTCCAACTTTCTTGATAAGAGTCTGACGGAGATTTCTGGGAAGCCAAATTTTAGGGCGTTCTGTGAAAATAAAACACAAAATAAGAGTATGAAAAAATGGCTGAGCATTGTATATCACGTCCACGTAGGGAACTAAAGGATGTAAGCGAATAATGAAGCGTATAATCTATAATTACTCACGCATAATCTCTCTGATGGTGACGGGCTGAGCCAGAGTGGCGGGAGCACTGGGTCCCGCCATGTTGTAGGCTCGCACACGGAACTGCAGCTTGTCTCCGGTGGTGAGGCCTTTGATCACCGTCGACGTCCTCTCTGTCAGACCCTCCATTGCTGGTATCCATTCATCAGCTGTTGCCAGAAACCACAAAAAAATTCAAATAAACTCAAATCACAGAGTTATGATGTGGAAATTAGCATAAATGCAACTTGCTCCGGTACTTACTGCCCTCCTTGCAGTACTCAATCCCATAGCCCTCAAGGTCAGCTGAGCCAATTCTCTCAGGCCGCCGCCACTTCAGCGTGATAGAAGTGTCACTGACGTTGTCGATGCACAGTCCAAGGGGCTCGCTTGTCGGAGCTGAGGAAGAGGCAGAGAGCACATAAATGTCCCTTTGAGTCAGCTAGAGCTTTAAAGCAATACATTACTTTAATTAATTACTCGACAAGTGGATGACAATAATCAGTACAAGATTATTTAACCCTTCTTCAGAGCCATCATCACATTACACTGCAGCTTTACTTTTCTTTTGTTCCACACCAGGTCAAGTCAGCAAGCTCCAAGTCATACAGACAATAAGAAAAAAATCTCCTTTCTTAAAGTCTACCTAATAAATTGCATTTCATTACACTTTAGGGTCCTGTTCCAAAAAAGGAGGCCTAGTAAAATTTGCGAACCCTGTAATGAGGAAAAGCTCAAAGCCAGAGGGCTAAATCAAACCTCAGGTTAGTTATGAGGAACAGGTCTTCTCTCCATTTCCTCCACTTTTGCTGCACATTACGTCTTTCTTGAAACCCCAGGTAGATGCTAGTTTGTCATTCATTTTATTTAAAATAAATTATTTCACAATCAGTCTGTCATCAGTGTCAGGACAGTGACAGAGAGCTTTAGAATTTAGGGACCATATATATTATATATTAATGCACAATCTTTTTAACTTTTTGTCCCCTTACAATTGATCACATCGATGAAAAAAAAATTTGTGTGTCAGTTTATGGCTGAATAAAAATATTTAAAACTCTAATGTAAAGAGAATTTAAGGAGAACATGCTGGGTAAGCAATGACTGAGAAAAGAAAATCACTACTTTTCCTCATCTTGTATTTAAATTAATTTATTTTTAAGGCAAAGATCTACCCTTAGTTAAAAAGCAGGGTTTAGAGCATTTTAATCAAATTATCTGACAAATAATGCTGTTTGCCTTGCAGTAATTTTACTAACAGACCATCCAGGATTGCCTGTGCTGCAGTTTTGATGAATTGTGTATAGATATCTGGGCTAATTTGCATCTTTCTTTCCTCCAGTGTTCCTCTACACTCTATAATTGTATAGATAGCTTGCTAGTATAAGCTTGACTACATCCAATAAGATAATAATCAACAGTATTTATTACATTTCTGTGTTTAAGAAGCAGTGGCAGACCGTCAAGTTAAATTCAGTATGCACTTGTGTAAGTTCTTGTTAGCATACACAGATCATACTCAGGCAGCTTTAGTGGGAGGTATGTGAAGATGAGCTATTGGTCTTATATAGTCCACAGGGTTTAGCACAATCTTCATCTCCAATAATGAAATTCAGTATCAGGTTGCCTAATCCTGTCCTAACTTGAACAACAAAGACATATTAATTAAATATTAAATGTTATTAGTTATCAAATGGCCGTTTAGGCCATAAGCCAGATTTAGGCATCATTTTCCATCCAGTGAAATATGAGCCAGTGAATATGACTGACCTCGACTTGCCAGGCTGAAGTCCAAGTGGCTGTGATACTTTGTGTGACACGTGATTTCAGACCTGTGGCTCTGGAGCGCTATACAGCTCTTTTGCCTGGGAGTTTCTCATCCATAGAGACCAAGATGGTCGATTTTCGGCCTTACATCTTTGGATTGAATCTTTTCTTTTAGGAGGACAGTTAGAAGAACAGCTTCAATGGGTTAATTAGAATTTGTGTGAAACAGAGGAGGAACTGATTTAGTGGCTAGTTTAGCCCTATTGTTATCACTCTGAGGACAAACTGAAAGCATATGCGGAGCTGTGAACAAACTGAATAGCTACTCCATATTGCCCTTAAACACGTAGAAACCAAATGTGTAAAGTTTTAAATATTGTGTGACTATTTCTGTGTGTGTTGCACAGCCAGTAAACGTGTTAGGGAATGATTTGCTGAGCAGTCAGTGCACTGACAGATATTTACTTAATTCACTGCCAACATAAACTAAATATACAGTCAGCTATGACCATAGTAATTTTGCTAGTGCGGATTGAACCTTTTTCTAAAACCTGCATGATAATCCAACAAAAAAATAAAATCAAATAAAAATCACATCCTAAAACCCTAAATCAAACAATGCCTACAGGCTGTGGGTCTGGCTCAGCGGCAGCAGCAGGCTCCACGGGGGTCTGCACTGCTGGGGCTGCAGCTTCCTCTGCAGGAAGACCACTTTCTGTCAGAGTGACACCTTTTGCTGGTGTTTCATCTTCAGCTGGTGCTCCCTCTTCTCCACTGGGTGCTGCCTCCGCACTACTGGCTCCAGGTTCCTGTTCTGCATCAGGAGGTGGAGGTGCCTCTGTCTCAGCTTTACTGTGTTCACAGTTTGCTTGTGCATTCTCTGGAGCCCCAGCTGCCGTTTCTTCCACAGGTTCCAAAGACTTCTTATCTTCCACTGGCTTCTTCTCAGCCGTCTTTGAGAGCTTAGGCTTTGTCATATTTTTCCTCGGTGCATAGACGTCCTGCTGTTAATTTAAACTGGTGGTTGTATCTGCTTCTTCAATGTGGTCTTTTTCTTTCTCTCATTGACAGTCTTCTCTTCTCGTCCTGCTGTCTTTGTTGTAATAACGATGCTTGTTCTGCAGCAGCCTCCACAGAAGCAGTGACCCCCCTGTGTGTTAAGCAGCTGGTCCCAGCAGAGTCAAGGGCTTCCAGGCCATTATTTATAGAGAGGGATGCCATGGATAGTTTCCTAATCAGCTGTCTTAAGAGTAACTGACCATCTGGATACACTGATGCTCCCTCTTAAATCAACAAGTGTAGGATACAATTGCAGTTTAGATAAATTTGTGCCACAATAAAAGACAACTAAAACCTGAGCTGCTGAATGAAAAGTGACAGTCATAAACAGTGCATCTAACTCCAAACCTTGTTTGGCTGTGGAACTGGGCGCTTGCATATGTGGCAAGGCAACATCAATGCCTCTAAAGTCTGTATATACAGATTTTAGAGCTACACATGCTCCCATCCAGATTATGTCATATATTTCAGTAAGACAATGCTAAACTGCATACTGCAGCATAGATCTGGAGCATAGATCTGGAGAAGAGGAGCCCAGGAGCTGAACTGGTGTGCCTGCAGCCCAGTAGACTATTGATGAACTAGTCATAGACTATCAATTGTTTTAATTAAAAGTCCATTCTAAATCAATATCATACGAGCCTGACATGTGTTCGGTGTCTCAGTGACTATTTACTCATGTTTGCGTTATACCACAGAAATGCCACTTCTTCCTTATAGCCAACAGAGATGCACTGTACTCCTGAGTTAACTCAGAGATGATCTTTGCATCATCATGTTTTTATTTTTTAATTTGTTACATGTGCAGTCCACAGACCCTGTGAACTCATGACCACATTACAAGTCACCCTAGCCCTATGACCTGAGTGAAACGTTAGACTGACTAAGTCACTGGAACTTGCATGACCCAACTTATTCAAGTCAAACATGCCAATGTTATCACAATCTGTCTTTACACCCAAGGCAACTCATCAATCAACCTTTTCATGAAAGTGACCTGAATGAAAATGGAACATCCACTTATCCATTTCAGTGTTACAATTATTTTTGTTTATTTAATCTAAAGACAAATTCACGGACTCACCGATTGGCACAAATGGCTGAGAGGCTGGACTGTGACGAGACATACCAATGCTGTTCACAGCATAGACTCGCATCTCATACGGCACACCTTCTATCATACGCTTGGCTTCATAGGTGGTTTCAGGGTAGGGGTCAAAGTTCAGTCTCATCCACCTGTAGCTCTTCAGCTTCTTTCTCTCCAGCACATAACCTGCAAATTCAAGTGTGTGTTGCCATTGGCTTGGTGTCTCCAAGGAAAAATAACGGAAGATGCAAAAAGAAAATGGCTCATATTATTATGAAATAAAGCCCATTAGAAGTTATTTTTACCAATTATTGGCTGGCCACCATCAAACAGAGGGGGTTCCCATTGAACGACACAGGAATCTTCACCCACACTGAGGATTGTGGGAGCCATGGGAGGATCAGGAACATCTGGAGGAGAAACATTACTCTTCTTTTTGTCAGAAGGAAGTTTGACATTCATAGATAAATTTCATAAATTTACAACTTTGATGGCTGTTGGTGTGTGTTAATTGGTATTGCTGGGGCTTTGGTAGGGAGAATAATGATAAAAGATGTCTTACCGACAACTTTCACATGGATATCTGCTGTATCTTCCCCAGCAGGGTTTCGAACCACAACAGAGTAGATTCCCTCATCCTGCCTTTCAGCACACTCAATAGTGAAGACACAGTGGCCCTTGGTGGTTTCCACATGGACCCTACCGTCTCCCTCTGTGACGACCTACATGAGGACAACCATGAAAGTTACTCGATTATATTGAGCAAAGTTTCTTTTGGGAATTTGTGCTGCACTTTCTTAAAAATGATGGTTGTAGCCGGATCAATTATGATTTTTAAGATGAATACAAATAACAATATTTGCTGATTTAAAAAAAAAAAAAATCAGTATCAGCTAATATTTTACACTGCCATTTGTGTGGTTAATATTTGTTAAAATTATTTTTTTTTTTACACTTTGCCTCACTCTGCTCACATCTGCTGGTTGTTTGTAGTGTTGCAAACATGTGTCGCTGAGAAGGAAATTCCAGAGTGCCCTATGGTGGACAAACCATGCAAATTCAACTCTCATAACGTATTTGAAGGGTGTTTCTCCCCTTTCTTCTTGACTTTGTTGAAGTCATTTATCAGCTTTTATAAATGCAGACAATGAATGCTTTCATTATTATTTCCATGAATATACAATTTAGCATGTCAATTTGCTGCTTTACAACTTGAAGATCTAATTTGAAATCTAATTTCATGAGCTAATTAATTCTTCTTCTTTTTTTAAAATAGAAAGTAAAAATCCTTCAGATTAAGTCTCAGAGTAGGTGAACTTTAAAATACTAATATAATATACTGGTCTGACTGATAGTATTAACCATTTGAATTTCTTTCTTGACCAATGCCAGATTGAGGTGATGCTGCTCTTGCTTCCTTTATGACAAACTTATTATACCTTGACAATATTTCTCAATTACTACATTTAATGTTGGAATCTAGTATTTAGTTGTATATTTTATCTCCAGTTGTGTAGCACTTAACACATTTGCTTGCCAAACAAAAGGTTGCTAGCTCATTTTCAACTAGATACAAATATCCCCATTGGAGTCGCATCAGGCAAAAAACTCTGCCAAATCAGACATGTGGAACTACCTGCTGTACTGACCCCTTATGGCAAGAGAGCTTCCAAATGTAGTTTTCATGCTCATATGGTTTATACCTTTTCCATACTGTACACATTGTACTTGCTGCTCAGCCTCCTGTGCCCTCTGTCTGTCTTAGGGAAGAGTCATAACATGCTCTTACCTTAGTGACATGGATGAACTCTGCAAGCAGTTTTATCCTGTTCTTAGTGTTTAAAACTGACACAGAGGAAGGAAAAAACCATGGTATTCACTGGATAAAGTGTTTTTAAGAAAATCCATGTATTAGTTTTGACTAAACTCTTTGAGGTTTTGAGGTTTTCTTGTTAAAGTCTTTTCAAAGCTCAAGCTGTAAGACAGCAGGTTTACAGCACATTTCTACAATACATTTGTAAATCTAAATGCATGACATGTGACTTTACTGTTTATGTGTCACAAAAGCTTGTAAAGGTCAGCAAGTGCACATGCGTAGAAACTGAGGCACGTTCTGGCAGTGCTGGTGTGAGTGAACAAAAACAACAAACAAAAAATAAGCATATAATGAAAAGTGCACTTACTTCCCCATCCTTCGTGGTCCAAGAGGTTGTGTGCCCTCCTTTGTCATCTCCACCGGGTTTTACAGAACTAGCCTACATTTGAGCAGAGCAAAGCCTTAAAAGCCAAAGAGGACAGAGAGGGTCCCTTCAAATCAAAGACTTGCAAACTACAGCTAGCATCACTGTTGGAAGCCATTAGCAGCACTGTGCTTACTCAGCTCGGTGAAAGCATCAAAGTTTACAAGCCAAAGCACGGAGGAATGTATTAGTTTGCATGATATCAATATGGAAGAACTAGCCTGTGCCACTTTAGATTATCAAAAGCAATTTGATGAAAATATACCTCCTTGGCTTGTTTAATATTGGAAGCATGTAACATATTGTTGCATTTATTTTTAAAATGCAGTATTAGTATGTCTTTCAAATATAAAATAATCAGCTACAAATATAAACTAATCAGCTACAACACTGAAACTGCAGACAGGTAAAATGAACAACATTCATCTTCTCATTGCACTGCAGTTACATTATTTAAGTACATGCACCCCCATGATGATAGCACTCCCCGATGGCAGCCAGCCACCTCACCCAGCAAGACCAAATAAAAAGATCTTTTTTCCTGGCTTCTGAGATCCCTGTATCTCAATCAAATTGAGCTTGTAGGCTCCGCTATCCAACCTCGGAGGTCCCACCTGGGTCAGAACAGTTTTGGTGGCACAACAGTGACCTGTACGCTGTCACGTAGGTAATTTAATGTTGTGATTGATCAGTGTGTCTTTAGTAATGAATGGGGTTTTTTCAGATTTCAAATCAAATCTTACCTATATAACTCTGGACTGGTGGCACATGTCTTAATTAATGATTAATAGCACAAGCCTTTCATTTGTCTTACCTTTTCTCCTTTGGTCCAGATCACTGTTGGAGCTGGGTCTCCAGTGATGGGGACGTCCAGACGTAGTTTGTTGCCAGCCACCACCACAATGGTTGACTCGGCGGTGCGACCCATACAGTCTAAGTGGATCTTAGGAGGATCTGTGAATGTAATGTAAATGGTTAAAATGGAAAAATATTTTGTATTATGACTGGTACAATCTGCGTATGTTGGTGGCTATGTACCTTGACGTGGCACATAATCAATCTTCACCTCTTGGAAATCCAGAAAAAAACAATTAAATAAGTTATTTAAGTAAAATTTGAACATGTGAGTCTCTAAAGAGACTCTAATTTTAAAGTGAAAGAATATAAAAGCACACATTTTACCCAAGAAATTTAGTTTAGCAGAGAGGTTGAAAGCATAGCCATCTGGCACAAATGTGTAGTCCCCCTCATCCTCCGGTTTGACGTCATCAATGGTCAGTTTGTGGATCCTACGGGGTCAAAAACTTTAGCTTGTGGCGTCATGGAGTGCAGGCAGCATACCGAACACGCATTACCACGTGCAAACATGTCCTCACCTGCCAATATGTGTGATGTTCACTCTGGCATCAGGCTTGACTTCGACGCCATTCTTGTACCAGGTTCCCCTCACGTTCTCATCTGACACCTCGCACTTGAAAACCGCCTGATCTTTTGCCTTCACTGTGAGGTCCGCAATGCTCTGGTAGACTTCCAGCTCTTTCTCTACATGTTCAGAAAACACAGGCTCAGAGTGCAGATAACAGCAGGCCTTCTGCTTTATGAGACGCCAGGTTTAGTTGATAGCTTGTGAGGATAATATGATTAAAAAAAAAATAAAAGCTCCAGCGACTGTACGCGTGGATAATGTGATAATGATTTTGAGCATGAGGGTCTCCTCTGTGTGTTGTATCTTAGCTACAGACACAAGAGGAATAGTTAATTAGATTTATAGTTGAAAATAAAGTGGCAAGATATGAGGATATGAGGACCATATGCAGGCGCTTCGGGTTATTACTGTATATCAAATGAAATAATGTACAAGAGGGTTATTAAAGTTGTCCCAGGGAAATTGTTATCTGGGTGAGATATCTCACACCACGCTCCTTTTAAAGGTTACAACAGTTTCACGTCAGCTCACTGCTAGGTAGGGCATATATGATGGGAATGTCCAATGGCATTATAATGGGAGCTCTACTGTGGACTGAGGTGTTGATCCCTGCAACACGATAGCAGCTGGTAATTCTTGGCAGGCTCGCTGTTCAATTAAAAGGCCAACAAAGAGCAAAGATCAGGTTTATATCTACACACACCTCTGAAACACACACACACACACAAAAACAACATATGCAAAGGAGAGAGCATGCATATTCAATATAAAGCGAAGACATTTTAAACAGATGTTGATGACCATTGTGTGATAATCTTTTCTTTTAGTTGAAATATTGTTTGATGAATGTTTTGTTCTGTGAGATAATGGTGCTAGGATGGTTACAGGGAAAACTAACTAGATTTTTTTAATGAATTTTGCCTACGTCCGTGTATGGATGAGTTTGAACAGTCTCCATCCATTATTTCTAGATCACCTGTGGAATTAAAAATAAAACATCTAATCACCTTCAAAGAGACACTTGTCTTAAATATACCAAAGACCATCATGTTATTGAAAAAAAAAGTTCCAAATCTAACTCATTTCTCAAAAGGAGACTTACAAAATTCAGTTGTGCCCAGCGGGGATCCTACATCAGCATCACCGAGCTGCTGTGACTTGGTACTAGAGGAAAATCTACCATCTAATAATAAAACATACTTTCAAACCACAAAGTACTCTTTGCCCTTTAGGTGAAAATATATGTCTTCTAACTTTAGCTTACATGTGCTCTTACATCTGTGGAGCAACCTTGGGACAATGATAGGTGCTATATCCTAAAGATAGACCACATACCAAGAGTGGCAAGGCCACGGAGCTATTGGTAAGGTATGGGAATGTGTCCTTGAAGAATTCATCACTGACAAAAATGGTTCATATGGTTTGTACGGCGTAACTGACACTCACCCTGCACCAGGACTTCTGCCACAGATTCGCCACCGTTTGTTTTAACCTTGTAGTGGCCACAGTCTTCTTTGGTGGCCTCGTTGATGATCAGCACGTGCTTGCAGCCGTCTTTCTTGAAGCGATACTTGAAAGATTCGTCTCTTGTCAGCTCCACACCATCTTTCTCCCTGATCAGAAATTAAAACCACAATTAAAATTAATATGATCAACAAACATGGTGAAAAGTTTCAGATAAAAAGAGCTAGTTTCACTGCTCAACCATTTTTCAGAGGTTGTCTACTTTTGAGGTAAAATGCATTACGTCTTGTGGATTTTGATGTCACTGAATCCTAGTATGACAATTAAAACAGCTAATTGGCTAGACGTTAGATTTTTGTTACATTTTGCGCCATATTATGTACAGTACATAATATGTTGCTAGGAAAATGGTAAATAGGTGGTGAAACATGTTACTAAACCATGTGCCAACATACGTGGAAATGTAGCATAAGGCAAAATCACAGTAAGTAAGTTGGCACTGCACACTAAATCAAAATCTGAGGATACTTTTCTGTATTTAATCAGTATTTAATTCATCAATCTTTCTCCATTTTGACAAGATCCCCAACACCATTGGCTGAAATGCAGTCCCAAAACCATGACAGAGCCACCGTGCTTTACAGAGGGCTGCAGATACTCACTGTTGAAGCTCTCTCCTGACCTCCTCCATATGCACTGATGATTATTTGTACCCACAAATTTTAATATGGATTCATCACTTCATCAGACCTTACTTTCTGTCCAACTGAGGTAAACTCGCTAATCTCCGGCTTCTTTTTTTCCTGTTTCACTTCCTCAATAATGACTTCTTGTCAGCCAAATTTCCACCGAGACCATTTGTGATGAGGATTTGATGAACACTCGACTGATCAACTGAAGGGCCAGTGTCAGGGCTTAGCTGACATTTCCCCTGTATCTTAAGGACACGACTGTCAGATATTGTTAATCTACTGCGGACATTTTTTTAAGCCAGGTTCTTTTTTTTGTCCTCCACTTGCCCAAATTCCTCAGATTGTTTAAGAACACACTGCACACCACGCACCACAAACTACTTGTTTTTGCAACAGGCTGCTAGTAACAAAAAGCTTAAAGAGTTACAGTTAAAATGACTTCTTTGCTTAGTTGCCTGCTTTGTTTAGACACATGACTGAGTCATCCCTTGAGATAAAAGAGCTTGAATGATTAATATTTCAATGTTAAGTGGTTTAGCACTGACCTGTGGGATGTTTTGACATTTAGAAATTTCATCTGTTTCATCACTTAAAAATATTATGACACACGTGTTGGTTTCATCAGTTAGCAACGTGTCTGATTATGGTTCAGTGCATTTCATTGGTGAGTTTTTGTGTACTTTTCATTATGCGGTGGAACAAAATTTAAAATGTTATTCTGGGTGATACACTTTAAACAACATGTAACTTTACATTACAACATTACAGATTTCCTGCTTCCACAATCCAAGGTCAGAGTACAGGTCAATAGGTGAAATAAAGACAATATCTTAAGTTAGAAAGATTACATTGCATTTCAGAATTAATCCAATTTGAATTCACATGAGCCCAACTTCAACAAATGGGATGCATTGTTTAGTTAGATGGACCATGTACAAATACACATGTACAAGAGGGTTATTAAAGTTGTCCCAGGGTACACATGCCAGTTTGGGCCATTTTTGCTAGGTTTGACAATTTGTTTGAAGCATTTTGGCTGCAGTCCTGTGTTATACACTTATTTTATCGCTTTAGCAAAAGTTGGAACTTTCAGATGATTCTCACTTTGTCACAACCACCTGTTTCTTTTTGTTTTTTTGCATTTTAGTTACACAATCACACATTTCCTTATCTCAATTTACTGGCAGGTTTAGGTCTACTTGCGTCACTCCATTAAATACACAAGGTGACCTTTCAGATTAACAGTTAATTCAGGAATACATAGAACCACAGAGAACTGTAATACAGAGGTGGTATATCTGATACATTTAATCTTTGTACTTTGTTTCAACAAACCTACACTGGCCACACAATAATAGCTTGTATACATTTGTAGCAGCAACTTTCTTCTTCAGGTAAAGGTCACAAGGGACATACTGAATGGCTCATGCAACCTTTTCATTGAGATGATAATTCACAGCTTGTAGCAACACTTCATAGTCTCTGAGGCCTGGTATCTATCTGCAGACATGACATCCTCAGATGCCATCTGTGGGGTGTCTGAGAAACTGTTAAGGATCCAGAAAATTAAAAGAGAGCCTAAATTTAACCCGATTAAATATAATTTAATGGTAGATGGCACTTTGAATACTTTTTTATTCACTCATGATTCATTTATTTTATTTAATAAGGATTATTCAGCTGTGATGGAACACTTTTTTTTTAATATAAATTAGGACATGGATGATCAGTTACTGGCTGCTTAGCCATGAGTGTAAAGAAAAACATCTAACCATTTAACATTTGCTCCTTCCTCTGAGACTTCACACTCTAACTCCACCCGTTCACCCTTCATGACCATCTGATCCTCCAGATTTTTCACTACCAGGATAGGAGGCTCTGCACAAAACAGATAAGAACATGTGATTTAGCTGAACATCTTTGTTTTTGCATACCTGTACTGGAACTGGTATGTTGTGAATGTTCTCAAAACATCAAATACCTTTAACAAAGAGCTCAGTGGTACACTTCTCTTCTCCTACTTTACAGGTATACGCTGCATCATCTGCCAGGGAGCAGTGGTTGATGGTGAGGTACCGCATGTTGCCAACACTCTCAAATATGTACCTTGACAGGGAGGAAGATTATCACACAATGAAAACACAGTTTTTATTTGTTTTTTAAAACCACAGTATAGCGTGTGAGAAGGAAAGGAAATGTTTTGTATTACTTATGACACTTACTTGCTATCAATTTAACCAAATGACGCAATAAAGGCACAAATTAGGGAAGGTTGGTCATGGAGAGGCAAAAGAGAGAAATGAAAAACAATCAGTAATATAGTTAAGTATGTTCTTCCTAAAGTTTTGCAACAGAATATAATAAAAAGCCACCCTGAGCATCTTCTAAAATGATTTAAATAGAATTTCAGATGAACAACAACACATTAAAAAGAACCTAAGTCAAAATGCAGAAGCAGTGTGTGAAAACTAAGCACAGCCCATGATTCAATAGCTTGTGGAAAGACCATTAGTTGCAATAATGTGAAGTAATCATTTTCGGTATGACTTTATCAGGCTTTCACATTGGTGTGGAGGAATTTTGACCCACTTTTTTGCAACATTGCTACAGGTCATTGAGGCTTGTGGGCATTTATTTATGCCCATGAGGTCTGGACTTTGACTGGATTATTGCAACACCTTTATTCTTTTGCTGATCATTGTCCTTTTGCATGGCCCAGTTTTGGCAATTTTGACATATTTGACTCCAGAACACTTTGGTACACAGAGGAGTTTATGGTCAATTCAGAGACTGCAATTCCTGCGGCTGCAAAACAACCCTAAATCATCACCCCTCCACCACCTGGCCAAACATCTTCACTTTGGTCTCGTCTGTCCAGAGGACATTGTTGAAGTCTCGTGGTTTGTTGAGATGCAACTATGCAACCTAATCCGTGCTGCCAAGATCTTTTTAGAGAGAAGAGACTTTCTCCTGGCAACCCGTCCAAGCAAGCCAGCCTTGTTCAGTCTTTTTCTTATTGTACTGTAACAAACTTTAGCATTTAACATGTAAGAGTCTGAGTTGTAGTTGTTGGGTTTTTCCAAATTTTCTGCCTTGGGGTGAATTTGATGGGACGTCCACTCGTGGGAAAATTGGCAGCTGTTTTAAATGTTTTACAACTGAATATAATCTTCCCCAGTGCAGAATGACAGATTTTAAAGTGTTTGATGA
This sequence comes from Neolamprologus multifasciatus, assembly GCF_963576455.1. NCBI lineage: Eukaryota > Metazoa > Chordata > Actinopteri > Cichliformes > Cichlidae > Neolamprologus > Neolamprologus multifasciatus. The sequence goes on from NC_140439.1 coordinate 17,874,206, forward strand.
TGAAGATTGATGTGCAACAATAATAGCTTCTCTAAGATCACTGATGTTTTCTTTCCTGCTCCTCATTGTGTTAAAATATATCTGAATGCTCCAGATCTAGAAACTGCCAAAACATCTGCTTTTATAAAGCCACTCACATTTACCGATGATCAATCAAATTCCTGTGGAAGTGTTAGTTTTTCCACACACTCCTCTTCCATCGCACCTTAATCTTTGTTACATAAATACTGACACAGTGTAATATATAATATGTGCTGTTGTTCATCTGACTTTTTATTTAAAACTTTAGAAATAAAACAGCGTTCACTTTCTCATTCAGAAGGCTGCATGCATTTTAAGTATCCCTCAGCTCACCCTGCAAACTGAGGCATGAGGCCCTGATTAAGATAAAATACTTGCATCTATAAAAATAAAACTTAGCAAAGGTGCACAGATAGGGTGTATTCAGACCTTCCAGTTGGTTGAATTTCTTGCCCGTTTTTCAGCCACTTCACCTCAATATCTGAATTGGCAACCTCAACAGCCAGTTTTATTTTGTGGCCCTTTGACACTTGGTAGGCAGGATCCAGCTTTTTGAGGAAAGCTGTGTTTCAGAGCATAAATCAAATAAAATAATCAGTCTCTGTTAGGTTTTCATTTAAATTGTGTTAGTTTTGCTACAAGCTCAGCGCACCAACCTTCACTTTTCTTTTCATCTTTCTTCATCTTCTTCAGCCTCTTGAGCATGCCCCTCAGGTCGGTGATTCCGTACTGAAAAGCAATCTTTTCATATTCAGTAGGAGGAGCCTGGCTGAGGATGTTCCACACATCCACATCGGTCTCTGTGTGCACCTGCACGGTTCTAACACACAAAGACAGAGATGTTAAAACCACTCCAGTGACACGAATGAGTGAAAAGAAGCAGGCTGTTAAAACAGGGACAGTCACTGAAACACACTGGCAAAACGGATCAGATTCAGGCTATGTCCACACATACATGGGTATTTTTGAAAACTGAGATTTTCCGTTTCCGTTTTAAAAAATAATCCCGTCCACACATAAAGGCAGAAATGAAGGAAAACGCTGCTAGGAACATGCCAAAGCAGCAGGAGGCGCTATATTCCTAACCGTGTAGAAATGTTGGCCAATCAGAAGTCTAGAAGCCTCTGGGAAAAAGTAAACAAAGCTGGGGCATAGAAGCAGAACCAAGTCATATGTGTGGAGGGACAGTAACTGTGTGTGTATATGTAAGCATTTAAACACTGCAGAGAGTACAATTAACAGTAATAGCATTATTGTTGTTTCACCGAAACAATAATGTGGCGCACAGTGTGACTCAAAAAAGTCGCACACCTTTGACTCTTCGTTTTCTGCGTCTAAATGCAAAAACGGAGTTTTCGAAAATATCCACCCTGGCCGGAGTTTTTAGAAATCTCCGTTTTCAGTGACCGAAAACTCCCTTTAAGTGTGGAGGAAAGGTGCAAACGCATAGAAAAATCTGCGTTTTCAAAAATACCCGGGTAAGTGTGGACATAGCCTCATTGATATCAAGTGCATCAGTTCATTATTCGATACTGAAAAACTAACAAGCAACCGCTCAAGAGTCATTTTAGTAGATTGTTTACAAACTTGTAGCTAACGATTAGTTTAAACAGATCGATATCAATTGTGTTTTGTAATCTCCTGTTGTGTCATTATGGGCTTGATCTCATTTTGTAGTTACTGTAAAGCTAATTTTAAGAATTTAGGAGTATTACAAACTACATGAACAAAATTACTGAGCCACCTGAGAAAGGCTTTCTATGAAGCTCCCCATGCACATTTTTTGTGCTGCTGTTATTGGACAGTTTCTCATATAGCACTTTTTTGTTCTACTTAGGCATTCAAAGTGCATTGTACAACATGTCTCATTTACACACATATTTAAACGAGCATTTTTTTCCCTTGCCTAAATGCTTTCTCTTTCATGTTCATTTTTCAACGCAGGGTTCAATATCGAACTGAAGCAGCCAGGGATTTTATGACTAACCTTCCGGTTAGTCGATGACTTGCTCTACCTCCTGAACCACCGCCCTGTACCCTGCTTCATAACAATGTATTATCTTCGCTACTAAATTACATTTGGTAGTGAAGACAACAAAAAACTTGATGATTGAAAAGATTTTTTAAAAAAAAAAAAGGTTAAAGTGGTGGTGAAGGCATGGCAAGAGTTTGACTTAATTGTAGTACTATATTTCCATATATACCTACTTTGTATTTCTTCGTCTTCTTTTTTTACTTTTTTAAATTTTATGTGAACTTATTTATTTATTTGGTTATGGTTAGGCACCTAAACTACTTGCCTAACCCCATTAAATAAACAACTGGCTGCCAGAAAAGAGGCAGAAATAATATAGAGAAAAAAAAATAGAGAAAGCAGCTTTCCCTCGCACCATAATTGAGGCCTGAAATTCATTATTTTTATACAGTCCAGTTGCGCTGCTCACCTTCCATATGAGAGTGTCACTGTTAATAAAAGCTATAGATGTGAAAAACTATGAGATGCTTAAATTTTCCTAGCAAATATGATCCCCAATAAACATTAATATCAACATATTTGTATCAAAATAAGATAAAATGGGCATTTTCTTTTTCTGTAGAGCAGTTTCACTACAAATGAGAATGTCTCTTTTTCATACCTTGGATTAACTAAGCTGTGCACACTGCTTGTGTACCTCTGTGTACCTGTCATCTGTTTCCTTGTTGCTTACTTGCTGCTGATGTCTTGTTTGGTGTGAGACTGCCTCCTGAGTAAAGTTTTGTTTAACTCCATCTGCCTGCTCTGTGCATCATGTAATGGGGAATTATTATGCATTTGTTTTACATACTGTCAAAATGACTGACTCTTGCTTATGCTTCTGTAATAGACTAGCAGCACATAATCAGCTAAGAATGATTGTGATTTCAGCATTACTATTAATTATTGCTGTCAAATGTTTGCTGTCATGGGGGAAAAAAACAAGTAACACAGAAAAACAAAAAGTTTCCCAGTGACATTCAGACAACGTGTCAGCAGTTTCTTACCGATTTGAGGGTTTTAAAAAACTGCTGCTCGTTCAGAGGTAGAACCCAAGAGGCAAATATGGCAAAACAAACCAGAAAAGTTAAAACACAGCATTTCAAAAGCAATGCAATCAGCAAATTAGAAATATGCTTTTAAAGCACATTAAATATCATTACAATGGTTAAAATGCACTGAAGCAATCGTGCACACGCTAAACCGGAGTCACAACGTCAGTCAAAAATGACTCATATGCTAACAAAGCATGCATTGTTTGGATTTTAACACAGGGTCTGCTTATAGTGAGGCATATATGCGGATTTTAGGGATGTGACATGTGTTAACCCCGAAGACTTTCAAAGAAAAATGTAGGTGCACAGAGGTGGAAGTATTGTGAGACTTATTATAGACTGAGTGAAATGATCTTCGGGGCTGTGACAGTGGTGAGCAGGGGATTAATTTAAAGCATGAGGAAAAACAATGGGATCTGACAAAGTGACTCAGGATGCTATGTGATGGAAAATCATGTGCATGCGTTTAAAAAATGGTAACACTTTTTTCTATTCTGCGTGACAGACAAATATAAAAGCTCGGAGATAATGAACACATCATGCCACCTTAAATTATCACTGTGCATTGTTAGTTTGTGTTCAGGCTTATTTGGTTGCAGATCCGTGATCATTCCAACTTTTAGTTTGCAAATGCAGAAGTAGCTTACTCTCTGAAGATGCAAGGAGATCCAGAAGGAATGAAAGCGTGAGAGTTTTAGATTATAAAGGGCAACCCTCCAAAAAAACAACAACAAAAGCTGAAAGACTATAAATAATTAGAATTTTTTTGTTTATTAGTTTGTAATTGCTTACCTCTTTTTTAATAGAGTACTGAAGTCCAGCTCTCCTGAGTCATCATTTCCGTCTGTGCTACTGCAGGAATCAGAAAATATCAACAGCCCAGTAGGTTACCTTTTTCTCATTTTTTCAATAAGTAAATGTTATTACTAAACAGATATAGTCTATTTTTTAAAAAAACAAATCCACATTCCCAGACTCGGTAAATCATTTCCTGTTTACTCCAATATGCAAGGGAGAGACATGCTTGCATATCAAAATGTTGGAAGAAAAAAAAAAACTGGATCGGACACACCGAAACTAAAAGAAAACAAATGGAAAGATGTGAAGTGCAGGCAGATGTTTTTGTCTGGAAAGACAGATGTTGCCATGTTTAAGGAAGCAGCTTTCATTTTGGGAAATACACATTTATTTATGCTGGTGTAGTCAGGGGGGTCGGGGTCTGTTTGGTCCAGTTAATGTAGGTGGAAACTTATCCACAAAGCTCCACAAATACAGCATACCGGCTTCATGAGTCCAGCCGGACTCGAAGCAGACTTGGAAAAGTTTAACAGGAATAACTGCTCAACTGTGGTGCCCACAGCTGCCAGTGTGCATCTGAATGTGACTATAATCCCTGCTGAAAATCAAATAGTTTACTACATGGAAGTTTACTAAGAAATTACACAAGATGGTGTTCTTGTTTTTGAGGAATGACTGTATCTGTCTTATACCAGCATCTTTTAACAAAGAGCAAAACAGCAAAGCCAGTCATGCCTAAGGCATCGAGGCAAGCCGTTTACATCTCCTTCCATTCTTGTTACATTAGGATAACTTTACTTCATTTCTGGAAACAAAGTCAAAAAGTTGTATTTCCCAAAACTATAGAACTGTTCTTCAAGCCATGAGCAGCAGCATTCATTCACGCAAGAACAAAGCAAAACACTGAAGGTTAAAGAAAACACAAGTCACCGTACGGTATAGGCTCTGTTTGCCGCTCATGAGTGGGATAACAGATAAGAACAAGGGCACAGTAGATGTGACTGTGTGTTTGTCTCCTGCCTGTGACCCGGCAGCAGGATTAGAAGGTGAGTCTCTGGTTTATGCGGTGGAGTTACAACACACCATAGCAGCACTTCCTCTGTGTGGCAACCCCTTATGGAAGAGCTCGGCTACTGAAAAGCCTGTGTCTTAGCACATCCTGCACTTTCAGTATGATCAAACCACCGTCCAATTTCACTCTGCCATGTAGCTGTTTGTGCAGCTGGCTTTGGTGTTTTGATGAAGACCCAGGAGGAGATCAGAGGGAGCTGACAGATGCAACTAGCGGCATGTCACTTAACAGTTTAATAGCTCAAATCTCCACATATGGAGAGCCAAAGATTAACACAATCGCAGCTATAATTAGCAGTTGCATTTTGGATTTTGAATTTGAGTCCCACACTTAGCTCTCTCTCAAGGTCTTCCTTCTGTTGTCGTTCTCAAAAATCTGCAAAAGGGAGGCCGTATCATTCACAACACTGGGTTTGTTTGGCAGAGAAAAGGCAGGCCGCAGAAGAGAGACGAGTCTCTGATCTGCATCCTGATTTCTCTGTTCTTTAACAAAGTCCTCAGAGTTTGAATACAGGCCTCAGTTGTTGCAACAAACACCTTTACTACCTTGCTCCTGGTCCACTTCTCTTCTTACCGCCTTCACTCCTGACAGGTTAGCATTTCCACAGTTATTTTTCACAGACAGCAATAATCCACTGCAGTTTATTAGCAACTGTACTTGTGCATTGACTTTATAATCTACTGAGTCCTCGCTATCATACACAAAGCTGACGGCAAAGTGATGGCTGCAGTTTTGTTCCCCATTGACTCTGATTTAAAGCATGTGCAAAAATATATCTGCCTATGGGTACTTAAGTGGTTTTCAGTGTTTCTGTTATCTACCGAAAACATGCAGAAGTAATTACTCCAGCTCATCTAATGAAATAATTCAGTCCTTCCTTCACACTTTAAAATAGTCGTCTTTAGACTGTTTAAAAATATTCTGTATTTTTCTACAGAGGGCAAAAACTGGTTTGTTCATATGAAACAAATCCAAAATAAAATGGTTTTCTGATTATAAAACGAGATTACAGAAAACAGATCACAAAAAATGTATCAAAATGTACCATTCACATATGACAATATTTCACTTTTATTAAAATATAGTCAGCCTGGTAATATAAAATTGAAGTAAAAGTGTGATTGATTAATGGATTATAAATAGTTTTATAAAGGGAATGTGAATTTTATAGCTGTGACATTAAAGAAATGGGATGAGGAAGTTAAACTCTCAATGAACAACTCATATAAACAATTTACTTTTTAAAATCTTTTTAAAAATGTCACATCACTTTGTTTATTCTTGGAATGACATATATTATTATTTTATTTTATTTTTTTTAAATAAAACTTACGTGCGTCTGAAAGCTGCTCTTATATCCAGGCCCTCTGGAGCACGAGCCTCTGAAAGAAAGTGTCCAATACCATAAATCACTGTGGTGCATGTATACATATGTATGTATGTATGTATGTATTATAAAAAGAGTGTCACATTAATAAAATAAGGACACTCACCATGAACAGTGAGGTCAAAGTTGCAGCTGTCAAACTTATCCTTGGATGAAACCTCACATCTATAACCTCCAGCAAAGTTAGCCTTGGCAGCAATGATGTGCATCTCAAATGTGTAGACCTACAATCACATGTGTGCAAAGAGATGTGAGATTTAATGTGTTTGGAGATATAATGTGTTTTGCTGTGTGTATGTGGGATGTTTTTAGGAAGGTGTCTGCTGATTTTCCCTGCCTCCTTTCCTTTGAAATCTCTAAGTTTCCTTGAAGTTCTGGGTTTCCGAACAGGTTTGATGTGTCACTGCTGTGTCATTGCCTCAAAGATAGCGTGCCTGTGGTTTGTCGTGCTTTCAGGATAAATGCCTGAGGCAAGATGTTGCCCAACTGAGAGTGAGAAGGGCAGGACTTGCAAAACATGTTGGTTGCTTCAGCGTGAAATGCTACATATTCCAGCCTTAAGGTCATTTTAGTGACAAACAACACGAGCCCTTGCATTTGTGTGTTCCTTGAAAGGAAGCATAGCTTTTAACGTATGTTATTCCAAATTTCTTCTAGTGTTGCTTGTTGTGATGTCTTTTTAGCATTAGCCCACCTTGGTGTTGCGGTCATATGTCTCCTTCAGTTGCAGGTGTTTTCCAGACTTGCTCGCAAGGTCCATCCACTTCCCTTTGAACCATTTGACCGTGGGTTTCTTCAGCAGCGACTCAGCGTTCACTTTAGCCACAAATGTGATGTTTTCACCTGTGTGAAAACAAGGCTTGGATTTGATTGTCATATCTGATGGCATCTTTACCTTTTCTACAAATGATCATCTTACTGAGCGCACATTATACACATTACATTCATTGTGCGATATAGCTTCTTTCTTTTTTTTTTTATTAAAAGGATACAATATTCTACTTTTTAAGTATTTTCATTACAAGTATCTTTGCTTTTGTGTGTCCACCCTTCCAATACATAGCTGGTTAATTCTGTGGGATTAGATTAAAGATTAAATGTATGTAATTTTATATCCTGTATTTTGAAGCCACTCACCTACAGTGACTTCTCCACTCTGAGGTTTCTCTGTGAAGAGTCCAGTCAGGTCCTGTCTGGTGTCTGGAGGATGTGCATCTGAAAACCGATGGGATTAAAATACAATGCTACAGCATGAACTTCAATTATAAAAATGTTTGGGTTTTACATTATGTTGAAAATAGCACATTATTAGCTTAGCTCTGAGAGTTAAGACAAACCTATCATGGTCCCAGGCTGCTGACCCAATCTTTTTTATATTTCGGTCCCTCGTGTTCTGTTTATGATCTTCAGGGTCATTCCTAAATTGTTTATTATTGTTTTGTTTTTCAGCTTTGTGTATGTTATTTTGTGTTCAGGCTTGGGTTTTTAGTTTCAGTTACTGTTGTGGTCACTATATTCCCTCCTTGTTCCTCATGTCAGGTTGTCAAGTCTCTCTGTGTGGCTGTTGTTGTGCCTGTGTTACTTCCTGTTTTATTTTGGTAGTCTCTCATCTCTTGTCTTGTCCAGTTCAGCTGTATCTCCTCTTTGCCCCAGTCATCCCTCTGCATCTGTCTTGTCTTAGTCGCCTTATGTCCTTTGTTGAGTAAACTTGCTCACTGTCTTTGAGGTTCATTCTAATGTTTTCTGGCAACTTTTCACTGGCAAAAGTTTGGATTTGCTGATTGTTTGAGGTTATTTCCTGTGTCCTATATTCGCCTCCTTAATGCACTTGTCACATAGAGGCACATCACATAAACCATTCAACTTTCTGCTGTTGTTGAAACTTTGTTAAATAGAATATGACAATTTTTGATCTGACATTACTCTACTACAGTAAAAATAAATGTGAAATCCTCTTTAAAAGAAGGTCATTAAAAAGTCTGAGGGGTCCTGTATTTTTCCACCCTGCTGCATGGAATTACAGGACCTTGGAGACCTTTTCTTTAAACATAGCATGTGCAAAACTTAAAATAGCATCCAGGCAATGCCTTTTCTTACAAATGGCAGCTGTTTTCAAAGTCTTTGTGGAGTACACATGTACAGTTATGAGATATTTTGGGGCATTTTTGAGCATTCGGGGAATGATTTTCACAGCATATTTTATAAAAATGGACAGCTGGTAAGAGAACAAAGGAATCACTGAGTGATAAAAATGAACTTACCCTCAGCTTGTGCTGGGGCAGGAGTTTCTTCTTGTACTGGGGCTACTGCAGGGTGAGAAGGGGCTTCTTCTGGTTTTCCATCAGCAGGGGCCTCAGCTGGAGATAGCAAGCAACATTTGAGAGGCACAGAGAAACAACAATCATACATTTAGTCCATTCACTGTTCCCCTCTCAACAAAGAATCAGCTCCAAACAGTGACACCCTGGACAGGTCGCTAGTCTGTCGCAGGGCTAACACACTGGGACAGACAACTATTCGCACTCACATTCACTCCTGCATTCACACCTATGGGCAATTTAGATTTTTCAATTAACCTATCTCCACAAAGGTATCTGGCCAACATTCATCACCAAAATATTTTTGTCTTATCATTTTTTAAAGGCCCGCTGACTTTCCATGTGTTATCAGCTGCCTCTCATGCCTTTCCTCAGTGCCAGTCAAGTGGTGGTTACTCATGAGGAAATAATGCACTGGTGTGGGTCAAGGTCGTCATGCAAACAGAGTAAAGGTGGCTATAATATGAGCCCCAGACAGCTGTGGCCAGTCCCTTATAGCACACTGGGCACTTTGGCCGCTGTCTTTCTTTGACATTTGTTTACATCTTACTAAAGCCAAAGGGTCACACTGATAACCTAATAGCACAAATGTTGCTCCGTGACACACTTAGCAATCGTCTCAATGTACATTAGAGTGCTGTGCAGGTGCGATAAAATACAGGACAAAATGAGTGAAGTTAAACGAGTGAGTAGGTGTGTTCACGGCCTCAAATGAAGAGCTGGACTTTTTGGGAAATAAACTTGCTGTTGTAATATCATTTGTATTTAGAGACAACAGTCCCCAGGACACAGGCATGCAACTAACTGAAGGAAGCTGTGTAATTTCTAGTCACGTTACAACGAGTCATCCGACCACTGGCTTGGATGACTTCTCTCTCTCTCTCTCCACCATCTGTTATGTACAATTTAAGTCTTACTGAAACAACATGAAGGCCTGTTTCCAGTTATAGCGACAAAGCCAAATGTCACAGACCCTTACGCCAGCTGACTAGTGTTCAAGTCCCTTCTGGGACAATTATTTTTGATTTAGTGGACCACGTAGGTTCTCATGTAGCTTCAGTAGGATTTTTTGATGTGTTAAAAAATCACAATGTCATGTTTGGGGAAAACACAGTGTGACGACACTCAAGCTTTTAAAGTCCCTTAATACAGAGCTTTCCGTTCAGGGAACCAGGCTTGAATGTCATAGATTTGTTCTAATGAGCCAACAACTGATCACCTTGTGATTCCAGCAGGGACGGGGGCAGCAGGGTTACTGAAATCCAACAGAACATAAAACCAAATGTTTTTAAGTTGATTACTCTAGCACCATAAGAATGCCTCTCCTAAGTTTGTATGCACAACTACAAAACATATTTAACCACATAACAATTGGCCACTTCGGAGGGTCTAAACCTTTATAGATGTCTCTTTTTAAAAAAGGTCTGGACGAAGTTCGACACAGTCAACTTCACAGTGAGCTATAGAGGTGCCCTTTCATGCACAGGTGGTCTGATGTTTTTTTTTAATCTTTGGACCGAGTCAAGGTAGCTGCCCTTAATACAGTATGAGTTATATGCTAAGCCAGCTGTCTGTTGACTATAACCTTGAATCTAGCTGTCAAATACGAGAGTTTCGTCAATCTTCTAACTTAATTCTCGACAGGAAAAGAAATGATGCATTTCCCAAAATGTCAAACTGATCCTTTTAAAGCAAACATCTCTCAAATGCACAGCATACAGAGCTGTTTCAAAGATCTGGTTTTGAGTAGCTGTCAGAGGGTGCTGTCAGAATGTGCAGAAACATCAAGTGCATGCAGTGTGTCAACTATTTACTGCTTCAGTGGTTTTCTGCATCGAGTGCTCCATTTTGCTTTGTGCGCAGTGATGACATTACAGCCCGTAGGTGAGCACACAGAGACCTCAAATGCACAGCAGCAGCATCGCAATCTCCCACCTGGTTGAGACACCACCTTCAATTCAAATTTGACCTTTGAGCCCCCAGCGATCACTGCGTAGACACTGGCGTCTTCTTTGGTAATAACTTTTATAGTGAGCGAGTGCTTGTTCCCGTCAGCTGCAATAATGTATTTGCTGTCACTGGCAATGTCCTTTGAGTTGCACTGCCACTTTACTTTAGCGTCTGGCTTTTCGGTCTCTGCCTCAAAGATCACAGAGGACCCCTCTTCTGCCTCCTGAGTCTTTGGTTTCCTGGCAAATGCTGAAACTGGGGAGGGTGGATTGGAAATTAAAAGCAAACCTTTGATGTGTCAATTTAACTTTCTTTCTTTAAAGCTCATATGCTGCCAGGCCAGCAATGAACACAGATACCATCATCTCACCGAGCATTCGGTGATTAGAATTTGATCATGCTGTAAAAACACTAAATGACAAATATCTGTGAAATTTGACATTATTTAAACTTTTTTTCATCTGGGTAATTTCTCTCTGCTCAAAAAACAAAGATCATGCCCGAAGAAATCCTGAAGAAAGAAAAAGACATATGGGGGCAACAATAAGTATGAATATGTCACCAAAGCTAGAAGAGTCATGAGCTCAGCATGGCTGCCCAGGATGAAAAATGTTGTACAGTTCACAGCACACTGGGTGGGGCTAACTGAAAACCAATAAATTTGCCTTTTGCCACTCCACACAGATCCTGTCAGAGCACAAACATCAAGTTAGAAGACAAAAAATGAATTCTGGAGCACATTCTGGAACGTGAACAAGCATTAACAGTGCTGTACTGTATGTGTACAAGCTAAACACTTTTAATCTGAAAGACTGAAAACATTTCTTCAGCAACTCTTAAGTGCTTGTCGTCTTTACAAGAAGCCTAAAAACAGTGAGCGTGACTGACACGACTGACTGACATGTTTAATGGTTTAACGGTTATGAATCGCACACTTTGTGCTGGCGTAATGCAGGCGGACAGTCTTCAGCGAGTCCTCACCAAACCACACACAAACCAAAAAAAGAAAAAAAAAAGCCCTCCACATGTTAACAGATGGCCCCGCAAGTATGCGTTTAAATATAGGATGCATATGTACTGGACTAATAAATGAGGCTGGCAGGCTTAAGCTGCAACAGGGGTTGCAGGTATCATAGTTGAGGGATTAGCTGAATGCTATTTTTGTGACTTTAAAGGGAGAGGAAGAATAATGTGCCCTTCTTGTCATGTTGTCAATCATCTGTACTCCCCTGAGTTTTATTTTTAGAGAATTTTAGTAATTGTAAAGCTGATTAGTGGTCTTTTAAACCTAATTTCACCTTATTTTTGCATATGTTTAGCAAATTATTTCAGCTGAATCTCACGAGGACCGGGTTAAATGTTGGCATTTACAGTTTAATCTCTGTTTAATTCAATCACATTAACGAGTGATTAGTGTTAGGATTGAGCTGAATGCACCTCCTGCAGCCAAATGTGTTCATTTATATATTATTACAGCTTTTCTTAATGTTGTTGCTGTATTTATTCTTGTCTTTAAATGTTTGACTGAAAACAATCTTACTGACCGCACTGTACTGATAGTAATTGTCAGTAATGTTTTGGGCTCAAGACAATTTGTCCTGAACAAATCCTTGACACTAAAGGTCTTAACACACGCACACAAGCTTGGCCATTTGGGCTGCACTCTTTGTCATCGGATATGTGACATGTCAGGCTTCTCGCTCCTCAAACGGCCATTCATTTCCCACTCAAGAGCGCAAAGAAAACTGTGGAAAGTCATTTGTCAAGTTGGAATCCTGCGGGGCATTTTTGGATCAGTGAATCATTTTGTGAATGCAGTGATGCTGGAAATGTGACAGTGTCGATTTCACATCAGACGATGTTTCCACCTGCGCCGCGGGATGTGTAAGTGAGCTACTGACGTGACCAAAAAGGGCTTCAAGTTCAAAGTGTTTTCTGATGAGAAACAACAACTGCATGCACACGAATGTAGTGGGTTCTGATTCTTCGCTCCTGGCTACATGATGGCTGATAAAGCATTTTAATAAAGGCACTTGTGGCACCTTAATAAGCCATGGAATATATTTAAATTTGAGGGGATAGAAGAAGAATACTGCTACTTTACCTGGTCAACTGCATTACACATCTTTAAGCTGTACAAAGTGAACATATTGAACCACCTTTCATTTAATAATCATGAAAAGGAAGAGCTACATTTTCTTTATGTTTTCCAAATGTCATTTCTCAGTTACACAGGTTACAGTCATTGCATGGGCATAAATAAGCTTTATATTTAAAATGATGTTTTAAGTCTGTTTAAAAAACTTTTCATATAAAAACACTATGAACAAAAAACAAAGGCTGTGTCACCGTCTATAACGAAAATGATATGCAGGTATTAGGCAGGCAGTTTGGTTGTGGTTCATTGCTTAAGAGGGGTGTGGCCCATCTCAGCTTTTTCTCACATGTACTTTTTACACATGTCTTGCCATATTGTTGTTCTTCTGACTAGATATTAAGGTAGAACATGGTAATATCACAATAAAGAGTGTATCTAAAAGTTTACAGTTATTAAGAGAACTCATATGTATGGCAAACTTTTTGATTCATGGATTAGTTTGCTCAAAGCAGGCATGTGGCAGAACAGTAGGAACATTAAATAAGTTGAGAAATAAATTGCTCCATCTTTGTTTGCTAAGGTAGTCGAATATGTCCACTTACTTGGTTTTTTGACTGGCTCTGGCATCCTGATCAATCTCCTCTCTTCAAATTGTGTGACTCTTTGCTCCCAAACAGTCTGCTGTCTGTCTCAACACCCCCTGCCTTTAATAGTGGGCCTCTTTCCAAAAATGCCTCCCCTCCTTCTATGAACCATCCCACCTCTTGTGCCATTTTTGCTAGTCCTAAGCCAGTGTCCGCAGACACCACTCCACTCCTACAGCCCATTCCAGCAGTGACCCAGCCCCCACTTCCCAGCCCACCGCCTGTCACCAGTCACGTCTGACCAAGGGCTATATTTCAACCATCCTTTCCTCCAGCACCTCTGCTGAATGATAGGCCTTGAGAGGGAGGGGAAGAGATGTAACACAGCAGTTTATATTTAGCACTTTGATTCCAAAAAAAGTCTGCTCTCCCCACATCTGTTCTGCCTCCTGTTAGCCTGTATGTCTAAGAGTTAAAACTACAAATAGAGAGACAAACTCTAGTTTGTTTGTTTGTTTTTAATGGACAAGGTCTTTAACTGGTCTGTGTCTTGGACACACATTCATAACAATCTTGTTGTTTTTGGCAGCAACTGAGCCATGAGGTTGTCGAGCAAATACAAAGTTGCTTGATCCCTTTAGGGGCCAACAAGGTGGATCATCTGCCTCAATTTCACTCTATCTCTAGCATCTTCCTCCTTAACATGTTCTCCTTAACTACACCCATGAATCTTCACTGTGTTCTTCCTCTTTTCAGCTCCATCTTCAACATGCCGTGTTGAATATATTCACTATCCCTCCATCAAAGCCTTGTCTCTTTAACTTCATCTCTAAACTGCTCACCCTGAACTGTCCCTCTGATGTACTTATTTCTAATCCTGTCTGTTCCCGTCACTCTCAATGAAAATCTTCAGCTCTGCCTCCTTTTTGTTAATGCCACATACATCATACCATAATTCTACCCCTCGAAACGTTGCTGTTACACCTTTCTCCCTGTCCTGCTTCTACAAACATTCATTCCTCTTTTCTCCACAGCATACCTCCACCTGCCCAGGTTCTCTTCCACCTGTACCCTACTCCCACTACAGATCAAAATCTCAACTGCAAACATCATAGTTCAGTAATGTAACTCCACCCACACCTTGAACCCATCTGTCACTCTTACTACACACCTCACTACTGACTCACTATCCCCATGGTGCCCTGCACCACCCTCACATACTTTTCTGCCACCCCTGACTTCCTCATGCAGTACTACAGTTCCTCTCTTGCCACTCACTTACTCTTTCCTACTGCATGCTTTCTGCAGATTCATTCAGTGATGCTCCGTCTGACCATTTCTATACTTCTTCATCAACACTCTCAAAGTAAACATCACATCTATACTTCTCTTTCTCAGCATTAAGCCATGCTGCTGCTCACTGATCATCATCTCTCTTCTTAAACTAACTCTTTCCTACATCTTTATGATATGGCTCTTCAACTTTATCCCTGTGCAGTTACTACAGTTCTGTACATCATTTAGGATGACCGTGGCTCAGGGGGTTGGGAAGCGTATCTGTAACCGGAAGGTCGCCGGTTCGATCCCTGGGCTCTCTGTCCTGGTCGTTGTGTCCTTGGGCAAGACACTTTACCCTACTGCCTCCTGGTGTTAGCGAGAGGGGCTGATGGCGCGATATGGCAGCCTCGCTTCTGTCAGCCTGCCCCAGGGCAGCTGTGGCTACAACCGTAGCTTGCTTCCACCAGTGTGTGAGTGCGAGAGTGAATGAATAGTGGCATTGTAAAGCGCTTTGGGTGCCTTGAAAAGTGCTATATAATTCCAATCCATTATTATTATTATTATCATCTTGAAAACTGGCATCAGCACACTTCCTCTCTAATCTTCTTCTTCTTTAGTGTTCAGCCTTACATACAATTCACAATTAGCCTTTTCCTTTTCAACTCAGTTTTTGCTGTATCTATACCCTCCCTGTGCTCGTGTCTCAGATTATCTCACTTTTTCTTTGCTAACATCCTCCTTTGAATAGTTTCATGTACCTATTCTTTTCACCTCCATTCTTATATGTTACCCCATGCTCCTCCTCTTCTTGAAGCACATTTTCACCAAGCTTTCCAAGCTCCTTAGACTTTTCACCACAGCCTTTTCCATCCTTTTCACAAAATCCACTACTATCTATCGTTCTGCATTTCTCTCTTCAGTATCATACAAACCTAACACTTCCTAATCCTTTCTGTTATCTTCACTTTCATGAACTTTGGAGTCTGCTCCAATCACCACTCTCTCCCCCCGGGGACACTCTCTACCGCTTCATCCAGCTTCAGAAGTCCTCTTTCTCTTCTTACTGACATCCAGCCTGTGTGGCATGCCTCAAACCCATGATTTTGTGAATCAGCCAGCTCTCTCTTTGACAGCCACAGACCTGAAATTAAATGTTACTCCACACTTCTGCCTTTCGTTCTCTCTTGTTACCTCCTAACAGACCCTCTCTTTTTTGTCTATGCTATACTAAAGCTACCATCGCTTATTCACAAGGGTTGCCACATCGTGTAGCTCTGCATGTTTGATTTGGCAACGTTTTCACACCAGATGCCCTTCCTGATGCACCCCAAAGGGATTTGTGTCTACAAAAGGTTTATACTATGTTACACTAACTATATTGTACTATACTATACTCTAATCTGGTGCTTTTATGCATCTCATGTACACAGTTCTCTTTCTCTTGCATGAGCTCTAAATTACTGTATTTGACTGAAGGACATTTTAACGCCTACTTGTTATTGATATTAATTATAGCTCAGCCATTGTGGGGAGCTGTTGGCTCTTGAGACACCAGGTGCTGTGGTAACTTTATATTTACATATTGCAGATTACAGTAGTAAATGTTGCAGTTTGGCTACTCCCATAAAGCCAAAGACTCGTGGCCATCGTAACTAGAAGGCAACTGTGAGACCAACACACAGATGCTGAGCACTTTAAATGAAAAATAACTCTCAAAGTGTTTTTCTCTGGCCCACGATGAAGCTTCAACAGTACAAGGTCAATACAATATGCCATAAAACACAGTTTCTAAATATCTAATTTCACACATTATACATATTTAAATCTGCTACCCTCAGTAACACATTACATATGTTACTATTTCACATACAGGAGCATCTATCTATGACAAAATTTGCCTTTGACATACTTGATTCTGACATGACAGATAAATTTAGTTCCTATTTTCTCAGTTAAAAAAGGATGTGTGTGGAAACGGAGAAGTCAGTGAGCATTTCTTAGGTCTTCTTTAGACATTTTGCTAAAAAATGTTTTATTCTAGAAAATGAAAAACAAATAGAGAACAAATAAACAAGACTGCATTTCCCACTCAATAATATAACATAAAAGTTGTAGTTGTGTAACTTTCAACATAGTGGGTTCTTTATACCCTCTATGAACAGGGGAACTGGTGGCTGCGGTGTGTCAGTACACACAGGCAGATATAAGTACTTGGTGACAAGTGACTTCACCTCCCCAGCCCCATATTAACCTCATAGTTCCTCATAGTTGAACGATTATCTTTTCAGTTGTAATGAGAGATGTCACTTAATCTGTGTGTCTAACACAATTCAACTTTATATAGACTTTGTGTTTCTTCTTCTTTGTGTTTTATCTCCAGTGTTTGCCCAAATCACATCACAATTATCTTTGCAAGAAGCACAATACAGATAAGGTGACAGACAATTTATTAACTTTGTACATGCGATTTGTAATTGTAACATACAGCGTTTCATATACGGTCTTCTAAACCATGATATGAAACCTAATATTCTGTTTTAAATATATTTTTAAAAAAATCCAGTTTAAATATATACAAACAGTAGTAAAAACATTACAAGAGAACTTGTACATGTTCAACATGACAAAGAAGTTGAATGTCATTGCTGTGGTTGAATGACATGAAGCAGAATTTAGTTTTGAAAATATATCAGATGTTTCCAAACAGAATATAAACGTCTACCATATATGTGTGCGCCCCCACTTAAAACTGCATAGGGGATGTCAACATGCCTACATCCACCCCACCCAAGAGAGGGCTCTGTTTCTTTTCCTTAATGCTTTTAAACAGGCAGCGAACAAGTCAAATCCCTCTCATACCAGGAGTTCGAAGAAAAGAGTCATACAGCTGCTGCTTGTACATTTAATATGAAGCTACAAAACAAAAGCAGACGTAACCTGCTGGAACTCATTGCTCCAGATTCCAAATACCTGAAAAACAATAATCCCAGCTTGCTTTTACATTTCAGAAAAGCAATGTTTATCATTAAGTTCATCTGACTGACTTTGGTACGTTTGAAAAGAAGCAGTCAATCTGGTTACCCATGGATTTAAAGTCTTAATGTAAAAACTATGTATTTTTTTTTCATATTTCTGTTGCGTACACAGGAAAACTATTATACTTTCTATCAAAAAGACACAATAAACCAAAATGACAAAAAAGAAATTCTACAAGAAAAATTAAGAACAAAGATTTATGAATGTGTTTGAAAATGATGTTGTAGAGTTTGCTGATCCTAGATGATTGTTCCCCGTGGCTGGTAGTGGTTTTGTGGTTTCAGAGGTGAAGTTCAACTTTATGGTTGTTTTGTACATGTTGTTTGTCTGTATTTCATTCACAAGAGTTAGGCGTCAGACAAGACTTGCCTGCAGTTTTTGAGAGACTGAGCTAAAGTCATTAAACTGTATTACTTTAAGCTTGAAATAAACTTTAATCGGTAATAAACTGCACACTTTAAAGCTATTTTGACTAAAATGGCCCAAGGGTAGTTGTAATCAGGAATTCTTTCTAGTTCCTGATATCGACTTTGTCTGTTAGGTGTGTGTATCAAAGGTCTCTCTAAACCATGGTATCACATGACTTTCACTTCCAACTCTGGCCACCTCAACAAGGAACACCAGCAATAACAGCTTTTCAAAAGTACTCATTCACAAATCTCTATACACATTTACAAACAGCGTGTTACACATAATCGTGTTCGGCCCTGACTTTATTTTCATTGTGATCATTTGGAGTATTTTGTCTTCCAAATATTTCAGACAGACAAGCCAAACTGAGCTTTCTATGGTGATTCTTCTGTACTTATTAAACGGTCCCCCAGCATGTCTTAGAAGGAAGATTGTGGTCCATAGCTTTATGCTGCATTTACTAGTACCTTCAAAGACCCGGTCACACTGTGCAGCAGTACTCATCAGGAAGACTGATTAAATCTATACTTTTCATTATTCAGTGCTAGTATTTGAGCATTCCTCCTGCCTATATGTATGCTTTTCTGTCTAGATGACTCTTGCCCAGCACCTCATCACTAAACTGGTACGTCAGCTTCTTTTTGATCTTTTTCACCTCTCCGGTTTTGCCATAGTTGCGCAGAGCACGAGCCATCTTCTGGTAGGTCATTTTCTTGCGGTTTCCCTTCTGGATTCCCCAGCGGTGTGCGAGAGCCTCCTTGTGTTTGGAAGAAAACTGGAATGTCCCTTTATCTCTGTCCACCCACCAGATACTGTCCTTCATGTCGCCGTTCCTTAAAAGGTCCAACAGAAACTGGTACAAGCGGATCTTCTTTTTATTACCTTTGGAAACAAGAGAGTTGCATCATTAGAAGTGACATATTATAAATTTTTTGTTTTACTTACAGATTAGAAAATCTTTTATATATATATGTGAATATAAATCATAAAAGATTAAATAAAGAAATGTATAACTTTATACAAATTACACAAAGTCAAAGATCAGTCACTGAGAAAATTAGAACTAAAATTGTTTCAGCAGAGCAGTAGTTGATTTTACAATATCTGTTTTATGTGCGTCAACGTTACACAGCGTACAGGACACTGCAATGACTTTGCACTAAAACGCTTTTAAGTTCTTAGAAGCAATGGAAAATGTTTTTCCTGCAGATATAACCGTCCATGATTCATCATATTTTTTACACAATCATTCTGTTGTAATGAAATATACCTAGCTTGACGCACAGTTAACTGTATCTGAAGTAGGTTAACCAATGCTTAGATCTCACATTAATGATGCAGGAGGTCGTTCGTTAATTTATAACACTTTACACATGGCTGCCTGTAGCCATACAACAAAACTGAGGACAACTGACTCCTGTACACATCAAAAGCAAGATAAAGACACTGTTTATGCTATATGTTAAATGGGAACACAACACATATCTTTTTCTAATATTGTCATGCTGTAGTTTTTTTGAGACATTTAAAAATCTTATATAAGATATAAGATTATTGTGACTAATTTGTTAACAAAATAATTAAATAAAAATCTAATTTATAGTTTAAAAGAGTTCTATTTACAGCCACCTGATCGGGAGTGTAGGTGACAATTACACATGCAACCAAACTATTTACTCCTTGGACAAAATGTCTCTATAGTCAGAGAAATATGGCGTTTTGTTTTTTTTCTCCTTTCACTTCCACTCATACATAATCCAAAACTAAAGGAACTCTGTAAAGCCGATGGGGGGGGGGGGGGGAGAGCATTTTACATGGTACCAGTTTAGTATGACGCATATGCACTTCCACTGAAATCCTCACCTCAGTGCTTGGTTTAAAAGAAAAAAAATCCCCAAAACAAAACACTGCATAAAGCATAAGCCACTTTACTACAGGTACTACTGACACTGGGCACCAGACACTACTCAGGTTCTGTCACATCCTAAATAATATAAAAGAGGAAGTGCACACTACTTATGGTTAAGCCAGAGAACAATGGTCAACTGTGAAAGGAGTTGGACATGATCCAGAACGTCCACTGACACTGAGACTCTGACTCTGGTGTGTGAGTCAATCCTGCTGTGTTGGAAAAAATGCCTATTCAACAAACATGCTGCTGTCTACCACTTTTATACAGAACTTGGTCACAGCAGAAAAAAATGCCCCAAAGACTGACAGATCTCTGTAGATACCTCATTAGAAGGCCAGCGAGGTAGCAAGCTTTCCCACTCTACAGACTGCATGTTTTCCAAAATCCAGTGTAGAGAGACAGCAACTTTTGCTATTAACCAAACTGAACTGAACTGACCTGTTTTCAGAGTACCCCACCTCTTGCCTAGTGACAGCTGTGACAGGCTTGGTGGACGGGTGAATGAGTTGAACTGAATTCCATTCTTGGAGACCAAATTCATGATAATTCATAACAGAAAAAAAACCTCCCTGTCTTTTTGTGGCCAATTTCCGGAGAAGATGCAAGACCAGCAGTTGTTGTGCAACGTGTAGCTGATCCTAAAAGCGCAATTTAAGTTGTCAGCAGAACACAAAGCTGACATGTCTTATTGACAAATGTCCACTACCCAAGTGCACAGAAAGGAAAACTCATCTGTAAGTCAGACAGAGACTCTTGAAGCACCTCTGATTCATGCATGACCTAAAACGCAACAAATGAACATGCCCCTTGTCTTGGTCAACACATTCTTCATAGAATAAAGCAAAGTAGATATAACAGAAAAGGATTTTTAAAAATAACCGAACCGGCTTTGGACCACGTCCACATGGTGTTTATACAGATCAGATATTATAGAAAGTTCCTTTAGTTTCCAGGACTCAAGAACCTAAAGAAAGAGTATTGACGTAGAACTCCTAGATATACAACGACCTGAGAATCTTAAGAGTGAGACTATGAATGTGAACATGGGCAGAACAGTTGGTGCTTCCTAAAGTATCCATGCTAACTGGCACAGACTGAGTACAGAAAATCTAGTTCCTTACCCAGCTCTCCTGTTGGGATATAAGAAACTCGATCTCTCAAGCACTCCTCATCAGACACCTCCAGTGGCGGACTTCGTGCCCCATGGTCCTCTTCATCAGAGCTGCGCTGGGATATATGCGGTGGATACAAGGTCCGAGGGAAGAACGTTACCTGTAGCATACAAATCAAAGTTAGTTTTAAATAAAATGTTTGCAATGGTTTAACTTGTAGACTATCTATTAAATTCTTTTCATCTCCAGGTTTCCCCTTAGTTGAAGTGAAACAATAATAATAATGAAATAATGATGTATCATTTTATAGAAAAGAGCTTCTTCTTGTGAATGATATTAAACAATGATTAGCACCAAAGATGGCTAAAGAACGCAAAATTGCACTTAGCATTTATTGGTAAAAAAAAAAAAGTATACAGTACAGTACTTTCTACAAGCTGATGCAATAAAGAGCAGTTTGTAAAGCAGTTCAACTAAACTCCGCTGTAACTAAATGTGACATTTAGATACTGCCATGTTCAGAGTGGCCCAATCCAACTACCAAGGGCTACAGAACTTAATGATGTAATCCATCTTTTAATTTGTATTTGTAGCTGTACTTCATTTCCTAAGAGGTCTGCCGTTTTAATTGAGAAAAGAAATTTTCCTTGCAATGTAACATTTTTTCAAGTATGGTATTTAGCCCTTATCTTGTTTTTTCAGACACAGTTTCACATGTTTTATTTATTTAAGTATGTATGCATCTATTTATCTATTTCATGTATGTATGTGTGCATGGGTTTAGTTATAATGTCATTTTTAAGCCATCATGTTTGACAGCTAAAGACTTTTGGAAAGTTTTAAACTACGATACTAATATAAAGTGCAGACAGAGATGATGGTGCCACTCTAAAATGCACTCTGTGACCACTTTATCAGAAACGCCCGTGAAATCTAAAGCCATCCGACAGCTCTACCATAAGTATGAAAACTGAGGTCCTGAGTGGGTAGTGCTGCAAGACCACAACATATTACACTTTTAACAGTATAGCATTTCACTGCAACAGTAGAATCGTCCTCTTCACAATGCCGATGTATAAGCTTGGCAAAAGTATAATTCATTGCACAGCTATTCGCTATGGTCGTTGGGTGCTGTTGTACTGTACTTTATATCAAACACGTACAGTGAAGTGTGGGTTTCCACTAAGATGTTCTCACTGCAAGTGAAAGCGTAAAACAAAGTTTCTCTCTGCATGAGCTGTGATGTGTGGATGCTCCTGTGCGTGTGACAGGCAATAGCTGTCAATGTATTCATAGCATCTTTTGAGGCAACGGTCGGTACGGATACCTACATGTGAATTTCCATGTGTGAACAGTGGTTTTCACATTGTACTTTCCAGTTACATTTAAATTTCTGTATCAACACCTTATCTCACTCTGTCTCTTTTTTTTCCAAGCACACAAGCATTTTCATCTTGTAAAAAATGGCAGATGTTTTTTTAAAAGGGAAATTTCACTCGCTAACAAGTGAAAACCGTCATGTGACCTATAGGCACACATGCTCTGTGAGGGTTTTTTTGTGTGATTGCTAACAGCAAAAGCACAAGTTGCTCTTTATGAGGTGAGTATTTTGGTGAAGTTTAAGGTTAATCAAAATATGTTTTACAACATGAAAAATCCCTTATGCTTTTATGCTACACGTCAGCTGTATCTGCGTGTTTCAGGACTTTACGTCTTCACACTACTGAGTGAAATGTTTATTGTTATGACATCTCTGGACTTAACATCACCTAAAATAGGGAACATGAACTTTGCATGTAGCCAAAAATGTCACTATACATGGTACATACATGGTAAGATTTGGGGAAAGTCTGTGATCTTCATCAAAGCAAGTCCTTTTTATTGTGATGCACATGATCTCACATGTGCTGAAGATTGTATGTAGAATCTTTGTGGGGTTTTTCTCCTTTGAAACATGTGAATATACAAGAAAACAGGCACACACGCACACGCTTGCATAACACAAGTTCATACTGAGGTAGGCAACAAAAGTATGGGGTTTGAAACTGACGACGCTGAAGCGGTTAGACGTACTGTTTTCCAAAACCAGAGATCTCTGTTCTAGTTCACTGGTTCATAACTGGAGGTTTGAAGCATGCAGATGTGACTTTGAGTTTAGCTGAGTCTACAGAGCCTATTCAAAGTAATTTTTCCTTTAACACTGGGAAGAAAGAAGAAAAAAGCACTAAAATAAAAGTGTTTCTTGTAACTCAAAAGATTCACTTCCTGATTTTTGTAACAGGACCTTAAAGGGCCTCAAGCTCCCGAAATCTTCTCTGTGATTTCAATAACAACCTCGAAATATGTAGATTCTGAAGATGTCTGCATAGAACTAAAAATATATGGTGCACTGTAGCAAAATCAGCTTATGTGTCAATCAGCTGACAGATATCAGTTTCTAGTGAATGCTTTTTCCACTCCACCACAGAGAGCAGAGTATAGTTATGCTTCATACTTGCACAGTTGAATAGTGTAAATGTCAGTGGCTTTAAATAGATAAAAAAAAATAACATCATAGTTTAATGTGTTATCATACTCACTGGTGGGTAAATGTTTGATTTCAAATAACTCATTTAGAGGAGTTGATGATGATGCACTGAAAGCCTTAGTTTAAAGTATGCACACTGCAGACCAACAGTTTAAAGCTTGCTGGCAGCTTTTTAACAGTTTCATTTGTACTTAATTATTCCCTTTAGTTGTCAGCATCACTGTCGTTTTAGCCTCTGACTACTAATGACTGCTTGTGTTTTGTGGGTTTGAGGACTTACTGGTTGCTGTAACACATGGGAATGAGCCGCAAGATTTGGATCAAGCAGGTTTTCAGCTTCGTATCGTAGAGTGTCATGTCGTAAGAGCCCAGATGGGTGGAGAGCCTGCACATTCTGGAGCTCTGTGAAGTTGCTCTCTTGGAGGTTTTCAAACTCTGCAGGGTGCACATGAGGGTGAGCATGGTAGTCCCAGTGTTCTAAATAGAGATGGTGAAAAACAGCATAATGGCCACAACCTTTTCTCTTCTTTTTGTACAGTAATAACTATTTTGCTACCACAGAATTTGTAACATGTGAAATTACAAAAAATGGAAAGAAATTAAACCCAATCAGACTGATTTTTAGACAAATCTAAACTCGGAAAAATGTCTGTACAAATGCACAAATGACAGTGGAGACATAATAAAAGCCACAATGTATTTCTGTGAAAATCCATATTTGGAGATATTTAAAGAAATTAAACAAACAACAAGTGGACTTGGCAAAAACTGGCTTTCTGAAAGTGCCTGAGTTTGCATCAACAGTGTGAAATGACGAGAATAAAAGAGAATTCAGCATGAAGCTCTTTCCTGTTTGTTGCCACACTAGCACTATTACCACAGCCACTGACTGTCTTTAATTTGCAATTTTCTTTTTTACAAATTTTCCCTAGTTGTTTTATTTTTAAAACTTATTTAGTTAGAAAAAAAAACAAAAGATAGATAAGCTAGCTTGAAAAGTACAAGTTTTTTTAAGTGTTAACACTGCAAATATGCAAATATTTTAAATGCAAAGTGCAGTCTTATCACTAATAAACAAAAATAGTTAAAAAAAACATGTCCCACGTCAACTCTAGCACTACAACAGTAATTAATATCTATTACCTTGATTGGTATATATTAATTTAAACATTTCTGGGTGTAGATAAAGATTTGACATCTTTCGACGCCAGGTTAGAGCACATCAAAATGACAAGTGATGCCTTCACAGCCAGCCCAGTTTCAACTTGTTTTAGTGCAACATTCAAAACAGTTGATTACAAGAGAAAGTAAAGCACCTTTCTTATATTAACAAAACCCCATGGGGCGAAAGTTGTTCTATGTCTGTAGTTATAGTGGCAAAAAAGAAATGGCATCTGTTTCCTGTGTTCCAGTGTGCTCCAGCTGCACACACTGCAGTCTTTTTATGTACAACAAACCAGAAAAGTCTGCGTTACCACATTAAGCCATGGCCAAAATGTTTTTTGAAGGATGACTAAATTATGTTTAATATCAATCTTTTTATATATTTAAAAATACAGTTTAGTTAATGACATCAGTATTTTTAAATACAATCTCCATGCTTTGTTTTTTATTTTAAAATTATTTACATTTAAATATCACTGAGTGGATTTTCACAATCCAAACATTTTTTCATTATTAATTTACATTTAATTTCTTTAAACAGTAAAAGGATTAGAAAAAATCAACGTTGAAGTAAAACTCACCTGCCTGGCTTTCTGGATCTAGGACATATGGATATGAATATTCTGGAATTTGATGTCTGTAGATCTCAGGGTCGTAAATTTCATCTGTGTGCTGCTGGAACAACAAAAGCAACAACAACAAAATGTATATATCATGAATGAAAAGCTTTAAGTCAATGGTGTATGTGGACTATGCAGAAAATATATTCCTTATCTGCATTTTATCCAATGGATTTGTAAATTATTTGTAACATTTTAAACACCCGTTTAAGTCGCCTGTAAATGTATACACATTTAAATTAGCTTCAAGTGTTATGAAATCGTCATGTTACAATAATGACGATTTCTTTTCTCTTCTTTGTCCTACAGTTCTGAAACTCTCAGAACTTTTGAGTTTCAATTTCATGTACCTGATCGTATAATACACTCTTAGAGTTTGTAAGCCCTGTATTCAAATTGTAGTAGAAACCACATTAACTCATCTAATTTTTTTTTAAAAATGTATGTCATCCATTCTTAAGAGCGTTTCTCTGTTTAGTCCTGCGGTAAAAAAGAACTAGTCTGTCAGCTCTGTTTAAGTTTCAAAAGCTAGAAAGTCTCCTCAGAGTTTAGATATTTGTAATAAAAGAAATTATACTTACAGGCTGAATGAGATAGCTCTCCATTCTGTATGGATGGAACATGGATACCTCTTATCCAGGACCGACTCTCAGATGCTTTGCTGGTAAAATGCTCTCTCAACCTTTCAAAACTTTTGCGGCACCATTGCACAATGTTTCAAAATTTCCTCTCAGTCAACGAAAACCAAAAAATGTCTCCCTCTCTTATTGTATAGCACAAGCTTATAACACTAACTGCTCAAACAGGCCTTTCAACTGCATCAGATAAAATTAAATAAACAAGGCCCACTGTTTAACTGTAAAATGAAAAAGGAACTTTTGACTTCTGTAAATTTAGTGTGGGTGGGAGCAATAGAGTGTGTCTGCAAAAGGTTCCTGGCCATTTGATGATTTGTCAGGGGAGACCATGAAACTTCACATTTATCAGGGTCTATATGCTGTCCCATGCCTTAGTAGCCAATCATCATCGAGGGCTTTCCTCACTGTCAGTTTCTCCCCCCATCAAGTGTGTGAGGTGATAAATGTGGGCAACAGTGTTTGCAAGAGTTTAACGTGTTGTTGTTTGTGCTCTTTGTCAATGTCTGCGCTTTTACAATGTGTCATATTTAAGCAGATGGACTAGTATATATAAACATTTACCTTTCTGCACATTATAATGCATTTTTAAATCATGCAGATTTAAAATAAACATTGATATTTTTTCACAATTCCTACATCATGTTTTGTTTTTAAGCTTTAAAATCAACCCTTGAAATGATGTCAACTATCCCTTGCAGTTTACAAATAGACAACAACATGTTATAAAGCATGTATTACATGGCTATATGGTGCTTATAAATGCTCAGCTGCTTTGTCTCAAGGGCTCAAGTAAAAATTCCATGCTATTTTACCATCCTTGCTATGTTTAGTATGTAAATGGCAACCATGTGCCTGGATCCTGACTGCGGACCTGAAACCGAGAGACTGAAGGAGTGCTTTGTAGCAAAATGACTACTACATTTGTTTTGGTCATGTAAACAGTGGCTTGCTGAGGAAAATGTGGCCCCCACACACAACACACACACATGCAATGCACAGCTGTGAGATAAGATGAAGGTACAGTGTCTGTGCTGTAACCTCATCGAGGTAAATGGAGATTGTGATTATCACACAGAGAAGATACGGTTGGAATAATTCCTGAGGGGGAAGTGAGTACCTCTGTTGCCAAACAGTAATGACAGTCTATGAAACTGAGAAAACACCTGTTTGTTTTTAATTCAGTAATGCATTGTTATGCCATATATTAAACTAATGTTTTTGGCCAACATGTTCAATGTTTAGGAAGACATCGGGCTGCCATCAAATTTAGATGTTAGATTATCGACCAAATATATATATGTATATATATATATATATACATTAAAAAAAACACCTGATTATTAATGTGTAGCTCGCTTTCACCCTAACAGAACAGCTTTGACCTCTTCTCTTGGCGTGCAGTGAGATGACGGTGGATCCTTTCGGTCGTGAGCATTGAGATGTGGGTCCTCAGTGAATCAGGTTTGTTCCAGCACATCCCACAGATTCCCATCTAGATATCAATCTGGAGTATTCTCTGAAGTTGTAGAGCATTTTTTTTGCAGTATGGCAGGCTTATCGCCGCTGCCTCCCAGGTCTGTCATGGCAATGGTCTGCCTTTTCTTTACCTTTAGGTGGATGGTACATGTCAGAGTCTCATCCTCATGATTCCAAGGGCCCAAAAATATTGAGATGTAACAGGATGATTTTATTCACCTCACCTGTCAGTGGTTTTAATGTTGTGGCTGAGTGTTGTAGCTGCATTGGTTGCCAGTTTCGAAACATATCATGTCAACTGTAACATCTGAAAATAAATGCGTATTTCCCAGATGTTGAAATAACTGATAAATAATACAGTAACAGTGTAGCATAAATCTGAGTGCATATTGTTAGACCTGCCTGCTTAAGAGGAAGAATGCAGTATTGTGATAAGGCATTGTGCTGAAAATAAAGTCCGGCATATGATCAAAACACCGAGTTTATCTTCATCTTCGAACACGGGTCACACAGATTCAGAGATTTCAGCTATACATCGATCAGTCGGTCAAACTTTATTTTAAAATAACACACATGCGACACACATGCACATAGACATCATAGCAAATGCACACTATTAGTCATACGGAGCACAGATATGCATTTATCTCTTTATGGAAGCTGGCATGTTACAGTCCGTCACAGAAATAGTGCCACCTCAGGGTCTTTTGTACATTTAAATGCTTTTAATCCTTGTGACTTGCTTTCCCCTTAAGCTGATGAGGGATCATAATTGTCTCACTTTAGGGAGCTGTTAAAAACACACAGACGGAGGCCTACCCCCAAACCAGCCCCCCTCTGAATCACAGCTGCCTGAGCTGAACCAACCATATGTACAGTAGCATTTTCCAGGAGTATTAATACACAGAGTGAGCTGCAGCAAGACCGGAACTATTTCTATCACAACTATTTTCAGTGACGCCAAAAGATAATGTTTGGTTCTTTTTCCCCCCCTCACTAAGCAACATAATGACCATTTTTGGCATAACATTCAACGTCCATTTAAGCTAACTCAAATATGATCATTTAAATATAAGATAAGAGTTAAGATTACTCCATTATGTGTTCCATATCATAAAAAATATAATAAAATGAATACAACATTTCATAACAGAAGTTATCTGTCAACATTTTTCAGAGGTGAGAGAAATACTTTAATGTGTTACTTTTGTAAAAGTTGTATTGGTACACAGAACAAATACCAAAGAACTGTTGTATTTGTAGATTCACCGTCAATGTGTATTTAAAAATCCCATCATATTATTTTACGATAATTATTAATGCAAAATTGTTCTTCATTTTAATGCTGTAACTGGCAAAGAAGCAAGTTTATTTGTAGTAGTTTGTACTACAGGCATAATCAGTGACTTGAGCTTTAATAAAAGTTTACAGTATTTTCCTCTGAACTGCTACAGAGAAGTACAATATTGCAAAAGATTGAAATACTCAAATACTGTGAGTAATTGTACTACATTATGGGTTTTTTTGTTTTGTTTTGTTTTGTTTTAGCAACACCATCTTGAATCAGAGAGCCATGTTAAATGTTTTGGTGACCAATTAAAATAAACCTAACAATCCTCACAGGTAAAGTGACCTGATATTCCCAATTATGTGACAAGCAGGTTCCAGCATAGGAACCTTAAAAGGAATTAAAATTTGTCATGCTTGTCTCTGATTTTATCAGCACTCTAATATATGTAATGCAGTAAATAAAATGCAGTACTGTGCCGAGTGAGTGTGAACATGTTGACTAAAAAAACAAGTCAAACTATCTCTGTTGAACTTGCTTAAGTGTAACATAAAACTGCATTTTCAGTCTGTGGTTTCATTTCTGTCGTAACAATTGCATCAACACTGTGTCCAAAGTAGGTAAAGACAGAAAAACCAGATTAACATTTAATGTTTTTATACATGAGCATACAATCAAAGTTTTTAAAACTGCACTCGACGTCAGTGTTTTAATCGTCTCTTCTTTTTGGTTTTATAGTGTTAGTTTGTTTTCCTTGTGGCCTGAGTGATGAAGTACATTACATGCACAACAGCAGTATTATACTATTAAATGAGGAACTGGGAACTCTTGTTTCAGATTCAGTTCCTTGAAGGCTGACTTTAAATTAATCCTTTTACGTGTCATACGGTCCGGATGGTCCAGGTCTCGATAAGAGCCGGTCACCTCTCAGCTGCATTTTTATTTTTATTTGCGTGCTATTTTCTGGTCGGTTCAGCAGGTTTAATGCAGGCCAGCTCCAGATGAGGCCCTTCTATGCAGTTTATAAAAAGACAGGCATCAGGCATATAAAGGTATTATTAAAAGAGTGGCAATGCCGGCGTAAATAACAAAACAAAGCTGACCGTTGACACGTAATTCACATTGTGCAACATAACAGAAACTGCAGTAACAGAAACATCTGCAGTAAACAGATGGCTGAAAACAAACTAGTTTCCACACAGCTTTGAAACTTATTGCAAGTACAGTCACAAACTCAGTAGTCATATTGCTTTAAGAAAGAAATACTGACAACTTATTCAGTGTTCAGTAAAACCTTTATTTTTATTTTTATTCCAACATCATGCAGATAGGTTGCAACATCAAAAACACAACATAAAAACCATTACCACAACACATCACATGCAACACAGTGTTTCTCTGAAAGCCTTCCATTTGTCATGTGTGTATGATTTTACAGTGACTTTGACTAACCTCTTGCTGAAATACAGTCAGAGGTCACTTTATTAGGTACATCTGTGAACTGTAATACAATCTAAAAACCTCTTTGCAACCTTTGGAAAAGTATCCCTTTGCTTAACACTGTGTGCATGCGTTTATTTCTTAGGGCTCTGTTATACCACTGGCAGACATTTTGTTAAAACATGACGAGGCTCAGCACAGCTGCTCTTCAAACTGGTGCTCCTAATGTCCAGTTTCAGCGTGATTGCTGTGCCAAAGTTGTTTGTACTTATCTCTGTTGTCACAGATACTCCCACATTGCAGATGTGAAAAAAAATAATGACCATGAAAAAATCTAAGCAGACTGGAATAGTATAAATTAAAGGGCTTCATATTTACTCTTCCATCTGCAGCAATGTACGTGTTTGTACAGTTTGTACCCACTCTTAATGACATTTAAGGGTTACTGAGCAAGGCATTAAACTCGACTCAGCATCAAAATACAAGGCAGCTGCCTAAGTTTCAATATCATTAATTCATTTGTATATTTTACTAATGCTGAATGCAAATGAACCTCCTTTTTGAATGTAAATATTAAAGAGGCTGGTCCATTCTTGGTAATTCATTCCTAATAGTCCTTCTTCCTTTAGTAGCTTTGTTAAAAAGTCCTATATCACTGTTTGAATACTTTTAAATCCTGTTTTACTTCTGGGTGTTTTACTACCACTTGCTCAACGAGAATTACATGAATCAATATTATTTCCTTAATTAGGGTAAATTGAAAGCTGCAGTCAGTGGATGGTTAGCATAGCACAATGAGTTTCTGCTTTATTTTCTTGTACAATTCAATCCAAAAAAACATTTTAGTCGTGGCACCCTGCACTTTGAGGGGATTTAGTTAAAAGCTGCCATACAATCAGTGGGTGTGGAACTCTGGGAGTAAAACTGTAGAGGAAAAGCTCGCGGTAAAAGATTTTGTCAACAGAACCACCTTTGTTGGGAGCGTCCATGTTTTCTAGGGACTTGACCTACTTTTCTTTTGTTCGTTAATTTCCTGGGTGTTGAGTCAGCTAACAATAATAATATTTTATTATTAATAAGAATAACCAATGGCAAACCAACTGCAAATCTTTAGCTGCCTGATTTCATCAACAACAACATCAAAGAGTAAAAAGTGGAGGTGGATTGAATAAGTTCCATAGATATTAACTTCCATAACAGTCGTTAACCAACATACACAACAGCAGGACTTCTGCTAACATACCTGCACTGTCCCTGCTGCTACATTAAAAATGTACACCCAGTAACAGGGCATGCAGCATGAGATGTCTTGTACCTAAATAGAGGCTGCTTATTCTAAGGCAAACAGGTCCAGTGAGATATAAAATAAGGCTCTCAGCGTTGATAAATTTAAGTATAAGTGTAAGTGACACACTGTGAAATTACATACTTGTGACCTGCAGCAGCTCAGACCAAGGACTGCATTCTGGTTTGGCCGCAATACAGGGTGTAACTGAGCACTTCACAGTTTTCAGTCTGAATACAGTCACAAGATACATATCTGCAAGTCCACACATGTAGGCAAACAGTTAAATTGGCACCTCTTAATTCACGGTCGCGTAGTGTGGCCCCTGTCAAGGCCAGCAGTGTGGGGGTGTTAGTGTTCTCATCACTGCCTGTATGTGCTTATTTTAAGGTATTACTAATATTTTGAGGCAAGTAATCTGCTGCTTATCAAATGGTACTGTTACAGCTTACTTAACACTGCAAAACACAGGGATTATACAGTCCTTCACTGAAGTCAAACACATTTTAGACTTTTAGTCTTTTCTTAACAGACGTGCATAAATTCATCGTGCCGTCGTAGGCCTGCAGATTTTTTTTTTCTGCTGACATTTAGAGTTTTTCTCAGACATGTGGAGTCTCCCTTGATTCAGTTTCAGAAAATTCACAACGCATGGTCACGAGGTTGTGCCCACACAGCCTTGCTGAGGGGAATGACATGCATGACCACTGACTGTGGAAAACAGGATACAGGGTACGTCGCAACAGGAAGTGTTGCACTCCCCCTGCACAGAACATCAGTTTGACCAGAATGACTGCAGGTTGATGTCCACACTCTGTAACTCCTGTGGCAGTATTCAAATTTCGTAATCGTCTTCGCTCACCATTTCTCTGAGCCAGTTGAGTAATTCAGTTAAAAAAAAAAAAGGTTATAACCCCCACCCTTAAAAGAAAATCCCCAGGCAGACTACACTTTCTTCACAGCAGATGCTTGTAGATATAAACTTTGGTTAACTCTGTGCAGCAGAAAATATCAAAGCTATGAAAGTAAAGCATAAATATTTGTATATAAACATATTCTGCGGGCTTTTATTAAAGATTAACACTCTAACACTAACCAACTTACAAAAAAAAGAAAATAAATAAAAATAAATAAACAAACTCAGTCACGTGCATTTCTTGCACAAAATTGTGCATTCTGAGTACATACAGTGACGTTACATGCAAAAAGGCAAACAGTAAAGTTTTAAAACAGACAAATATCTATCTGCACTTATATTTAATGTTAACAAAACAAATTAAAATCTTCTGAAAATTAAACACATCCAAATAAAGAAAACCAAATTACTGAAATAAAATGTGAACTATGTTGGTTAAATGCTTGAATATATTTGGTTCTAAACGGCACTTTTAAAAACCTGTACAAAAACACAAAGTATTACTAACAGCGAACTCGTATCAGTTAAGAAACGCCCACATTCTCGCTCAGAGAGAACAAAAAAAAAAAAAAAAAATACTGCTTGGGTCTTACCATCACTCGATGTACAGCATCCAGCTGTAAATTCTCTACACGGGAGTTGCTGAACTACTGGAAGCAAATTGCCAAAGGTGGCTGAAAAATGCAGGCTTTCTATATATCTCTGAATTAGCAGGGGAACTAAAAACTTCCTTAAATCTACCAATTTAGGTTGGTACCATAAGGCTTCTTCTTCTTCTCCTTCTTCTTCTTCCCTATTAAAACAAGAAGGTGACAAACTTCCTACAAGACAAGTTGTTACAGCTGTGAAATCCAGCGCGAACTCCTAATGTTGATGAGTTCAACTCATTCGGCCACATCAGCAGTCTAGTTTCAAATCTCTTATTATTATTTCTTATCAGTTTGATGCGCATTTGTTGCAAAGAATGAAAGAAAGGTGGCACAAGAGAAGTGACCTTTGATTGGCGTTTTAAGCAATTTTGCTTTAAGCTTAGTCTATTTTATCC
Source organism: Neolamprologus multifasciatus (assembly GCF_963576455.1). Classification (NCBI taxonomy): domain Eukaryota; kingdom Metazoa; phylum Chordata; class Actinopteri; order Cichliformes; family Cichlidae; genus Neolamprologus; species Neolamprologus multifasciatus. The sequence continues at coordinate 17,907,651 of NC_140439.1, forward strand.
ACTACAGTTCTGTGACAAGGGTTGCAAAACATGTAAGCACAAAAACAGCTTAAACAGAAGTCTTGTGAGAATATGAACTGAATGGTAATCGGCATGGCTAAAACAATAGATGCTTCCCCTTTGAATTAAATCAGTGGTGGCAGGAGGAAAAAAGACAGCGTGAAGTTAGATACATGCATTTTGATTTGTACTTGTTCTCACAGAATGATTGCAAGAAGCATTTAAAGCATCTGTTACCAGGCTGTTGCCAGGTTATACCAAGGGCTAAACACATTATTTCACATGTCTAACATAAAACAAATTGCAATGAAGAAGTCACCATGTAAACAAGACAAAGCAACTTTTTAAACAATGAAGTGTGTTTGTTGCATGCATGTTAAATTTGGCAAAATTCGATTAATGGTGTGACAACGTGTAAAGATCTACAGTGTATGCACATGCATCATGGCCTGCTATCTGCAAAAACAGCAAAGTATATTTATTTACAAGAATAGAAATATACGCGTGAGACTTTTTTTTTTGTATACTGACACTCTTGCAGGGCTAATTACAGCCACAATTTACGATCAGATACTGTCACTTTGCCATGCAATGCAGTTTTGCACAATGTGATCTGAGCCCACACCCGACAAAACATCATCACTGAGTGGCAAGCAATCCAGCATTTATGTGCAAGGGTTTGTATTAGCCTACAGAAAACTGGGCCCCCCCGGTTTGTGATTCGTGTCAGCGGGTGGGTTTTGGACAAAATGCATTCTGTTTCACTTGCAATTTTCTCAAGAATTGTGGAAAAACACACACAGAATATTTCAGTTCTGTGGGTGGACACTCCACAACGAAGGCCTACATTTCCTGGCTGACAGTCCCCAGAGGTTTCAGTGGCCATCATGTGTTTCACAATGACATGGAACGGTCGCTTGGCGAGCGTGTAAGGGGACATCCAGGCCTCTCACTTCTTATTCCTGATTCCTCATTTTCTCTGGACTCCACAAGCATCAGCTATTAGACTTGGCTGTGGGTATTATTAGACAAGGGTGAATCACAAGGCAAGCGGACATGTGCACACGCACCCAGATGCACGCACACGAACACACGCAACCGTTCACAGTGGAAAGTTACTTTTTTTCCCTCTGTTTTGCCTTTTTTCTATTTAGCACAACAAGACTAATCTATCATCACGGTCAGTTTAACAACTTTTAAATTTAACTTCTTTTTGAAACTCTTCATTGCTATACAAGCACAGAAACCCATAGATAACCATATAAGGTTGTGGTCCTCTATCCCACCAAAAACCAAGTTCCTCTTTCTTAATGTATTGCTCAAGTCAGACAAGGATGACTCAGTGCGGACATTAATCATGTTTTTTTTTGTTATCTTCACATCTCACTCTGCTAAGTCCGCCTGTCAGAGCCACAGTTATTTTTAAAAATCTGAGAACTTAAACTCTGGTTAGACTTCAAATGTTAAAAACAACCTCAGAGCATGTTGTCAATTTGACTTCAACAACATGCCCTTGACAGGGGCTAAGACTGTTTGCGCAGCCCTTTTATTTACGTATATTAGCGCTCATTCTGCAGCATGTCCATATTCTGCTTTTACAGGAATTGATCGAAACACAGAATGTGGGAAACAGTGGTGGATAAGCTGGCCCACTGAAATGTTTTTACCTTTGAAAAACAAGTGTAAAGTCATTGCACACAAAAAGAAATAGGAAAAGAAAAGCATGTGTTTAAGTTCAAGGTGTTTTATGGATTGTATGTCTCATAAGACTGATTTGTCATAAATAGTACGCATTACTCATGGGACTGGCTTCGTCCACATTTTCTAATCCTACAGAATCAAAAGATTTAAGAATGAATCAATGATACTGCATTGCAAAAATGCTAAAGTTGGAGGACTTCTTATAGTTTTTTAAAAGTAGTTTCCACATGCGTCCAGTCGTAAGTTAAAATCTTGTCAGCATACAATGGCCATTTTCTTGACTGTCAGGGCAAATGTCACACTGTAATTTAAAAAGTAAACTCCTGTCACATGCACCACCTGGTGGTCAGGCAGTTTATAAAGAGAACTTCTTGAACAGCTCCACTGAAGGAAAGATGAGGAAGTGGACCCTCTTAGAGATCCATATATGGTAGAAACAACTCTAATGTGCACATTTAAAATAAATGAAACACTAAAAAACATAAAGAAGACACCAAACCTCCGAAAGAAGTAACGCAATAAGTTAAGCCGAATTTTGTTTTAGCTACTGATTGAGCTGCATCCAGTTTTAACTATATATGTCTGCCAGGTCTTCTTTCATACACTCACTTTTCTATTATCTTTGCCTTTTGTGTGTGATATTTTGAAGCCCAATTTTACCTCTTTAGTTCTCAGGCAGTTAACTGAATCACATATTACTTAAATCACAGGGGAACTCTGTCTTTCAGGAGGTGCTGGCTACTGCAAAACATCTGAAACTTGACCAGTTATTTTTTTAAGAGGTCATAAAGCTAGAAAATTGCAAAGCATTGCTTTAATTGTTAACAATATATTTTATAATCTTCACAAACTGGTTTTAAGTTTTAATAATATCCAGAACAACAACAAGTAACTTATTCATTTGTGACCCACTGCAATTAAAAACTTTAGTTCCTCCCTTATTATAGTGGACAAAAGTAAAAACATAGGCCTACCCACAGTTGCTGATAAGTCATGACCACCTAGATGTGTCCATGAACAAACAAAACAGGAACCCACACATTAAAATGTTCCTCTATTGCATTAATAGAAGCAGGAAACTGCACAGGGAACCTATAATAGTGATAATAAGACCTGCTTGCCTACTTAGCTTTGATTTCATAATAAAACACATAATGGACATAAAGGTTAACAGTATACCACGTTCATTTTCTAAAACTTTTATTAACTGAATTAAAAGATAAAATTGTACCAACTTTTAAATATGAAGACAAGCCAGAACTTAAGTAATTTTGATTCCTGTAAATAAATACAACGAAAGCAGTAAAAGAGTAACTTGCTTGTAGTTTACACTCTCTTCCTTATTTATATTAAGTAACACTGTCTGCAATAAGAGCTGCATTGTGTAATGACACTTACAGTAATACTGTATCTAACAGCAACAATAATGGGACCGATGAGGATGATAATGACAGTATGCATCTCTCTTTTTGACCATTATTATATTTTGTTTTGGGGTTTTTTTCATACTCTGGTTTGTTTAGTTTTGCAATGATATTAGGCCAAAAAATCGCTTAGATACTAAAAATATTCCACATGAAGGCAGTAAGGTTAATCCATATATCTAATTATCGTAAGCCACAATGACTATATATATATATATATATATATATATATATATATATATATATATATATATATATATATATATATATATAGCTATTTCTTCTACATTTTACACCTGTGATGGACTATACTGATGGTAGCCAAACTTTTCTGTATAGATAAGATAACATGAATGATCTGTTCGGTTATAGGCTAATTAATATTAATATTATATATACTTAAAGTGTAAACTGTTAAAGCACAATAATAGCTGTTTGTCTTACTTTGCAGAACAAACAAATGCTTATTCAGTTTACTCTCATTAAAAAAGAAAAGAAAAACATGGGAGGCATGTTTTTTATATTTGATGCAAATAATCTTTTTTTTTTTTTGTTCGAGTAATCGGATCAGTCGATTCTGAAATCTGTTTCAAACACTCTTACCAATTATACAATTCTTTTGGGTTAGGATTTGATTTTTTGTGCTAGTGGTATCTAGTTACATCCTACGGAAGCGTAGAGCTGCCACCCAGGCAAAAGAAAAATACAAGTGTATCACGTTATAACGTGAAAAGCTTATTGTTCTAACAAGATACTTTTCCTGTTTGTACAATATACTATCATGTTTGTACAATATACTTTTCACGTTTGAACAACATAATATCACGTTATTACAATATACATAATTATCACGTTCGAACATCCCGCCATTTCACTGAAGTAAAAATAAAAATATCCCGAGCAAGAAAAGTATGCTGATATTTGGCCTTGATTTGGAGAGCTTAAGGGTCCCGAGTGAAAGAAGGGAGGGGGGGGCAATAAAGTTACTTCCTGGAGCGCTTTGGTGGGGCGGGATCCATGCTGTGCCTCTCCTCTGTTGTTTATGTTTCCCCTCCATGATCCTGATACGTGGCTGTCTGGAGCAGCGTATGGTTCGGAGACTGGGGAAGCCGCGGTGACCCGCAGTCTCTGGTGCGCTGCAGCTAACGGATCCCTGTCTGCAGGAGCAGCAGCAGCTGGAGTCTGGAGGAACTCAGCCTGCATTTTATCAAGCCGGCCTGGATGGCAGGGACACACTGGTGCAAAGATTGCCGAAATCACAAGGTATTGGAGATAAAAAAAAAAAAAAAAAAAAAGCCACATGCTGACTGCTATTTGTTTTGGTTTCCTGGCCGCTGACGCCATCAGTAAGTTTGTGAAATTGGTGCTAGCTATAGCAGGGTTAGCTTTAATGTGAAGTGACTGCGTGTCAGCGAGGCTAATCTCTGTAGCTGTGCCTGTCTGCACGTTTACGGGCTAACGTTAGCCTGCTAACCAGACCCCAAGTGTAAACTTGCCTGACACAACTTTGAGTTAACCGCTTCTTTTTTTTTAAGTTGCCGCACTGCTTGTGACTTTTTTCACCACCGTTTTGCATCTTCTCTGCGGTTAATATCGCAGCGCAACTGCGTGTGTTACGTGCTGCTTAAATCTGCAATTCCAGGGAAATCCCAAGCAGGGAAGTGTCAAACTGGATGTTTAACAGCGACTTAAACGTGTTATACATTTCCCCCTTGCAAAAATGTGATTAATCAATAATAAATTAAAGGCACTTAAACTTTTCGCAGTCACTGTTAAAAAAAGGCTTGGACAAAAATATCCTCCTGGATCCTGCCAGGAGGAAGTCTGTCTGCTATTTCTGGAGCTTTCTTCCTCCAGCATAGCTGAACTTTTGTCACATGTATGCCAAAGTCTTTTTAATGCCTCCAGTGTTTACCGAGAGTTTAAAAAGTTTCTATTTATCGATGCAAGTTGAGTAAAAATCAAATCCACAGATGTTTTAAAGGGACCAGTATGTGTAGTGCTACTGTTACCTAAAACCATATTTAAGTTACAGTTTATCCTAATAAATACAGGGATACTCTTGGCTTATGTTTGAGGGTATTCTTGTATATACAAATTATAGGAAGGGTTTATGAATTACAGCTCTATAATTTATAGTCTCGTTTTTTTAGTGGACAAAAGCTGTGGACAGATTCAGGCTGTAAAAGCTGTAAATAGTAGTGCTGGGCCAGATTGCAAATTTTGGTATCAATCAAATATCAAGTAAATACAGTGCAGGTATTGGTGATATCAATATCAATACTGATATTTTTAACCTACAAGGCAGCTTATGGAGTGGACGTTAGTGTGTTATGACTTATGAGATAAAGTGCATAGCAAATTGAAGCACGTGATTTTTTTCTCACTTTTCACAATAATTTGGTAACAAAACACACTTTTCATCTTTTCATGCATATTAAAAGTGGAGGTTTTTTTGTAAATGCTCTAAAGCAGGTCAGCTTCTTTTGTTTAAAAGTTCAATAGGTTATAAATACAATGGACAAGGCAGTCAACACAAAACGTTTCAGACATTTTTCATAGTGCATGTTTGAGGTGTTAACCACCATTGGTATTGATACTATTGATATTTGGATCAGTGCACCCAGTTCTAGTAAACCGACAACAAGAGGTAAAAGCAGCTTGTATTATTTAGAATGATTTTATTTAAGTTTTTTTTGAGGCAATAGAAAATGGCAGTAATATCTTAATATCTATAGTTAGTATGATAGTTTTCATGAAACCCTGGATTTAACTCTGAAAACCTGCACTTGAGTTTCGTCTTGACATGTCTAATTTCAGATCTCTTGTGGTGGCGTACAGCGCCAGTAATAAAACTGTGTCATCCCCCAGTACTTACATACACAGTATATAGTGTATACTGGTCCTGGCTTACAGTGCTGGGCAAATGTCTAAAGTCACCTTTCATTTCTAAATATTTTTCCACTTAAATACTAACACAAATGGAAATATAGGAATAGTTCTCCAGGCTTCCTGAAAGACATTCAAAGCTCTTCTTTGAATGTTGCTGCTATTTGTTCTGCTTGTGTTTGTGTGCTTTTTTTCTATCCAGGTATGCTGTTACTTCATTGGCAGTGTGTTTGACATCATTGTCATGCTGAAAGAAATGGAAGGTGTTGCAAAACAGACGCTTTCCAGGTGGATCAAAATCAGATGGTACTTCTCTGCGTTCATAATCCCATCAATTTTGACTCCCAACACCACTGAAACGCAGTTCCAAACCATGACAGTGTTTTACAGCTGGATATAGACACTCTCTGTTTAGTGTCACACTCTGTTCTGATGACGATTTGAACCAAAACTTAAATATCTGGATTCATCGCTATATTTTACTGTCATTACTTGTCCGGCCAGTTAATGTGTAATTACATACTTCAGCTTTTCCGTTTCCTTTACACTGAGGTCATTTCTGGTGAGCCTTCAGTGAACAGTACCGGGATCATCTTAGGTCCTGTGTCAGGTCTTTGGTGTGTGTTTGTTTGTTTTTTTTTTTAAATATATGTCTTAAAGACATGACTCTTTGGGAATAATGGAGAAAACTAAAGTAAATTTCTTTCTTTCTTTCTTTCTTTCTTTTTGAGGACATGAGTTTTAGATACTGTTCCATCCGTTATAGACAGTTTTTAGGCCTCCCACTTCTTCTTTTGTCCTCCACTTGTCCAGTTTTCTCAAATTGTTAAGAATTCACTTCATACCATACTGAGATATGTGAAGTTTTATGGTATTAGGTCTGTGGGAATCACCTTCTTAGTGCAAAAAAAACCAAACAAACTTTTTATGCTTGGCAAACTGTGAAATCTTTGTTGTTTTTAGATTCTGTTAAAGAAACTGGAACAAATTATGTTTTTTTGGAACTGACTAAAGACATAATTTGAAATTACTTCTTGTTAAAAGTTGTTCGATATGTGTAAACAGAACACTTGTTAATCTCTTTTTATGCTTCATAGCTCAGTGTTAATTGGCTCAAAAAAAAAGTCCTATGAAAATGTTAAGGATCAAGAACTGGACTGAAAAATAAGTGGACAGATTGCAGATTGTGTTTCAATCTTTCTACCTGTTCAGTTTTCATTTTATTTTATTATTAAAAAAAACAAACTGCAGCAGAAACACCAATTCCATCTACTCAGCTGCAAAGATGAACCGTTTTGAAAGGACCGTTTACCGTCCGTTTTAGAAGTTTTCAGTTTAATTATGTTTTTTCTTTTTTGTTGTTGTTGTTGTTGTTTTTTAAGTACATTTATAAGGCACAGAGAAGACCTGTTTTTGTTATGGTTTCCTTCCTTTACAGAATTACTGGTTGCAAGTATTTTTCGGACCTTGGAACGGATGAAAGGTGGACGTTACTGGAGGCCCAGCTGGGCTGTAGCGGCTCTGTTTATCCCGGTTGCCCTGCTGATGCTGACCTCCAGGGGGGCATCGAGCAACCAGAAGATGACACAAACAGTTATGGCTCATGCGACGGCCACAGCTGCAGGACCAGGCCCCAGCCTGACAGATGACCTCCCAGGCCTCCAGGCAGTAGCAGACTTCTTAGCCAGTGAGCGTGCTCATATTTGGCTCCTGTCTCTCGTGGGCTCTGTTGCTGTAGGCCTCAGTGGGATTTTCCCCCTGCTTGTCATTCCCATTGAAGCTGGAGCAGCCCTCAAAACAGAAGGTAAGAGAGATGATGTGCAACATCAGTATGCCTTTGCATTATTTATATTATAACATGTATTTTATAACTGCAATGATAAAACTGCATAAACATTTACCATATGTGACGCTATGCAAGAGAAGCCGATCACACATATTTGTGTAGGTGAAACAATAGACAATGCTGTGAGGGTCATTTGGCATAACAAAAGCTAGGGTGCACCTGTTTTAATGGGCTGCGTTTGTGTCACTGTTTCATGTTCATGCATCTGACAGTGAAAACAAACAAAACACACATGTAAACAATAACACAGTTGTCGGGACTGTAATTGTATTAAATATAATCAACATGCACACAGAATGAAGACAACAGATGGTAACCCTTGTCACGCTGGATGTTGTTAACCTTAAACATAAAAAGATTTCTCTTGAGCTAACATAGCTCTTACAGTAAAAGTCGCCCACTGAGTCTTCAGTTCCTCTGATATCGAGGAATGCATGAGCAGTCTTGTGTTTGGTCTTGCAGCCAACAAGAGAACATTTAGTTTTATCATTCTTTGTTTGAGGGCACACTAAATAATTGCTCTGCGGGGCTTTATGGCATTGCATTGTTACTTGGTGATGTAAATATGGAAGACCTCAGTCACATGGGTGTAGAGACTGCTTGGTGACCATCTGCCAACCAAAAATATGTGTATTCTCATAAAAGTTCGCCGACCAGTCCTGGCATTCCCTAGAGGGTTATTTGTCCCTAGTTGTCACCAATTGGCCAAAACTTTTAGATTTATAATCCTTTTTACTTGCTCAAAAATACATTTGACAATAGTATAGTCAATAGTCAACATAAACCGAGATGGCAGTGTTTTAAAGGACAAGAGTTCAGACTTCAAATGCTTGTAGTGAATCAAGGAAGTACGTTACAGTTACAGAAGTCTGACCTGGCATCGCTGATTCTCAAAGCTTCTTACAACGATATAGCTAAAATCTCCAGCTGTTGAATAATAAATCCCGGTATGATCAACAAGTAGTTCTGGTCAGCCTCTCCTAAACCCAGCTGCACATTCCTCCTGGTTTAATGTGAAGGGTACTCAAACCTTTTGGAAAACTGCTGCTTCCTGGTAAACAGATCGCCTCCTGTGGTGACCTCATGATAATGATTCCACCCCCCTGCCACGAGGCATTAAAATACCATACTGAACAGAAAGACTCTCAAACTGTCAGTCAAAAGGTCACCCAGTTCCACACCAAATAAAAATGAAAGGAGAAATGCCCGATAGGCGGGAAAATGGAAGCCGGACCAACAGCTCTGTGAGGCTGCACTGAGGCACTGTGATGTTTAGCACCTTAGTCTGACTTATTCGCGTACCGACATTTTCTAATTGGAACCAAAATTTTGTACATCTGAGACTAATAGATCTGGCATTACTTGTGCAGTGGATTTTCAATGAGAAATACTGAGTTGTGCAGTCACATTCAGTATTTTCCTTGTTTTGGGCATGGCAGTGGAAAACGACATTATCAGTAAGTGATGTCCGCTAGATATTTCAAGATATTAGTCATTTCTGCCCTGACAAGAAAAGACTTGCAGCGCTTGTGGCAGTGAGTGGTGTTGAATTCTAGACACATTTTTGTATGTTGCATTCTCGTTTGTGGTTGTTATTAAATGAAGGGTCTCGATACATGTGCAACATGGTGCCACTGGGCCTCGCACACAGTCTACAAGAGAAGTTTCTAGATTGGAAATGGTGAAAATGCATTACATCCTCCCCCAGTCCTGAGAGCAGAACCAATTATGTCAGAGCTTATTCATTATTTAACATTTCACCCCATTGCCTGTTTAGTACCAGGCATTAGTACCCATCCCTGGCAGGCAGTAATGTACCCTTACAATACCTGCCTGTAATTTTAACCAGTTAACATATGGTTGAAGAGTGAGAGAGAGGTTTTTACTGTTGAGCTTCAGTAACTAGACGTGTTATTGTAGGTCAGTCTGAGGCCTCTTTCAGGTGCCCCACCCTAAAGAACGTGGCAGGCCAAATGTGTATTTTAGGCTGTGAGCTTCCAAGTGCAGTCATGAGCTGAGGTTAGTCATTACCAAGGAAACTCCTCAGGAATAAAAACGTGGCGCGTGAGTAAGCATGGTTAATATTAGTAAGGTGACCCAGAGATTCTCTTGTGTATTAATGTCTCTTGTGACAAAATGATTAGTTGATGAGTGGAAAGTGGAATCAGTTTGTGCTTGTAATTGTAAACCAAAAACATGAAAATTGCACAAAATTATTTATAACTTTTACTCTGCAAAATAATTGTTACCTTGATATTTTGTGTGTGTGTGTTTTGTCAGCTGGATGCCATAAGCTGAAACAGCTCTTGAGCTTTGCTATTGGTGGTCTCCTGGGTGATGTATTCCTCCACCTACTTCCCGAGGCTTGGGAGCTGTCTGGCTCTTCAGGTGGGTCTCCTTTCCACCAGTGCCTTCACCACCTCTGTATTCAATTTGACCTATTCTTCTATAATTGCTAATAATGTTTACTATCATTGTAATATTTAGACACCAGCTTGCTTTCACTGTTAACAGTCTGCTTCTCCTGAAGGATCTTATGAAGTGTATTTGCTCTCTCAGCCTTATTTGCAGTCTGTTTGCTACCCTTCCAGCTGGTAAACAAAACCACTACATGACACAAGGCTTGTGGGTAATCATCGGTCTGCTGGCCTTCCTGCTCCTGGAGAAAATGTTCCCAGACCAAGACAGCCCCGAGAACTCCACTTCAGTTTCTGACCTGAATTTTAACTCGGCTGTAAGTATTTCTGCTGAAATGCTGCGTTTTCAGAAGAATATGCTCGGTGCTGCGCACACACATGTCAATACAAGCCTTTACATATTTATCTTTTCATTGGTATGCTTGGTGCAGAATGCATTTGTGTTCAGTCAGCATAATTCTGCCAGTTTTTTTCTATGACTGAAACATCACATGACGCTTTCACCAACAGCTTGAGATTTTGGAAAATATGCACATCGGCATTCTTGTTCAGTGAGAGAGAAATATCCATCTATTCATTTTGTGAGCTATTTGACCAAATCGGGGACAGATACTGGACAGAATTCAAATTCACATCTATAGCCAATTTAGAAGCATCAGTTCACCCTGGAGGATCTGGGAAGAACCCCCACAGGCACAGAAAGAGCAAGCAAAGTCCACACAGAAAGCTAACGATGCTAACAGCATCACTGTGCTGTCAGAGATGGATTTTTATGTCTTCGCTGCAATTTGCTCATTTGTAAGGATTTGTATATTGGACAGGGTCATTGTTGCCAGTTTTCCAGCGTTGTATTTAACAGGCTAACAAATTACACAAACACTGCTCATCTCCGCACTACCATCAGCACAGAGGGGAGGACAGCTACGTGTCTACAGCTGAGTAATAGTTATGATGATCAGAGTGATTTGGGGTAGCTCGACAGTCAGGTCGATTTTTATCTCATTTCCAAATTGATGCTTTATATTAATATTGTGATTATTCTGAGATTCATGATCAATTTAATCTGCCAAGCTATGGTTTCGTGCTGCACTTTTACATGTAAGTGACGCTTCCAGCAGATGTGACTGGGTCTGGACTTCTGCGCGCTTTGAAATTGGTGTGTATGTGGTGCAGCTACACTGATCCCTCATACCTATCATCAAATGAGAGACAACAGGAGGATAAAACTGACTTTTGGACTGATTTTAAAATTAGAGCACAAGGTTGTACTTGCACATACACTTGTGTATCTGGACCCCTAATTAGAGAGCCAAAAAATATCGTGACTCAACGTTGTAGCTCTTTATCTGATATCCAGCTACTTATGTTCACTAATTATCGTTTATTATTATGGTTGGGTAAATCCCTCAGCTTATATCAGTGTGCAAACATTTCTTCACACTGGACGTGAGAAATAAACTCCCGTTGTGTGTGTGTCCCTCTTTCATCCGTGCACTTTTTTTTATTTGCACGTCTGGGCCGCACATTTTTTCAGAGGTTGGATAGCACTACTATAATGATACGTTCCTCTGGTGTCTGGCTGCAATGCCAAACAGTGCTGTGAAAAAGTATGTGCTCCTGATAACTGGTTGTGCCACCCTTGGCAACAAGAACTGCAATCAGGTGTTTGTGATAAATAGCAATGAGGAATTCTGGCTCACTCTACAGAATTGTTTTATTTCAGCCACACTGGAGGGTATTTGACCATGAACGGCATTTTTAAGGTCACACCAAAGCATCTCAATTGGATTTAAGTCCAAGATTTTGACGAGGTCACTTTTTTTAACTATACAGAGGTAAACTTGCTAGCGTGTTTCAGATCATTGTACTGCAGCATAACCCAAGTGCTTGAGCTTCAGGGGATGAACGGATGTTCAGAGATTCTCCTTCAGGATTTTCAGGTGGAGAGCAGAATTCATGGTTCCAGCATTTATGACAAGTCATCCAGTAGAGGTGGGAATCACCATACATCCCACAATACGATATTATCACAATACTTAACGCACGATACGATATTATTGCAATTTCTTTTAAATATTTTGCAATATTCAGATTCTGTACATAAAGGTAAACTTTATCAATATTCATTTTATCTAATATCAAAGTCTCACACTCAGTCTTTCTCTCATTTCAGTTTGATTGTTGACAAACTTGAACGGTTTGTATTACAGTCTAGTCCAACTTAACTGAACGCAACCATCTGGTACAATTATAGCTATTCTGAACTATGCAGTTTATGAAAACTATGCAGCCCCTTCAGCAACTGAAGAATTTGAAAGTAAATTAAAACAAAATATAATTTTACATTAAATAAAAAAGTTTTAAACTTAATTAAAATAAAACATGTCTTAAATTAAAATAAGTAAACTGTCATGTTTATTGCTGCCAAAAAAAAAGTTAAACACATTTGGACAGTGAAGGAATGTCAGGATTCTTGCTCAGAAAAAGGATCAACATGCTCTGAAGTCAGAGCACAAAAACCTTTTTTGTAACAAAATATCGATTTCTGCTGTCCCTGTATCGATACATTATTAGCAAACAATATATCACGATACTACACAGTATCGATTTTTTCCCCCACCCCTATCATCCAGGTTATTCCAAAGTTATTCCAGCTTCAAATGTGACACGAGCCTTTGTGTTCTTTTTGCCCAGCAGGGTTTTTTTGGCTTAGAACTTGTGGATGCCATTTTTGCTCAGTCTCTTTCTTATTGTTCAGTCATGACCTCTGATCTTAACTGCAGTTCTCTAGTTATTGTGCAATGGCTTTGTAACTCTTTCCAGACTGAAAGGTGTCAATGATTTTCTTTCTAAGCTGCTTTCTGAGCTATTTAGTCACACAGCATCTATACAAGTGATTCAACAGTTCTGGCATTAATCAGGGCTGGGTGGGGCCTAGTGGAGTTGAAATCAATTTTCCACAAAATGTGGTTAGTCAGAATTAATAATTTAACAAGGGAGATTAGGTTTGGATAGCTTTTTCCCCTAATAAATGAAATAGTAATTTTAAAACTGCATTATTGTAATGTAATGATCTTAAATATGTAAGCATGACAAATGTGCAAAAACAAGAAATGAGGAAGGGGGCAAATACTTTTCCCACAACGCTGTTGGCCGTTGGCGATTCCACAGAGCCTCATGGGAGGATAAAAATAACCCACCCCTCCTGAGTCATCTCATCAGAAATCAGAAATCATTTGCAGAAATCAGACAATACAGATACCAATGTATCTGGGGTGATAAATTTGGGCATATGTGCATGAAAGCAAAGCGAGTGTCTGCTCTGTCTTTGTCGGGGGGAAAAGGTAGCTTTGGATTTTTTTCCCCTTTTATAATAAACAACATCATTTAGAAACTGCACTTTGTGTTTACTTGTGTTATCTTTGTCTAATATTTACATTTGTTTGATGATCTAAAACATTTTAGTGTGACAAATATACAACAAAATAGGAAATCAGGGAGGAGGCAAACACATTTTCACAACACCGTATATGTGTATTCACCTGAATTCTGCCTTTACCATCCCCTGTAGGTAAACATGTATATGTTTACCCATGAACAAGCTCACCTACATGAGACGTGGCGTTTATGTGCACTGGTTTAAAAAACAACTATTTATAGTTATTATTTAAATATCTATAAATGAACTATTAACTATAAATACTGTAGCATTCTTAGTTGTTTAAGTTTATTGTTTAGGGGTTAGATGGAGATAATATAGATAGTGTAACATAAAATACGAGTGACAAACACACTGGCTGAAAGCAGTATGTTTGTAAAGGCAGCCTCATTCCCTTTCTTATCTTTCTATTGCTATTGAGGGAGAAGATTGGAATCCATGGCTCAGCTCCTCCACTGGTTTCTATTTATAGCGCTGGGGTGTAGCAGCTGCTTTAGCCATTTGAGTGTCCAAAGGATAATACTCAACTTATAGACACAGGCAGCAAGAGACGGGGAATGAGAGAATGAGAAGGTGGTTATAGGTGTTTTCTCTGATAATATTGTGTGGCAAATCTTTCCATAGGAAGCAAAAAGTATAACAAGCTGAACTAATTTTCTTTACTCTAATTGGGTCAGTGTTTAAGAAGAACGAACAAACGCGTGGAGAGCCTCAGAGTCAAATGGAAAATGTCAAGATAGGATTTTTATCACTTTCTGGCTTCTTAGGTCATTTTGAATTTCTCATTAGGCAAAACTCAGACTATTTGGCACTGACAGTTTAGCTCCAATCTGTTGGAGGAGATTGATAACCCCCCAAAATTCATCACGCTTTATTACTTCCTCATGCTTCAATCGTACACATGGAGCAAAAATTTCCTTTCGGCGACCAGCAGTCAGCAGCCTATTTCCCTCTCATTTAATTTGACTATCAGTTTAAATGGCAGTGTAAGTGGTTTCTGAATAATGGGACAAGGAAGCTGGCTGTTCTCGGAAAACAGACCCTATAGCCTAAGATGAATGGTTCTCGCTCTCTCGTTCTGTTTTGTTTATAATATGAAAATGTAAACATGATGGAGTGGCAGTCGAATTTAAAGGAGATTTCGTTGTTGAATGAAAAGTACAAACGACTGCTTATTAGCGCAAATGTAGGAAGGTCAAAAAATAATGAGAATGTTTTACCAGCTGTTAAGCTGCCTGTGGGTGAACTGTTTGACACACGGCAGGAGCAGCAGTAACATGACTGTTTACTGCACTGTGGGATTCAGGCAATACCATTTCCTTACTGTTTTGACCATAACTGTATTTTAAATTAGTTTTTTTTTTAAAAAGGTCTTGTTGAGAAGATGTGTTCATTTGTGCCCCCCCCCTCCCCCTTCCGTTTTTTCCCTCTACAGACACAGCCTAATTCAGTTTTCAGTGGAAAAGCAGTGCTATCACTCAGTAACGGGCACCATGCTGAGTCATGGAAATCCTCCAAGCAGAGTTTGCAGGAAGGATCAGAGAAAATCAAGGTAAGGCTGACAACCAAAACATATCCCGGTTAACAAAAAGACAGAAAATGATGAAAGATGGGGCATCACTTGGGGTAAGAATTTGACATGGTTTGCTTATGTAAGAAGTACATTTAAAAAAATAAATTTTTCCTTTCTCCAACTGAGTAATAAATAGCAACGTAGTTGGTTCAGTGAAACCAGGAAGAGAGACTTGCATAATCAGTTCTGCTGTAGAACGACTCTGTTGTGAGTCCTTTGCAATGCCTTTTTCTCTAACAATTTTATTTTTAGGGTATAGGCTACATTTTAAAATGTCTCATAAGCTGGTTGGTAACATAAATAATGGGTTAATTCAATATAAAAATGTTCATATAGTGCCCGTTCACAACAATAGTTATCTCATCGTGCAATGGATTGTAAAGATGCACAACCTCAAGCGTATAACGATTCCTTATGAGCAAAACACTTGGCGACAGTGGGGATGAAGAACTCCTTTTTTGAGATCTCAGCCAGAGCCAGGCTGAGTGAGGGTCATTCTATGGGTGAGAGAGGACACAAAGGAAAGTTCACAGTCTTATCTGCGCAGTGCCTTTGTTTTCATACACACATGGCGGAAAAAGCATAGCGGCGAAGGAGAATGAGAAGGGCAAAAGCGGATCGTTGAATGAAACAGATTAACCAGAATTGGTTTTTAAAAACGTGCACTTCAGTGATGTGGAACTGGTTTTGTTTTTGTCTGTCAGATGGCGACCAAAGCACTTTTTTTTTTTTTTCTTTTTTTTTTTTTGTAGAACATGCAAGGAGACCATCGTTATTTCCGGTGCGCTTGCATGTTTAACCAAAAGTGCCTTTTGGTTAAGCTGTCAGCAAAGAATTTGCATTTGTACTGTTAAAAAACAGCTGTTTGTTTAAGTGAAAATACATTTATGGGGATTTTTTGCACTTATAAAGTTGTGGAGTTGTGAAGTATTTTGTCTCACATCAGTTATATCGTTATCGCAAATTTTCAAATATATATTGTGATAAATATTTTTGGCCATATTGCCCTGCCCTACTTTGAGGTATGTGAAGTATGATGGGACTTGATTATTTAGGTTTTTGATGTGACATGAAATTCAGATCTTATTTAAGAAGGGGGCAATGAAGTGTAGCTAATACAAGTTAGTTTTGGGTGGGTTTCCCACCTGGGGTTTGCTGAGTGGACCATATCCCTGCTCATGGCTATAGCATTCATAGTTGCCTCAAAGCTGGTCCTCAGTAATGCACCAGCAGCAACTATGATAACAGGTATAATTATTACAAAATGTATTTTTCTCCTAAAGAAACCCTTTTAAGGGGGTGTTATGGCCCCTTGTAACCCCTATTGAAATTGAAGTGAAAGTGTCTTAAATTACATGGTTGTCCTCACCTCACGAGGTGTGTATAGAGGAATTCTTAGGATGGCTTGGGCTGTGTTTTCTTATTAATTTGCTCTACTAATTGTAATAATTTAGGTATAACTACTAATATTCAGCCAGGTGATGATTCTAAATTGGCTGTAGGTGGAGTGTGCAAGGTTGTCAGTCTTTCTTTGTTAGCTTTGTGATAGACAGGTGACCTATGTATACCTAGAGTGTACTTTGCCCTATCCTGTGACAGCTGGGATATGACTTCACCCTCAGTCACAACCCTGTATTGGACATGGTGCGCCCTATCCAGTTCTGTCGTTTAAAAACTGACTGCAACAAGAATGATATGTAGGGAAAGTGGACCAGTTTTCTTTTTTTCTTTCCCTTTTCAATAAACTTCTTCTTTACCTTTTTCAAGTATGTAAATATTTATTTGCACATACTTAAATCGTGCGTAAATGCAAAAGCAATGTGGTGCCATTCGTAGCTTTTATACTTCCACCAAACAGATTGTGTTGCTGTTTACACATATAGTGTATGTGTTAAAGATTTTAAAGGAAAAGGTGTATGAACTAAAGGTTAGTGATACCAATTTAATATCTGATCAAATGTGATCCCATACATTCCACCAGTATATGACCAGTCTGATGAATACACTGGGGAGGTGTCTGTCTGTCTTTATGTGTTTTTGTGTGTATATTTAACCTACCTTGATTTGTGAAAATGGGTAGATCACAACTGAGCTAAAAGTATAAAGTCATAACTTTTTGTAACTCATTTTTTCAATTTTGTTTTCTATTTTGTGTATAGAGTTTGTTTGGTGGAGGTATACAAGCCGGGAATTGGACCACATTGCTTTTGCATTTACATACAATTTGTGTATGTGCAAATAAATACTGGGATCCTTGAAAAGACAAAGCAGGAGCTTACTGAAAAAACAAAGCTGTTCCACTTTCCCCACATATCATGCTTGGAACACTGAGTTTTTCGAACCAGGAAGTGTTTAGTGACAGCATAATAAACAATTTATTTTTGGAGACGGTAACAAGAAAGTTGGCAGAGAAAGTCAAGAGTTAATCACCAAAATCTTTTTATGTGTTATTATGTTTAGTTTCTTCGTTCGCAGTGGCGTGGGTGTCAAACATGTGTTAGATAAGACTGAACTTTGGTGGGCCAGAGCTCCAGAGAAGAAATTTAAAAAAAAAACTGCTTTATTGAACCATTAAAAAAAATATGTGTTACAAGAGTAAGTCGCATCATGGAAGAATTTCACGAAAGCCAGATTTGGAGACATCTGGACATAACCCAAGGCCTGTTCATGTGTTTGTTTATGATGAGATTAGACTGACTAAATGTGGAAAAACACTGAGACACTGAAGACACTGAAATTGCGCTAATTATTTTCTAGATGTCTTGAGCATTTAGTCAACTAGAAACTATTTTTATTTTCCAGAATAGGTTTTTTTTAGTTGTATGTGGTCCACAAAGTAAACTGATATTTGATGTTGTGCCTTTTTAAAAAAAACTGAAAGCAATCTTCGTTAGCATCAAAAGACTCAGTAATTAAAATTTCCACATCTACACTTTACGTCATGGATGAAATGTTGCGTCTGCCGAGGCTGTGCTGTAACAGAAGTGATCCATTCCTGCTGTTTTCTCAGTTCTGACTAATATGCAGTAATGTGACTAACAGTGACATATGTGTCATGTGTTCTGTGTCACAGATGAGTGGATACCTAAACCTACTCGCCAATTGCATTGACAACTTCACCCATGGGCTGGCAGTATCTGGGAGCTTCCTGGTTAGCAAAAAGGTAAGATAAGGTGACACCTCTTTTGTAGTTTACACACAAAAGCCAACAGCTTGTCCTACATCTAAAGTACTCTGCATGTAATATAAGCAGCTTTGATTTTTCAAGCTCAGGTGCTTGCTCTTTATTTTGCTCTTGGTTTCAGATGCAGTTGATATTTTGGGTCCAGTAATAACTCAAGCTCTATGTGTGCTTTATGCCAGCTAACCAATATGGCAACAGAGTTGTGGCAGTCTCAGAAGTGTGCTTTAAAACAGTGGCGGCGCCTTGTTTTAGTGTCTCTGGATAGTTTTGTGCTGAAAATATGCAAATTCAAAACCACACTGATTCAGCAAAGTCGTTTTGTGAGAATGTGATTATTCACAATTAGTCTCCAGCATACATATTCATGAAAGAACTCCTGGTTTTACAATATAATTGCCGATGTTCCCTGAAGTTGCAGTCACATACTGACAGTTGGTGACTGTAAATACAGTGCAGTAGCTGATGCTGGACTCTTTTATAATTATAATGGAAGCTTTTCAGATACTGTATTTGAATGTTGACTGTCGAGTAGCAGCCCCTCAAATTCTGTTTCTTGAACAAGAAGCAATATTTGTCTGAAGACCCACATTTTACTCTGTTTTCATCGAACTGTATAGAAGAGGGATGTTAAATTCATTTTACATTGTGGGCCACATAAAGCCCACTTTGAGTTTAAGTGGCCCTGACAAGTGAAAGTGCCGTTCTGTCAGTGTAAAAACATTTAACTAAACATTTAATTCCTGAGTGATTTTAATATAAGTAGGGGGGGAAAGCTTAAACATCATAGTCTATTCACTCCTTCCAGTGGGCCAGATTGGAGCCTTTGTTGGGCTGATTCTGGCCCTCGGGCCTTATGTTTTACACTATACAAGTATAATGTATACTATACAAACTATACAATGCACCGAAATATTTTCCCCTTCACGATTTCTTAATTTGTCGCACTTCCATGATTGAGGTATGATATGTTACTTTTAGTGATCTTTTAACCTGCTTCACTTTGCAGGTATGGCAAGTGAAACTGAGTGGTTAATCACAAATAATTCAACCACCTCGTAGCTTTTTCCCCCCACTTGCATAAATAAAATCATCGTCTAAAAAGTGTTTTGTTTTTACTCAGGTTATCTTTCTAAAATGTATCTGATGTCAAACATGTAAGTGTGACAAAAATGCACCAAAAAAAAAAAAAGAAGTCAGAAAGGGGCAAATACTTTTTCACAGCGTTATAAATACATGTCAGTGGTTTGTTCCTGGAACCTCAGAGGAGGAAACATCAGACTCAGTAACATAATGCCCACTGAGTGTGGGTAAGTGTGAATATAAATTTGGTTGTTTGCACTTCAAAAGGTTGAATAATAAATACTTTAATACAAAATACAATAATAATTATTCCAAACGACGAAACAGTGTCTGAAATTGAAGAAATATACGGCCTCGGCTTGTGGGAGCAGCCTTTGAGTTTAAAACATTATTTCTGTTTGGTGCATTACGGTCTTATTGAAAAAATCTGCACTCCAAACTGCAGTAACATGAATTTGTATCGCTTCAGTAAGTTATTGTATATTTGTAGCAGTGGGATGGGAGTCCAGCTGGAGAGACATAAGGCAAGCAGCGTGAACTATGGATCCGTGTGCCAGAGAGGAAGTTAACTCAATGTCTCAAACATGCACATACAAGACATCTCACCAGTGTCTTCTGTTTACTCGTTGTGCATTTAGCACAGTGTAAAATTAGCAATTTTTTTCATTCACACTGGTCTATGATCGTGCTTATTTATTTTGTTTATTTTGAGAATTAAATAATCAGGACTTTATAAATTTGTCAACTTCCCTCAGATCAATCAAGTCTTGTTTCAAAAGCAGGTGGTCATTGCTGCTATCACTTTAGCTTTAGGCTAAACCACTTAAGATGGTTTAGCCTAAACCATCTTAAGTTACCTTCACTGTCACTTGACCTTACTAATGTATGAACTACATGTTTTGTTTCATGAGATTTTCAGGTTTTCTTTTCCTTGACTATGGCTAAAAAAAATTTAAGCTCACTTATAGTGATCTGCTGAGATTTTGTCTTCTCTAATTCATGCTAAAAACAAAACAATAAATAATTGACGCATAGCTATACTCCTGACTCAGTTGTGGTTTTCTTTAGGCTCTTTGTGTAGGACAAAGCAGCACTAATGATACATTTCTTGCAGGTTGGGTTCCTCACCACCTTCGCAATCCTGCTCCATGAAATCCCACACGAGGTGAGGATCAGAGTTGCTGCTAAATTGTACAGTTTACTTTGCTTAAGGCGTATCAGAAGAATGAAGTGCTCTAGTGTTTGTAAACACGCTGAATGTTTACCCATTTTTTTATGTGGGAAACATCATCATCTGCAGGTGGGGGACTTTGCCATTCTGCTGAGGGCCGGGTTTGATAGATGGAGTGCTGCTCGCATGCAGCTGTCTACAGCGCTGGTTGGGGTCCTCGGAGCTTTCTTCGCTCTGTGTGCTCAGTCACCAAAAGGCACAGGTAGGATGGGGCCAATACACAACACACAAGCAAACGCATTATTAATAACTGGAGTGCATTTTACAGTCGCCATATTCAGTAACAAGACTTTCATATTGTGCCTAGAAAATGCCAGTAGCTGGATACTGCCTTTCACTTCTGGAGGCTTCCTCTATATAGCCCTGGTGAATGTAGTGCCTGATCTTCTGGAGGAATCCAGTTTCAGGTATGATGGATGTTTATTAAAGAAGTCCTTTATTAAAGTGCTTTTACTGCTACTGAGGAAATCAACAGCATTATTCTTGGGGTCTAACCAGCATGTCAAATGGATTTCGACAAGAAGAATTATTTTAAATCACATGTTTGTTTGTTTTTATCTGTTTTAATAATTTGCATGTTTTCACAAACAGATGTTCATCGGTGATTGGGATTGCCGGAAACCGAACGTCCGGCTTTATTTCCCACACCACATGTATATTTTAACATCTTTATGTGTTCTGTGGCAATAATGTGAACCAAGATGGATTAATACATGGGACACCAGCATTTACTCTCAAAACAGCCAGAGTGGGGTTTGTTTGTTGTTTGTTTATTTGTTGTTTAACCAAAAAATAAATCTGTATGGAAAACATGCTTCAGCCTAATATAAATAAGCCTATCAACATCACAAATAGGTTTAAATTAGAGATGGCACAATACCACTTTTTTATGTCCGATACTGATACCGATATCATAAATTTGGATATCGGCCGATACCAATATGAATTCGATATAGTGTTTTTTTTAATCAATAAAACTGTTTATTTAATATCTTGCTGCATTTTGTATAAGTTCATATTCAAGTTTAAATAAACAACAACACTAAAGCTATTCTGTTATACCTGTATGTAAAAAATACACTGCACCCAAAATATTTCATAGTTCAGCAAAACTGATCAATCTAATAAACTTAAACCTACTCCATCCTTCCTATTCTGGTATTTTACAGAGTACTTAGCAGAAATATTAAGCAAGCTAACTAATAGGGTTGCAAACTCTCAGAAAAAAAAAAAAAATAGGTAACCACCCACCCTCCACCTCATGATGCTTAGTCGACGTAATCAACTTTAACTTGATGCAGTGTGAAAAAAAGAAAAGAAATCAATTATTTTTCAAGAATAATTAAAGAGATTCAACATCTTTCTTCAACAGAAGTGCAGACTGCACAGATGGTACCTTTCCAAAGGAAAAAGTACTATAGTTTACTAGGGTATATTAGACTTAACAGTTACTATATACAGTAATGGACTTCTATACATTTTACATCAGATTAAAACTTTGGGTGTAAGATTCAGATAATTATTTATTAAAAGCTAGACATTTTAAATGAGAATAAGAAAGAAAAGTATGTCTTTGTGCCCCCTTTTCCCTGTTAATGCCCTATCGCCCCCCCCTGGCTAAACTTTGCTAGATCCGCCCCTGCACAGTTACCAGCCGTCAGCTGCGTAGAAAAGGATCCTGGTGTAGAAAGTAATATTAAATAAATTCTAACAACAGATTATCAAGCTTAAACGTGCTGCTGTTGTTCAGCCACTGGTTTCCTCTTTCCGGCGCGAAGTGGGCCAAAAACAAACAAGAGAGACGGACTCGCGACAGAAAAGCCGATCAGCTGATCATTGATCAGTTTCATGATTGAAGTAGCAGCAAGAAGAGGCAGTCGCTCCATATATCGGTTGTTAAGCTTAACGTGGGAATGCTTTACAAACATTCAGAGATGAACTTACACATTTGCTTTACTTCTCTCTGGGATAACTTCCTTGGAGATGAAATGCTGTTTTGGTAGCGAGGCTACAAATACACACAGCCGCTCTATCACTTGAGCATACTGCTCCGACGTGCTACGGTTATGAGCCGAGTTACGCCATGTCGCAAGTTTTGTGAGGTGCTTTTTTGATATTTAATGGATTGGATTACATTATTTATTTCTCTCCGATATCCGATCCAGTAATTTACGTCAGTATCGGACCGATACCGATACGTAATATTGGATCGGTCCATCTCTAGTTCAAATATTGAAATCTTTTGACACACCTAACTGCTTTTAGTTGCAGTAGCATTTTTATTACTGTTTATTCCCATGCTCCATATTAATCTAGTTTTTGCTCGAGGCCACAGGGGGAGACATTGGAGATGGCTGAAAGAGCCAGTGTGTGGTTTGTGACCGATAGAATAAAATAATAGATTGGATTTATATATCGCTTCACCCAAAGCGCTTTACAATGCCACTATTCATTCACTCTCACATTCACACACTGGTGGAGGCAAGCTACGGTTGTAGCCACAGCTGCCCTGGGGCAGACTGACAGAAGCGAGGCTGCCATATCGCGCCATCGGCCCCTCTGGCCAACACCAGTAGGTGGTGAAGTGTCTTGCCCAAGGACACAACGACCAGGACAGAGAGCCCGGGGATCGAACCGGCGACCTTCCGGTTACAGATACGCTTCCCAAACCCCTGAGCCACGGTCGCTCTTAAAAAACTTAGCAAGGAAGCAAGGAATGGAAAACTGGCTCTGTGGTTTCAAAAAGGGCAGATGGTTTCCTTTAATGTGCTCAAATTAGTTTCAATGTCTAACGTTTTATTATCTTTTTGTTTGCTTTTCCAGACACTCCCTGATGCAGGTACTGCTCATTTTCTGTGGCGTGGCTGTCATGGCTCTGCTCTCTGCCATTCTCGACTGCTAATGGCGGAAACACCCTTTTTGCCTTACCAAACACTAAAACTTAATAGCGGAGCAACATCCTGTTCTCCTCATATCTTTTACCCGTCATATATGTTCATAGAAACTTTTGTGTGATGCTTAAAAAAAGTCTGACAGAGGATTGGCACCTTACGGATGGACGACTGTCAGTGGAACAAATGGTGTGGACACTTCAAAATGTGCCAAACTTGGATCGTTTGGAGTTCTGTTACCAAATTGTCTTTTGTTGATCAGATAATCATGATGTTTTGCACATGTATCTTTACACAGGTACGCCTGACGTACCTGGTCAGAACAAGTATTACCGGCCCTGTACAACGACCTCCCACTTTATAGTGTATTCAGAGCTACATTGTTTAAATGTTTTGTGTGTTGTTACTGCTGCCCATCTTCTGTTTCTCATGTAGCTGCTGCGTATTTATTGAAAACGAGAAAACAGATTCATCAGACGTGCACCACGTTGTCATTTTGCCTTGTTCAGAAATAAGTGCCAAGAAATCAGGACGGTTTAACGCTTTAGAGTCGGCTCCTCACCAAAGTACACTCGATATGCTTTTATCTCCTTAACATAACACAGGCTGCACCTTTTGTCGAGCAGAAGTCGGGGCTCGTTACAAAGCTGTGCCGGCGCCGTATACTTTGATGTCTCTGACAAAGTTGAAATTAGTTCACGAGGAGGAAGAAGATGATTGGTATGGTTTCATATTTAGTTTTCACTAACAGTTTCGTAATGCTAAAGACAGATTTTTAGAAAGTTAACCATGCAGATGTTCATGTCATGTTGTTAATATAAAGTTTCCACCACTGAATAAAATCACCAGTAAATTTCCAGCATCTCTGTTTAAAGAAGCCATTTTATTTTTAACTTTAAGCACCACGCTTTAGCAGACAAGAGGAAGCACTGGGACACATGATTCAGTGGAAATAGGGATATTTTGACTGATAGAGTTGTGTGCGGGTGCTGAGACAGTGTTCAGCTGACCTTGTTGTCCACCGTGAGCATAATTTTACTGCAAAAGGTCCTTTGCCTAAAATGTCATATGGCAGTGTGGGGGGGTATTGATTGTGTGTTCACACTTGTCCAATTTCAACACAGTCTATTTGGCAAGCTTCTGTTGCCATAACGACTCCTCCACGGGTTGCCTTCCTTAGTCATCAGCCTGTGAGCAGCTTATTGTCTGTGGGAGCCTTCCTAAGTCACAGCACAGAAGGACAACCAGCAACCACTATTTACTCTGTAGTGGAAGAGGTTTCACTGGCAAATGGTACAAACAAATCTTTCATTCTTATTCTCATCCTTGCGTAGTTTAGCCCAAGAGTTTATTTCCTGGAGTCGGGGGGTTGGAATATGTGACAGATGGATGTTAATCATAATATTTTGATGATGTTTACACTGTCCTCTTAATAACTTCACTTTTCAGAGTGGATTTAACTGTTTAGTGTTTAAAAAATCAACAACAAAAAACAAATCAAAACATGAAGCTTTGCAAAAGCTTTTGTGTTTCATAACTTTACACTGAGATTTTTTTTCTGCATCCACTCACCCGCCACTTTGCCACACTTGTTCTACTTGTTAATGCAGTATCCAGTTAGACAGTCACATGGCAGCAACTCAGAGAATTTAGGAAAAGACATGGTCAAGATGCCCTGCTGAAGTTCAAGCTGAGCATCAGAGGAATGAATGAAGTGACTTTGAACTTGGCATGTTTGGTAGTGACAGAGGGGCTGGTCCGAGTGTTTCATAAACTGCTGATCTGCGTGAATTTTCCCACATGAACGTCTCTGGGGACATCTCTGAAAAAGAGAAAATATCCAGTGAGCAGCAGTTTCTCTGGGTGAAAATGCCTTGTTGATGTCAGAGGTCAGATGAGAATGGTCAAGGCTTCCACGAAGTGATGGGAAGGCAGCAGTAACTGAAATAACCAGCGGACCAAGGGTTTCATGTGTGAGAGCATCTGTGAATGCACATCAAACCTTGAGGCAGATGAGCTAGAGCAGCAGAAACCCATTGCAGATTCCACACCTGTCAGCTAAGAACAGGAAGTTCACACAGGCTCGCCAAATTGGACAATGTTGCTCAGGTGATGATGGTGAGTCTCAATTTTTGTGCTGTGACATTTAGAAATCAGGTTTAGAATTTAATTTAGTGTAAACAACATGAAAGCACTAATCCATCCTGCCTAGTTCAGGTCGTTGGGGATGTAATGGTGTCGGGGATAATTTCATGGCGCGCTTTCGGCCCCTTGGTACCAACTGAGTAACTCCACAGCCTACTTGAATATTGTTGCTGATCATGTCCATGCCTTTATGACCACATCTATCTTCTGATGGTTGCTTCCAGCCACATGTCACAAAGCTTAAATCATCTCAAACTAGCTTCTTGAACACAAAAATGACTTTACTCAAATGGCCTCCTGGTGGAACTGGAGATTCGCCTTGTGGATGTGCAGCAACTGGGTCATACTATCATGTTGATGTGAGCCAAAATTTCTGAGGTATGCATCCAACATCTTGCTGAATCTATGTCATGAAGTATTAAGATAATTCTGAAGGGAAAAGAGGCATGCACATGCGACATTATAGGTAGTTGTGTAGTAAAATGTAAAGTTACTGCACACTATAGTGTAGCTATGTACAGATGGGGGGGGGGGGGGGGATTAGCCTTACAACTTAAATTATATATATTAATTCATAAAGGCCTTAAGGGAATTCAGTCTATGTTCAATCTACTAAAGTCATCATGTCATCAAGACATGTTTTCTCCTGGGGTGCCCATATTAAAATATGTGCTTGTCCTGGAAAGTAATGTTTTGGGATTGTAAACTATTCTGTAACAAAGCAGGGGCCCAATATAGAGTAAATGAATCTTTAACAGATTTACTCTCGCTGGACCATTATCTAATACATACATGCAATACACACAAGTATACATATACATACACAGACACACAAATATATATAGCTCTATTTGTACCTTTATTGAAACAAATTTAATTGTGTTGGAACTTGCTTCTGAAACACAAATGTGATTGTGTTTCAGCTGGCAGCCATCTCGTGAACATTGCCTGGATGACTGAGTTATGAAGCCCAGTATAGAACAATTATCACTTAAAGCATGTCACATCATTTCTACATTGTGCATCGTTTCTGCTGCTGTTCAGGAACGCAGTTGTGGGAGATAAATAATAAATACACACATAAAAAAAAGTAGATGATTCTTAATCTGAAGGATCGGTTCCACACTGCTCAGCTGTGACTCCACAGCACCTGTCTTTTACACGTTTAGTGCAAAAGGTGACCAGCCGAGCATTAAAAATCAGCACTCCCCCACAACAGAGCTGCTTTCTGTCTGCTCCCCCATCCCGCAACAACCTGGAGGAGAGAGAGCGCAACTACATCACTGCCCCTGCCTCCTCCTCACAGCGTTGGTCGCCATCCATCCCCTCTCCTCCTGTACCATAACAGATGGTGGGAACAACATTGCATTCACCGGGTACCACAACAATAGACCGCAGCATCTAGTCCGGACATCACTGGCCTTTCAGCACCATGCTCCCAGCGCGGGACTGCGCGAGGTTGTGAGTGCCGTCGTGATTTATTTCACGCGGTATCAC
Source organism: Neolamprologus multifasciatus (assembly GCF_963576455.1). NCBI lineage: Eukaryota > Metazoa > Chordata > Actinopteri > Cichliformes > Cichlidae > Neolamprologus > Neolamprologus multifasciatus. The sequence continues at coordinate 17,934,968 of NC_140439.1, forward strand.
CACGGCCACGGAGGAACCTTCTTGCGACTGTTTGGGCTCTCCGTCGAGTGGGGAAGATGGCCGCTATGAAAATATTAACGGGCACGGGGCTCTTCTTGGCTCTCTGCGCGCTGGGGCTGCTCGCCATGGCGATTTGCACCGATTATTGGTACGAGACGGACGCGAGGAGACATCGAGAGAGGTGTAAAAACTATGCCAGTAAGCGAAACGACCCGGGTTACATCTACATTTCGAGCCACAACCTCCCCCTCCAGATGCCTCCAAAGAGCCTGGAGAGGGAAGGTAACGGCCCAGATGCTGCTCCTGTCTTCAGGAGGAAGCGGCACTTTCTGGCCGGGGCGTCTGCCATGGAGTCTCACTGTAGCCGGCAGTTTAACTCCACCATCTCTGGTCTCTGGAGGAAATGTCACCGAGAAGGATTCGACCCGGAGACCGAGGACCTCATTTACAAAGGTAAACACGAGCAGTCTGGAGCCTGGCTTTTCTTGTGTGCACCACCAGGCCGTACTCAGCGATGAGCTCACCTAGCCTGACACACACACACACACACACACACACACACACACACACACACACACACACACACACACACACACACAATCATCCAGAGGCCTCTCACATCAGCATGTCTCTGCTTTGACATTTTATAAAACGTGAGGATGGCCTTTTGGAATCTATTGTGTCTTTTAATTCAGCGGGTAATTTCGCTGTCCATGGTGCTAATTCTCTCTCTTTCTCTCTCTCTCTCGGATAATATTATTATAACAAGAGGATAGTCTTGTCTATAAGAGCCTGAGTGGTCTCGTAATAGTCAATATGACAAATAAAACAATTTCAATGTGCACCAGAAGCTGAATCTTTAATGCAAATGCTTTAAATATTAGGCTACAGTAGAGACAACTCAGTGCACAGCCATCCTTCAGTGAACAACAATGAAAAGCTTTGTATCAGGCCTGATGTCATACCTGGAAAAGAGTAAGGTCCTGAAAGTGGGGGACGTTTTGTGGTCCTTGTTGTTGTTGTTGGTTAGTGTCACAATAAAAGTAGATCAGCATGGCTAAAACAGACCAGTAAATAACATAATTTAGCCACAACATGCTGTATTGAAATCAATTCACACCAAATCTAGCAGCCTTTTAGATACCTTGCAGTAATTCTGTTACATAATACTTCCCACTCCCCCCCCCCCCCCCCCCAACTACTGTAACTACTGCCACTTATGTTACAATTAAAAACCATTTAATTGCACGAATAACACAAGATTTCAGGCTCTCTAATGAATCATTTACAGTGCATTTTCATTTCTGCTCTCAAAAATCATCATATTGTAAGAGCAGTGCACTTACATCACTTCAGTGTTCTGTTAATGTTTCACTGATTGCCCCATTGTCCTGTAAAGGCTGACTTTATGGCATAAACACATTAGTACGATGCAGTTTTTGCAGCAGCAAGTAACTCTGATGAAGCTTATTCAGATTTTGTCTCTGAATGGTTGTGATTCAGTGTTCTGGTTATTTCAGGCTCTACTTTGTATTATTATTTAACTGGACTGCATGCTTTTTTAAAAACATCTGAGTTTTAAACGAGCACTGCTACGTTGGTTATGAGCCGTTTTCATGATACCATGTCCACATCTTGCACTATGTATGTTGACAGACTACAACACATTTAACTTATGTTAAAAGTTCTTGCTGCTACTAGCCTCCATGCCTTTGGGATATTTACCATACTGAGCTCTTATCAGCAAGAACGGAGGTGCAGATTAGAATTGGCTTAATTTCAAGCATAATAGAACTTACAGTATTTACTATAAGTGCCTGCAGAAGTAAATGCTGTATGCAGTCTAAGTAAATAGATTTTATTACTCGATTTAGATAGCCCTGTCTGAGTCTTAGGATAATCTTTAACTTCAGGTTTTATAGCTTCACATTAATTGATCATGTTTTGTGCAAAGAGTGGTACAGATGGCATAGAAGAAAACTGATTATTTATAATGGTCACTGACCTATAAAGCAACAGCATTATGTGGAGAATAATAACATGTAAACCAAACTATGTCTTTCTTCGCTGCAGTAGCTCTGCTTTGCCATTGGCATGTTCACTACAGTGACAATGAATATCCATCAGAAGCATTACGCAGATTCGTCCGCTGTTATTACATTTAGATCTCACGAATGTATGTAATTGAACATCAGAATTGTGCTAACGTTGTTACTTCCTGCTCAAGCAGCCGAAATGTGATTACTGTGCAATCAGACGTCAACCAGTCTGTCAGATTTAAAGTGACCTTAATTAAACTCTGTCATCCTGCTTGAAGGCAAACAATAAATGATAATAACACAAATTTTAAGTGAGACAATTTACAGAACTGCACTCGGAATCAGATGAAAAGAAAGGTCAAAGCTGCAAAGCATTTTAATAGTTGATTGTGTCTCATCTGGGAGATTATTTTCTTAATTAATGCAAACATTTCTGAATGCATTTCCAGATCTATACAGAGTATTAGGAGTTCAAAATCTTAATTTGTTCACATAGTTTTTCAGCATATGTGGAACAGAGTTTACCCCTAGATGTTTGGACTTAGACTTTCACAATATGTGACACCTTCAAAGATTCCTTCACTTGCGTTATCAGATTAAAGCCGGGCACCGATATGCTTACGAGTAATAATCAAACTCATTGTACCGTAGCTGTGATAAATGTCTGATTTGTCCCATTTGAACTCACAACAAAGCAAAAAGGAGACTCAGGGAGGCGTCAGTCAAGCACACAGCTCCAGTCATGAAGCTAAATTAATTTATGTTAATCTTCAATAGGTGTGTGGGACATTTAAAGGCTTGCCAAGTATCCACAATTTTCCTTAATATGAGATCTGATATGAAAAGCAGGATCTGAATTATAGACTTTGGATCCCAAAACCAAATGCAAAAATCAAAATAGATTCACTTTAAAGGCAGAACAGTTAACAGTTGTGGCTGTCGGTGGAATAATCCATATTCCATATTGTTTCCCTAATCCCCTCCCTTAATAACAATGTAGGAGTGGTTGGGAAAACAAGGTTAATAAGGCCAGCTCAGAAAATTAAAACCCAGTGAGGGTGGAAAATAAATAAGAAGCTTTTCTACCATGTTTGCATACACACATTATCTTACAATCCCAGAAGTAGGGCGAAGGTTCAGAATGCAATTCTTACTTAATTTTCTTGCTTGTTACCCTCTTACTTACTTGAATTAAAGGAATTTGTGCTCCAGTTACAACTGTTTCCATTTTCTTCTGCCAGGCATAATTCAGAGATGTATCCCAGTCAAGTATCACTATTCTTCGTCCATCTTACCGCGAAATTTACCCATCAACATCACAAAGACTATACGGCAGGATGAGTGGCATGCACTCCGTAAGTATTAAAGTTTTTGTCTTTATGGAGCTGGTATTGGCTGTGTTTGTGTTTGGTGATTGACTATCTGGTTTTTGGAGTTATTCATTAATACACATTTTTCTACAAAGAATTTCGGTCAGACTGGCAAGGGTTTGGCATTGTAAATAATTGCTGTCTGATCTATACAAGCAGACTGATTGCCAAAACATTACAGTCTAACTCAGCAAGTCTGATAAGTGCATCTCATCTGTGACGTTTCTTTTTGTATTGGAGACTCGACTCAGCTGGTTGTGATCTGGTGGCATTCTTGCTATATTCTTGAAATTACTGGTCTACAGCAAGAATTTCACTATTTGGAGGGAATCTAAATTTCTGTTTTAAATCTCTGAGGTTCTGGCTGGACTCTGAAGTTAATGTGGATTTCTGTTTATGTAGATGCAAACAGATTTGTTATTTTAACTGATTTATCACAATTATTTGCTGCATTATCACAAACAGATTGCATATAGTTGACAATTTGAACCCATTCAATCACAATTTGATAATTCCATCGTACTGCTGTTCAAAGTCACTCTGAAGATAGCAAGTGACTGCAAGTGGTTTGCTCATGCAATCTACATCTTTGAAGCATGAAGATTAGAAGTTTATTGCACACAGTTTCCAGCCACTGTTTTTCCTAGTGTGGTCATAGCATTAATAGACTAGCTTAATGATAATTTAAAAAATAAAAAGAGAAAATTAAATAAAAATCTTTTTTTAGTAATGGGCTTTGTTTTTGAGTGACATTGGTGTGCACCAAGGCACTGTGTTGGGTCCTATGTCTTTTTTTCGTCAAACAAATGTCTATTATGACCAAATCAAAACAACACCATGTTGCCAGCTAAAGAACTGCTGGAAGTCTTTCTCACTTTTTTCTCACATTAAATCACATTTGCTTCTGTTTAATGAATATCAATACTCAACATGATGCGTAGTCGAAGGGAAAGTGGTGGTTTTTTTTATTGTTTGTACAACAGGATTGCTTTAGTCTTACTATTAGTGCTCTGAATTTATCATACTGCTCTTAGCATCTACATAACTATCACATACAGGCTCTTAATTATACAATCCACAAAAACAGCTCAAGCATGCAATATTTATTACTAAGTCCTGAAACTGTTGACCAGTGAAACACCAATGAAAAATCAGAGCTGCATGAAAAAGTAAAGGATGTGTGCACATTTAATCAAAAAAAGAGAAACAGCAGCACATCTGCTACCACTAACCCACGCTAGTTGTGAAAGTTATCCCTGTTTTAGTCGTTGTTTTGCTACTTGAATCAACACGTATCAACACACTTCTTCTCTTATTTAGTGTCACTGTTTTCAGAGAAAAAGGAACTCACTTTAGACTTGCTTGCACAGCACTGAATAGCAGACAAAAATAGGAACAGGCAGTGGAACATATAGCAGTTTATCAGCTAGATATTTCCCTCTGGAGGTGGAGGAGACCCAAACCAGAAGTAAAAGTTGAACATAAGTTTGTCAGGTGGACACAGACAAACACATTTTGTATTGTGCTCTTATTTATTCTTTGCACCGACAGACAGTTTTACTGTAACTACCATCAGCTCTGCTTGTTAAACTAAAATTGATCCATTAGATGAAAGATGCCATGTTCACATAACAGTGTGTTCATCCTGTCAGTTCTTGTCAGCCTCAAACATGTCAAAAACTATTTTCATGTGAGAAGCAGTGACAAAATTAAATAGTTTTAACAAATGAAGGTAACTTGAGAACTTCCAGAGGCTAATGTGAATTTTATTTATAAACTTTTATTCAATGATTGCTGATTTTATTAAAAAATTATGTGAAAACACATTCAACAACAAATTCAAATAGACATTTTTGTTTCTGTCAATACATTGTGATTTTTATTTGCCTTCGAGATGTCATCAAATATTAAAAGACACAACTATACATACAAGTACCCATACTGTATAAATGCAATTTAAATAATGGCAAAAATGTACAACTGCGTATAACACCAAAATCAAAATACTGTTCTTATACCTTACAGTACAAATATGATGATATAAGTGTGGAAATATTAAACATAAATATGTTTTTTTTGTCTTCCCCCCCCTCACCATTTCAAATGCATTTACAAAAGCCACGTCTTTTTTCAGTCTTACTGGAAACGTTTATGTGAAATAATCTCCTTGTGCTGTCATTCCCTGCAGTCTTTTATAAACCTATAAGCCTTAGCAAGACGCTCACTTCGTTGCAGTGAATACTTATCCATTTCTGAATAATTAAAATACCTATATTTACCACTTTTAACACATAGCTGCCTATCAATAGTAAATGTGTTGCTGACCTTATACTGAACTCACGGTTATCAGTGTTATTAACACAGGGGCTTCTTTTCTTAAACCTCCCCTTTAAACCCTTGAGTAGACCTGTACTTCTTGGCATCCTTGTATCACGGTACTGTGAAAAGCACATCCTCACATGAGTCTGCAGACGAAATACAATTTTATTCAGTTTCTGTTCTTCATGACAGCCGAGAGCACCTTAGGGTTAACATGAGATAGTGAGTTGCCAGACCTTAGATTCCATCAGTAGTGATTTCCAGTATCATGTTCTACTACTTTTATCTTATTGCCTGTAGGTGTGTTGTTTTATATTCAGTACGGGTGATACAGTGTGTTGGTAATGCAGAGATGTTCAGTTAAGATGAGTTAAAAATACATCCTTGCATTTATTCTTGTTATTTGTGTTCTTGCTATATTTTTACATTTTTATTCTCGTTGTATTTTGTTGCACGAGTACTAAATTTTTTACATTAGCTATTAGAAAGCTCACTGAACACTTCATTTTTCAAAGTTTAGAATTTTCTGGCAACTGTTTCATGGTTCTGGCTTAAAAAGGTTCGCAAATAAAGCAGCAATGTATAAAGTTTATTTACAAGGCTCTACTGCACGATGTCTGATGACATTTTAATATTAGCTGTACTTCCTGTTCACACAGTTTGGAAAAACTGAAAGACTTTGCTGCCTAAAAAAGGGAAAACCCCATCAACAACAACCAAACAAAATAAACAACCAAACAATTAAAGCAATGTTGTTGTTTTTTTAATTTAATTGGAGGATTTTAAAACATTACATGTCTACATCTACCCTGGGAAATACTCTTCATAATTTATGACCATGTATAATGTCTCTTTGTATTAAGTTTCTGCCTGTCTAGCAGTCTGTCTACACTTATGTTATTGCACACAGGTGTGGCATGAAAAAGAGATCTTGTTCTCAGTGATGCAATGTGTTTACATAAGGAATTCAATAATAGTAATAATAATACTTTAGCCTTTAGCTTTAGTATTCAGTGTCTGTAAGTTACGATTCCCTCGGTGAAGTTTTCGTTTCTGCTTGCAGATCTAAGAAGAATGACAGCTGGCTTTGTGGGCATGGCTGTGTCCATCATTCTTTTCGGGTGGATCATTGGAGTGCTGGGATGCTGCCAGCAGCATGACCTCATGCAATATGTAGCTGGGCTACTCTTTCTCATGGGAGGTACTGTGAGAGCACATATGCCCACATCCACACACAAGCATGCATGCAAAATCCAATTTTATTCACTTTATTTATTTATTTGATGACAGCTGAGAGCACCTTTGTGTTAACATGAGATAACAGTTCAATGTCCTGCAGTAACATGATTCTCATCCTGCAGTAAGATGCAGAGTACATGTAAAAATTCAATAATCGATCGAAAACCATGTAAACCAGTCCTGTTCTCTTCCACTCACACAGGAACATGCTGCATCATCTCGTTGTGCACATGTGTGGCAGGAATCAACTTCGAGTTATCCCGCTATCCTCGCTACATGTATGGCCTCCCTGAAGACATTAGCCATGGCTATGGCTGGTCCATGTTTTGTGCCTGGGGGGGCCTCGGTCTCACATTGCTGGCTGGCTTCCTCTGCACCTTGGCTCCATCCCTGAGTACGCCTGCCGCTCGCACAACCATCCACAAGCCGAGGCAGGAGAACGGAACCGTGTGACAGGGGCGTTGTGAAGCGATTGAACCACCGAACGCACAAACACACCCTTCCAACCTTGATGTTTAACTCTGAAACAGTTTTTGTCTGATCACCATCTCACAACACCCTCAGCATCGCCATCCCCCTTCAGTGTTCAGTGTGCCTGAGTTGTGACAGAAGGAACAAAGTAACGGCAAATTTCACACACCTAATCTTGAAAATCCCCGAGGGACCTCCGTAGAGGCCAAGAGTGACACCCACAGCAATGTTTGACTGGGGCATGGCTCTAATAGCACAAATAAGACTTTTTTTCTTTTGGTTTTGATTTTTGAAATGCTGACTTTATGATGATCTAATGGTGACTGTTTTCTCTGAAGAGAAATTGTCATAAAATGGTGCTCTCTTAAATACATAAAGCCACACACAATCCCACACAAGAGACACACTTAGACACAAAGACACACATACACACACACACAAACACAGACACACACCAGCCTTTCCACACATGCTCAATTACTATGGATGAATCATGAGAGATATCCAGCAAAAGGAACAAACATCAGGCCAGAACATCCTGTCAGCATTCCTCTGTCAGTCGAGTGAAGTGTGCTGTGTTATTGTTTGTAATGGAAAAAAAAAAGAAGAAGAAAAAAATTTGGCACTGACTGCCCATTGCCTATCTTTAGTATAGCACACTAACTGATATCAAACATGAGCCCCAGGGCACACGTCTACAGCCTATACTGGGTCTAGCAGTGCGGTCAGTATGATAAAATACACAGAAGTAAATTTTTTGCCTTCAAGAGCAAATTGTTTGATGCTTCTTTGACAATTATATATGTACAAATGCATCTCAGTGTAGATCCAGATCATTGTTTGTGTAAAGTAGATTTTGAATATTTGTTTTCTGTTTGCTCAGAGGCAGTGATGGCCGGCAGAGTTCAGTCGATTACCAAGTGAAAGTAATGCAAGTAAGCAGGTAAATCTGAGTAAAAGAAACACAGCATCTGCTGCACTGTCATGGATCTGACAGACCGGTGTGTTTGCTGAAGGCTGAATCATAACCTGACAGCAAGAAAAATTAGACCAAACTATGGAGGAAGTATTTGATTGCTCCACTGTTTAACCTCATATTGGCCAGTCCTTTTTTTCTCTGAATAGAAGCGAATTAAGCAATTTTAGAAGAGAAAGAAATGCAACTTCAGCGATGCCACTAAAAATACAAGCACAATCTGCACACAGAATTCTCATCTGTACTAAGTACAATAACAGACTATATCAAACATTAGTGGAAGGCCAAACTATCATCATTTAATATCCTGCAATGTTAGTTTTAATATAAGGAAAGGAGCACAATAAAAGATCATTTCTGTGATGGACCTCATTGTCCAGCAATCAAATGCATATTGTGAATTTAAGAGTTGTTTACAAATTTTTTTATATGGATGTTAATCTTTAGAAAACAACAACAACAACAAAATTATAAGTAGAAAAAAATCCTGTTGAAGGCTGTGATGCTTGGAATTCACACAATGACTGATCATTTTAGTAAACATATATTTTGTACCAGTAAAATGCAAATGTACTGTGTACTAGCTAACAAAACAGTACACTACACATTGTTGTGTGTGAGAGGAACAGAGGAATTCTTCATTTTCGTCTTACACCTCCAAATCCGAGGTCGAAACAAAGCACCTACAGCAACATATGCCTAGACATGTGTCTCGAGCTGTACTGCAAATACACATTCAGTTTGAATTATTTAATTTACACATCGAAAATAACTAGACTGAGAAAACTTGAAATGACAAGTATCCATAATAAGTCAAATTTAAGGAATGCATTCTTGGAAACTTATTTTTGATTTGAAATACACCAGGTTTTCTGTATTAAGTTGGAAAATGACATATTCCACAGTGTGCAACATGGTTTGGACAATGTAAAAATGTCTGAAAATAAAGTGTAGGACTTCAAGCTGTTAAATATAAAAGGAAAAACTATCACCCTGTTAACACTACTGGGCGAGAATAACCCACAAAAGCCATTTGGTTTTTGTTTTGTTTTTTTGTAACGCTGTAATTTTTTGTTCCTGAGTCACTAGAGGTAATATATTTTAAAAGGACAAAACTCACCACCTCCACGATCCATGACTACATGATACAAGAATATTACAGCCATGATGTTTTTATAAGTGTTGATTGCCTGAGATGAATCATGAGATATTCTATCAGCTATGTCAATTAACTCTCTTAGAAAAAAAAGGTGTTATAGTGTCTTAACAACACTGTGTGTGACGTTTGGTCATTTCACCATCACCATCAATGAGGAAATGAACTGAGGCATGATAGAAAACTGTATCGCCAGTGTCTTGTTGAATCTTTGCACTTTGCTGCGTTTCATGATTTAGTGAACCTGAAGTCTTAAGCTGGTGGCACTATATTTGTTTGCAAGGTCACACGAGGGAGCAAAAGATTATCAGAGCATGTAACAAGCACCCTGTTGTGAGTCCGCGTTTATACAGTGTTGTGAGGTCAGGGTCAATTGGCCGAGGCTCTTAATGTGGAAATGTTTCCACCTGAAAGTAGGGCATACTATAAATATGGAAATTTTTTTATATCTATGCTCGCTACACTGCTAACTGACAGAATGCGACGCTGTGTGGTGTTTTAATGAAGTTTTAAGTTTGCACTTAAACTGAAACACAGTAATATACTGTAAGCAGTGAAGTGTAACGTATATGTACATGGTGCAAGTACAATGTGTTGTTCTGACTGAAGCACAACTGCACACAACTCTTTTTTGCGTATTATGGGGGTGGGGGTGGGGGAGGAATTAGACTTTTGCCACCACTGCATGTGTGCAGTCAAAAGATAACACATGATACATTTTGAAAGCACACAGCTACCCCCCACCCCCCATGTCTCAAATAGTAAATTTCAATGAACACCAACACAAAGCAGTGTCTGTGTTTTGAAGCTGAAGTTTTGTCATCAACTCAAAACAGAAGAACAGTAGCACACAGTAGCAAGATTTACAAAGCATTACAAAAAAACAAAAAACAAAAAACAACGAACGTTAGAGGACGGATGAGCACCGTGTAACAAGATACTGGAAATTGTTGTATAATCCAACTTTCATGAGGAACTTAGAGAAGTACTCTGTGCAATGAGAGATGTCCCGTGAAAATGCCACCATTAAGAGTGGCTCTCATTTCAGTAGCACAGCTATTATTTTCTACATTTATACTGGTTCCATCCACTGCAGATGTTACGTGGGGATAAAAAAAACAAAAAACAAAAGCCAGACATTACAGCCTTGCATGATCTCATTACAGTTAGTTTCTTTCAATATATGAAAAAGTGTGTCCATTTTTAATTAGTTTATTTTACTGAAATAAAACATGTAATTATTAACATGTTGTTGCTTTCTGTCTTTGTGTTTGTGCCGGGACTCTGCAGTTCTGCCCTCCAAAGTTGCAGAGCTATATGTGAATCGCTCTAACGGTTTTTAAAAAAACAGGACAAAAAAATCACTTTTATCTTGAAAGTTTTAATATGTGACAATCCTCGTCTGTCTGAGGCAGCAAGATGTTTTGTACTGTTAAATCTGTAGGGTAGAGGTGCTTTCTGGAGCTGAACTGAAAACAAACAGTCCAGCTAAGAGATGAATGTCCAGGAAGGTAGGACACCATCATAGCGCCAGTGTTGACACATTACTTCCCCAACTAATCACAAAGGCGGCGGTTGGCCTTTTGTCACTGAGGACATGGTGCCACCTAGAGGGAGAACTTAACATTTTGTGTCTTTGCTTTAAAAAAAAAAAAAAAAGACTTGAATGAGTAAATCTGTGTTAAAAGGCCCAAAACATACAAATAACGTGAGAAGTAAGTAAATATGAAGCAGCATTAAGAAATCTTTTATTTAGTCCTTGCAATAGCAGTCAAGTCTATATATTTTCTTTTTAAAAATTACAATTATTTTAAACACATATCTTTTTTAAAAAAAGGTTTAATTACAGGCAAACATCCAATGAAACTCAAATACACAGATGATTAAGGAATGTGGATGTCTAAAATAAAATAAAGTTCAAACAAACATAAACACATTGTGAGCTTGAGAAACTGCACAAATCTAAACAGATGACTTTACACCAGACACATTATTGCATAGAGTACCAAAAAAACTTTTCCTGAAAGAGTCTTTCACAATGAAGAATATATGAAAGTAATGATGCACATCCAAAAGATGGTGCGCTGACAAAAATATTTGCGCTGCAATTTCTTACAGCTCAAAATAAAGCTGCTGAAGCACAAATTGCAGCAGCAGGAAGCAGTGAAAGCGAGTGAATTAATAAAATTGTTGCCATTTATTTGCCTCCTAACGCACTGTGGCATACACAGAGTTAAGTAAGCTTGTAATCACAGTCAGTTGCGTACTTCGCACAGCTATAAGTACAGTCACATCTGTGTATAAGGAGAAAAGGTTGGATTGTATTTTAACTTGAGGTAAAATGGACGTCAGCTGTGTTGAATCACTGACCTTGAACACTTTGCTCTGATTAGGTGAGAGTTCCCGCTGCCACCTGAAGCTGGAGGCAGTTACTTCTTGCCACGATAATGGGCTCTAACCACCATGTAACTGTCAGGTGAGATGTTCAAGTTGGGTGGCTTTGGTTTGTCCTTACAGAGCCTGACCTCAGATTTACCTGCCAGCACTGCTCCTCCTCCTCCTTCTCCTCCTCTGCAGGGGTCATGTTTCTTCAGGTAACTCATAAAGGTCTCCCATCCTCCACCAACTCGTACCATCACGTGACGCTCATTCAGCATCTGCAAAGGTGACATGGGAGGGAATACTGGGTAATAAACTTTCCATATATTTTCTGGCTGATGCATTTCCAGGATGTTTTTGAACTCTCAAATATATGTTAAGCAGTGCTTCACACACACACACACACACACACACACACACACACACACACACACACACAACACACACACACACACACATAATCACATACACGTGTGTGTGTGTAGCACTGGCTATGAAAGGCAAATGATGTCTTGGAAAGCTTTGTCAAAATCTCATTAAGCCAAATGAAACAGCTCCTCGTGGAACCAGCTGAGCACACACACACACACACACACACACACACACACACACACACACACACACACACACACACACACACACAGTGACGCACAATGGCGCACCCACACAGATCTGAAGCACAAGCTACCTAGCAGAACTATTTTAAATGATAATAATTCCAGCGTTACCAGTCTGTCTGTTAACAGTAGTTACAGTTAGGTCAGTCGTGTCTGAATCAACAAATCGTACACAGACAGCCATCCTTACAGCTGAAAACCAACTGCTGCCATGGCAACTAATGCCACAATATAGAGCCTTGGAGAAAAAAAAGCAATGGAAGGAGAAATTGAGATGAGTTCGGCTCAGTCCCTCAACTCCCAGCAGACATTAACATTCCCAAGAGGCCCTGCAAAGCCATCCGTTGTTCTGTCAGCGCCAGCAACCCCCCCCCCCCCTCCCCAGCAACCCACCCACCTCCTGCCTTATCAGCAATAAAGCCTTCATTACAGGGCCATTAAGAATGCGATAATACAAGCAGATCCCCTCGCTTTATGTATGGAAGTGTGTGTGTGTCACGTGTATGGGATGAAAAAAAAATCAATGGTACAAGCACAGACACACGCACACACGCAGCCGGGAGACACGGTCAGCTTTAGAGGAAACTCCAGACGTGGTGCATCTCAGCTGTTATCCTGCAGATTAAACTGTTGAGGTTGACAGGGGTCAAGTCTGACATCCTGAATAAACCACTCTCCTGTCACACTCCCAGGAAATATCAGTGTGACTGGTGCTCATTCTCAAAACGTCAGTCACAATACAAAATAAAAAAAACTGTCTTCATTTTCTTTGTCTTCATTTACTGTCACTGGCAAACCTCGTGTTTCGGTCCAGATTCTTAACAATGGACTGTCTAAGCTTAAACGTATTAAATAAAGTAAAAGATAAACTTAGATTTGTTATTTGATGTAGACTATAAATAGCTTCTGCAGTCTACTATTTTCTGGGTGTAATTTTTCAAACATGGACCAATGTTGTCAAATAAAAGACCAACTTAATCATCTAAGAAGAAAATACAAAAAATGAAACAAGTCAGCATCTTTCTGAAGGAGATGATCTACCAAAGCCCTCTTTGTTATTTCAGGCTCCTTTATTTCTGTCTCTGTAACCCCCGCCCTCCTCCCCCTCCCTGCTATGTCTGCAGCCCATAAACTAACGTCTGGATTCCCTTGTGTCCTCCATCGATTCCCTCTCTCCCCCTCTCCTCCTGAAAGATGCATTAGTGTACTCAGGGAAAAGGAGTCCTCTATACACATGCCAGTAGGAGGCAGGCTTTAGCCACAAGCGCTGATTTTGATGCTGTGAGCACGCTCAGTTCTTAAATTTGACAGCAAACAAACAAATTGATGAGCCATACCGGTTCTAATGCCATTAATCTGTTTCGCCTGTTGTACTCGGTTTTCCCTTTACTAGAGATCTCACATCAGTGAGACCTCCTTATTAAATACAGGGTGTATGTCTAGGTGCAGACAGTATAATAGAAACCCTATAAGACAGCACATTGATTAGACCATTGCAGATTCTGAATGGCACTAAAAGGTCAAATTGAGATATCTTGCTAAAAATAACTCCTCATTCGCCAGAAGATAAAGCTTAGTGACTTTACTTATCCCCAAATCCACTACAGTAAAGATGTTCATCAGATTGGACACATGTTCATGATTTGGAGGACAGTTGTGGTGATGAAGATTTGCATAATCTTAAATTTACCTCTACAAAGCTAACGTCGCTCACATAAGCCTCAGCTACATTGTAATGTTTACTAAATCTGAGCTTACTAACAGGTAAAACGATGACAACAAAGGCAGTCGATTTGGTCTGAGTACAGGTTTCATAAATATTTCACACATTCCTTGTTCATCATTTCTTCACGTTCCACTGTTATGTCAAAGGTCGGCTATAGAACAAAGACCACACGGCTTCTGTTGAGTTAACGTCTTTCTCGAGAGCACTTAAGAAAGGAAGATGATGAAGTGTTTCTATGAAAATGATTTTAATCAGCTATATGTGATCATGAAAAAAAAAGAGTGCTTTTTAGGTTCATCACTATATTAGCATGATGTGTCTTAATATTGTGAGGTGCTTTAAATCTCTTTTCCTTCCATCAGCACAGCCAGACGGGGTCTCTGCTACAAAGCTGAACGAGAGCCTAATTGGGCAGAGAGAAGAAAGAGAAGCCTTCCTCTTTTTTAACACCAAAGAATAGCAAAGCACTCCAGGGCCAGCGTGATTGAATAGAGTCCAAAGGGAATAGAGAGCGAAGGGGAGAGAGAGGCGGGGTAGAAAGTTTACACGTGAGGAGGGGCGGTCATGCTCAGCCGCTCATTAACAAGCTGTCTGATTAAACCCATCGCTAATGACTTTGTCTTTGTAATCAATAGTATCTGCTCTTTAAAAAGGTCTGTACACACTGAAGGGGACACTCCCCTAGGAGCGGCACAGGGGTTATCACGGTATATGGAAATTGAGGTTTATGGTGTGTTTCCCCACTCACGTGTAGGCAGCTGTGGGTTTCAAGGTAATGGATGGCTTACTGATCACTCTATTCAAACAGCTCATGTTTGTCTGCTTTTCAGCAACCGGGAAAAAAGGAAGCAGTGCAATTTATCTACAAACTAATAATTAGGGATGAAGACATGATGCAGGTTCAAGGACAGACGTTATATCTGAAAGACTGCATAAAGAATGTGAGCACACAAGGCAGTTTTGATAGCACAGAAAAGCTTTAATCTTGCTTATGCGTATGCATTTAGCCAGCCCATGATTTGGCTATCATGCATCTGTACTTCCTCAGGTTTCTAAGAAGTGGTTTTCCAACATATGTTATATCTGTTATGATATGACAGATATGATTCTCTAAATAGGAAGTAAGAAATATGCAATCTGACACTAATGTCATAATGTAGCTGTTGCAACAGAGCTTATGCATCTAATAAATTTCATCTCCTGAACAAACACTGTGATCCAACCTGTGAGAAACCTTATCAAGATTTCACATTTTAGATTCCCAGTGATTATTTTTATGTTAAAATGATATATTGTGTACTCAGAACATACAGCAAGCATCAAGGTCACATTTTCAGTTTTTATAGATGGAGGGATGTATAAAAGACACTGAAGTACATCTTTGTATTCAAAACCGTACCCACATACATGCACTCCCGAGTGGGCTGCCATTTAAAATGCACACCAGGGTCATATCTTTGCAGAATCACCCTGAAAAAAACATGTTTATTTTTCTTCCAGGTTTGAACTCTTCACTGAAGGTCTATGTACTGAATACAATCATTGTGAGCCCATTCGTATCCTGACCACTGGTTGCCAAGCAACCCTGCCTCCCCATCCTTGAGCCCTTAAAACACATGCATACAGATGGAGGATGTTTCAGGGAGGCTGAAAGACATCAGGGTCTCCATCCCAAGTGATGCAAATCAGTCCCTCTGACACATTGCACTTGTTGCTGACTCAACTCTTGATTAAACATTCACACCTCATATGTGATTATGTGTTATCGGTGACAAATGCTCACATTAGGTGTGGTTTATTATTTGTCTTTTGGTATCACAAAGCCTCCTGTCCTATTAGCGAACATACTTTAATATTTTATTTAAAAAAAAACCCAACAAGTTAAAAGCATTGTCATCAAACTAATGCAATGTAAACCAAACTTCTATTAAAAATATATATTTATATACTACTTATTTATTTATTATGTTTTTATACCCTTACCAGCCACTTTATTAGGTCCAGCTATTCACCTGCTCACTAATACATATCAGCCAATCAAATGGCAGAAACTCAGTGTATTTAGGAATGTAGACTTGGTCAAGACAGCCTACTGAGTTCACATTGAGCAGCAGAATGAGATAGAAAGGTGATTTAAGTGATTTTGAAGGTGGTGTTGTTGTTGGTGCTAGACTGGGTGCTCTGGGTGTTTCAGGAACTGTTGATTTACTAGAATGTTCCCACGCAGTCTTTACAGAGAAGACAAAATATTCAGAGACCAGCAGTTCTCTGGGTGAAAGTCAGAGAAGTCTTGTTAATGTTAGAGGTCAGAGGAGAATGACCCGACTTTGACCTGAAAGGAATGCAGCAGTAACTCAAACAGCCACTTGTTACAACCAAGGTATGCGGAAGAGCATCTCTGAACAAGCAACACAATGAACCTTGAAGCAGATGAGGTACAGAAGTGGAAAACTACATAGGGTACCACGGCACTGCTATGTGGTCAGCCAAGAACAGGAAATTGCAGCTATAATTTGCACAAGGTCACCAAAAACCACTGTCCTCAAATGGCCTCCATAGCCACTGGATCTCAATCCATTGAGATGTCGTGGAACAGGAGATTCACATCATGGATCTGATAAATCTGCAGCAACTGCATGAAGCTATCACGTCAATTTGGACCACAATTTTTGAGGAATGTTTCCAGCACCTTGTTAAATCTGTATCATGAATAATTAATATAACTGTGGAGGCTAAAGGGGGTCCAACTCAGTACTGCCAAAGTGTACATAACAAAGGGTCAGAGAGTGTATTTACTGCTTCTATTATGTTGGCAAAATTATCTAAAGAGTTGTATGGAGGATCTCAAAGTTACTGCATGAATGTGTCAAAATACAATTTTTAGGAGAAAGGGATAACGGAAACATACTTACTCGTATATAAAGAACTTTGTCCCCAACACGGTAACAGCCCTTTGGTTGTTTCTCAACCAGGAAGGTGATGGGACAACTGCAGGGTGGATTTTCAATAATGTTTCTTACCTGTTACAGATTCCAGAGAGAAAACAAACTCAAAAAGAGTGTATTTTAAACAGTGTACCACTGAGATTAATTTCACTGGAAACATAATACGCACAAAGTCATCCAAAATGCTGGTGCAGGAGCTCCTCCTGATGGTTGACTTGTTTGATGAGCGAGGAGTCAAGGCTGCAGGTGGGGAGTTAGTGGGAGGTGTAGCTGTCGGACGGCGGGCGTTTATTGCAGTAAGGCAGACTTTGGTGGTGGATTCCAGGGTTTGGCCGGGTGAAGGCGCTGACAGCGGAGTTGAGGCAGATGTGTTAGTGGTGCAGGATGAAGGGAACAAAGGTGTTTGTGTTGAGACTGTGGCTGTATAAGGAGTACAGGATGAGAGGGAGGACTGAGGAGGGGATGAAAACATAGTTACTGGGTTTGTTGTGGCTGATGGAAGATCAGAGGCAAGCGAAGCAGCGAGGGGTTCAGATGGACTGGTTGCCCTTGGAGTGAGGGGAGCGGGTGCAGGGAGAGGGGGAGAAGGGGCAGGTGGTAGGGATGGCTGGGATGGTGAATACAATGAGAGAGGAGGAAAAATGAAAAGAGGGGATGATGGAGATAAGCTCCCTGCCTCCTCCCTCTGCATCTCGCTCTCCAACTTAACCAACCCCGGTGGCTCCACGCCGTACCTGAAAGTGAAATTTAACAAAAAAATTTGCATTTGCACAAACAAATCAACACAGGAGAGAGAACATAGTGGTTTTCACATCAAGGTGCTTAAACTCTTGGAGATACTTCAGCAGTTATCACTTAGTTTTTTTTTTAAAAGTGAGCACCTAATGCAGCTAGAAATGAAAACTTAAGAGGTGAAAAGAAATGAATAAGGAGTTGCTATAGCAGTGAAAATCAAAGGATAAACAGAAAATGAGATGACAAGAAAATTAAATATAGAAAAGAAAATTAAATACCAAAGTAAAATGATAGATTTTGTGAAAACTGGTTCTCCAGTTTACAATAAAACAGGAAAACATGCAGCTATTGGCAGTAGAATGAAAACAATGATATAAAAATAATATATTTCATTTAAGTGTAATGCAATCACGGTTTTATTTTTGGAGCTGCTCTGTGGATGGACAGTTGGTTATTCCTAGTTACCTGGCTGCAATCCGTCCCAGCTCCATCAGACACAGGCACACCTCCCGAGGCTGCTTGTGGAGGACTTCAGGCAGCACATGCGTGACGTACAGACAAAGAGGATACAGGGGTACGAATAAAAAAAAGGTCACTTATCTGAAAGGAAAGATCTTTCCAGAGATAAGCTTCTGTTTTTGTAAAAAAAAAAAAAAAAAAAAAAGCGGGGCCAGCAGCCTGAACATAGAGGATATGTTTCAGGAGGTATTCTGTCTCTATTGTGCATCTCTCTCTTTGAACCAGGAATTCCTCAGGGCCCTGGATGTGCTGCTGAGGGCATGAAGGCATGAAGTCATCAACAAGTACGCCACTTCAGTCCATTATGGTTTATTTAAAAATGGCTCTACACTCAGTTTGTGTCAGAAAACATTATTATTAATTTGTTATTTGTCAAGATGACAAATGTTTGAGTCCAAGAACATCACATTATCCACAGCATTCACTTATGGCAAAAAAAAAAGTTATACAATCAGCAAACAGCTGCGTTTCTATTGACTCATCTGTTTTGACAAAAGAAAGAAGTTTATATCATCCCCCCTTTGTGTCACTGATGAAGTAAACTTAAGTCTGTCAAACTGTGGTAACTGTATTTTCCCACTTCCCTCAATTAATCAAGTGAAGTGGGTAACTTTGCCTGCAGGGGAGACTCATTGTTGCTGGTGAGGATTTGCCTGTACATTATCATTCCTACGCATCTGCCACCTTGCAGAGACATGCCCATCTAAGACGTGCAAAATGTTCGTTCTTAGACTTACTTACTGCATTTAAGTTGATTAAAACTGGTACTTCAATTGGACTTGACTGGAGTGAGATGTGAGATATGTATACTTCACTTTTTCTGAGTCACAAACATTTTCTCACCGACTCACTGGACTGTTAATATTTAATTTGAAACAATTGGTAGTAGTTTTGCAACTGTTACTATAGTATTGTGCAAATGTTTATAGTCACCTATCATGGGAAAACATGGCAACACAGTATATAAGGCAAAAAAAGGATTTGGACTTGTTTGAAAGTCAATATTTGGTATGACCACTTCAATACAGCCTGAACTCTCTCAAGCAAGCTTTCTTGTAATTTCTTTAGGTAGTCTTCATGAATAGTTCTCCAGGCTTCTTGAAGGAAATTCAAAGCTCTTCTTTGGATGGTAGAAGCCTTTTGTTCAGTTCTCTGTCAAGATGATCAAACGCAGCTTCAATAATGTTGACGTCTGGGCTCTGAGGAGGCTAGTCCATGGCTGACAGTGTTCCACTGTGTGCACCTCTATTGAGGTATGCTTTTACTGCACTCAGTGTGTTTTGGATTACTATCATACTGAAAAATGAAGCCATTGCCAGTCAGACACCTTTTCAGTGCATAGTGGATGGATGATTTGACTTTTTTGTGGTTATAATTCTATCAATTTT
The DNA here is from genome assembly GCF_963576455.1 of Neolamprologus multifasciatus. Classification (NCBI taxonomy): domain Eukaryota; kingdom Metazoa; phylum Chordata; class Actinopteri; order Cichliformes; family Cichlidae; genus Neolamprologus; species Neolamprologus multifasciatus. The sequence continues at coordinate 17,954,847 of NC_140439.1, forward strand.
GACAAGATCTCTGACACGGCTGGCTAAAATGAAGCCTCAAAGCATCACTGGGCCTCCATCATGTCTCAGTGTCATAACTCTCTCTCAAATGCTAAATATTTCAAATTCGGATTCGTTACTCCGTAGGACCTGTTATACTTGATTTTCAGTCCAGTGCTTGTGTAATTTGGCATGCATCAGCCTTTTCCTTCTGTTTCCCTTTCTTAAGAATGACTTCAGTGAACAGTAGATGGAACTAAAGGTCCAGATGTATCTCTTAGGTCCTGTGTCAGGTCAAGGTCAGGACATGACTTTCAGATACTGTTCATCTGCTTTACAGTTTTGTTTTTTTAGGCCTACCGCTTCTTCTTTTGTTCTCCAATTGTCCAGTTTCTTTAAGAAGACACTGCACACCATGCTGAGATATAACATGTTCATGTTAATCAGTAATGTGCTGTAAGTGCTGTGAGGCATGATTCACATGAGCCTTGTATTGTTAAAAGAAACAAAGGTTTGAATTTCTCTGCTCCATTAGGTAAAATTCAATCTCCGGTCCTAACTCACCCAAATCCTCAGACTCAAAAAGGTAAGCCTCATCAACACCAATCTTTCGACACCAGTAGAGGAAGTTGGCCGTGTTGTCCCTGGCGAAAAATGATCCAGAAGTTGCATCAGCTCGCCAGTGGATCACTCTTCTTGTGAAGACCTGTGATTGATTGTTTTCAACAAGCACATTCACAGAGAAGCAGTGGAAACATAAGCTCTCATTTCTAAGAAGCATACAGACTGGCTTTATCCCAGATCAGTGTTTCAGGGTACACAATGGAATAGAAAAGCCTTCTTTAGTGAGTTTGAGCATAAACACACTGAGTGGAAGAGACAACTTCCTCTCCACTTGCATTATGCCAGCATTTTGTGTGCAAGGAGGGCATATCAGGGGTAAGATCTTTACAAAACATGACTGTAGTAAGGAGAGGCTTACTGAAAGAAAACATGAATAGACATAACAGACATAGACAAGCACTGAATGAAATGCCAGACATCATCACTGCCAACGTCGGACCTGACCTAGTTTCTACCTGAATTCTGGCTGTTCATAAGTTAGATTTCATTTGTTTTGTTTTTATTTTGTTGTTATTAAAATGACTCACATTACGTGTTTTTGCATTAGTCTTATCTTCTTTTCCATTTGGTGTGCAAATAATTGTGCACATTACTTTGTGTTGTCACATCACCTTGCCATTGTTGTTGTGTATCATCTTGTCCTGCAGCAGCTGAGCCAGCTCACAGAGCAGAACGCCATTATCCAAACTCTCCATCAGATTATCTGCTGGGAGGTCCACTCCTGGGCAGAATTCACACATGACACACAGAAATTTCACAACTGTAACTCAGGATTGTTTGCTTTTAGCATTTTGCTTTACTCAAAAAAAAGATCTTAGAAGTCGATCAAATATGTTCCTCTATTGGTTTTTCCAAGAGGATCTTATCCATTTGTTTTCATAAGAAGGATTCTTTAACAATGAGATGCACTTAGAATAGTCCAATATGAAATCAGTAATTCTGGATTATACTGTAGTTGAGTGAAAATGAACATGGGTGAACCAATGTTTGAAATAATAATGACATGATTACATCTGTTTTTTTCTGTATTGACCTTCGAATTCTAATTTCCTTTAAATGCCAAAGATTATTTATGAGTTTGATAAAATATATAAAAACAACCAGAAACACCCCGTCAGCGTTTACACATTACAATTATGACTTTGTGACTTTAAAATGAGAATAATAATTTAATACAATTTATATAAATTCTAAACATTTATGTAATATAATCTCCATCTCTACTGCAACTCTTAATATGAGGATGTGCAGTCTGTTTAAAACTGTATTTGATTCCAAACATAATGACTGATATATTCACACTTTGTAAATAGTGTTAATAATATCTTTTAATACTTGGCAACACCAAGATCTAGTAACACTTTGCTATCATGATTGACTACAACCGTAGTCAACCGTTTCTTGTTGTCAGCATAAAAGGATTTGTTTGACAGCACTTATTGGATTGACTCAGAGCAATGGGAAAGTCCAAGAAACTCAGCAAAGAGCTAAAAAGATTATGGATTTACACATAATAGGAAGGTCTCTTGGAGACATTTCTAAACTACTGCATTTCTTTTTTTTTTAACTTTTTATTTTGTACTTTTTCCAATTTTATAGTACATGCAAACAAAAACACGAAAAAAAAAAGAACACAAAATAAATAAATAAATAAATAAATAAATAAAGGACACCCAATCTGTGGAAGAGGGGAAAAGGGAAAAAAAAACAACAAAAAAAAAAAACAACAACAACGAGGAGAGGTCCCTGCCCTATGGGGCTGAATGAGTCTTATAAGCTATCCATTTTGTCCACTGTTTTCGGTGTTTGTCAGATTTCAGTCTCAAAGTGTAGGTCATTTTCTCCATTATATATATGTCCTCGATTACATCAGTCCATTCTTCCAATTTTAAAGGGTCACTTTTCAGCCAGTTTTTTGTTATTACCTTTTTGCTTGACAACAACATAATTTTAAACAAGTAATGGTCCTCCTTTCTTACATTTTCCCATATTCCAAAATACATTACTCGTGCCTCACACAGCACGTCATACCCCAGCACTTTCGTCATTGTTACCGCAATGCTTTCCCAGTAAGATTTGATATTTTTACACTTCCAAAACACATGAGAATGATTGGCGTCCCAGTCTCCACATAATCTCCAGCATTGTTGGGGTGTTTTCAGCTGCTTGCTTTTGATATAAGGAGTAATAAAGAACCTAATCACATTTTTCCAGCCATATTCTCTCCATCGTCTAGAACTAGTGGAATTATGCTGTGTGAGACATATGGATCGCCAGTCATCCTCTGACAACTCAAGATGTAATTCCGATTCCCACTTTTGTTTGATATATAATGTTTCATTCCTATTCAAATTTTGCAGGCCATTATATAATTTCGATAAAATTCTTGATGGAGGATTTTTATATGCACCTGTTATTATTTCTATTATATGGCTTCCTTCTCTCAAAAACTTCTTCCTAATTTCTGTATTGTAAAAATGTCTTAATTGAAAATACCTAAATAAATCTGATTTATCCAGTCCAAATTGTCTCTGTAGATTCTCGAAGGATTTGAATGTTGTCCCGTCTATTAATGTACACATTGCTGTAATTCCTTTATTGACCCATCTTAAAAATGTACTATCCCATTGTCCACTTTGGAATTTTCGAGAATATGCAGGCCAAATCAGCAATTTACAGTCTTCTATAATTCTATATTTCTTCACTATAATCCACCAGAGTTTAATAGTGAATTCAGTAATGAGATTTGTGTTCGTAGACTGGATAGTTTCTTCTCCCAATCTTGCTTGTGGATGACATGATAAGCAATAATTTATCTCCATATGCTTCCATTTTGAGGTGTAATCCGGTGAACCCCAGTAAACAATATATCTCAGCTGGGCTGCATAGAAATATTCCTTGAAATTCGGGAGGGCAAGTCCTCCTTTTTCTTTTCTTAATTGGAGTATTTTAAATCTTATTCTTGGCTTTGTCCCTTTCCAAATAAATCTACTAACTAATTTATCCCATCTACCAAATTGTGCATCTGGTATATGGACTGGCAATGAAGTGAATAGATACAGTAGTCGGGGAAGCACATTCATTTTTATTACCTCTATTCTTGAGCTAAGGTCCATGACAAGCGGAGCCCATTTAATCAAATCTTTTTGGATTGTATTACTAATCTTTACATAATTTGCCTCGTATAGTGTACTTATTTCACTAGTTAGATAGACACCTAAATATTTAATCTTATTTGAGTCCCATTTTAGTTTATATTCATTTTGAATTGATTCTTTGGGGAAACAATTCAGACAGAGTACTTGAGTCTTTACGATATTTAATTTATATCCTGAGTTTTTGCCAAAATATTTTAATGCTTTAATCAACCGAGGAAAGGTCGTGTCTGGATCCTGTAGGTATATAATTATATCATCTGCAAAGAGACCTATTCGTTGTTCAATTTTAGAAACTAAAACCCCTTTTAAGTCTGCACTTTGCCGTATATACTGAGCCAAAGGCTCGATATACAGAGCAAAAAGGGCTGGACTCAGGCAGCAACCCTGCCTGGTTCCTCTGAAGAGCTCAAAACTGTCTGTCAGGTCCCCATTTATTTTAACTCTAGCCAATGGCCTGTGGTACAAGGATTGTATACACTCGATGAAGATACTGTTAAAGCCCATTATCTTCAAAACAGCAAAAAGAAATATCCAAGAGACTCTATCGAAGGCCTTTTCAGCATCTAAGCTCACTAAGGCTGTTGGGATTTTCTCTTTATTAACTTCATTAATTATATGCAATGTGCGTCGTATATTATCTTGTGTCTGTCGCCCCTTAATGAACCCTGTCTGGTCTTCATCCACCAGATCTGGGAGAAACAGCTCTAAGCGTCTTGTGATTATGGATGTAAATAATTTATAATCCACATTTAAAATAGAGATTGGGCGATAAGAGTCACAGTTTTCCTTGTTTTTACCTTCTTTTGGTAAGACTGATATAATGGCCTCTTTCCAAGAGGGTGGAGTTTTAGCGTGTTTCAATGTCCAGTTAAAGGAATCTATCAAAATAGGAGCCAAAACCTCTTTAAAAGTCTTATACCATTCATTGGGATACCCATCACTCCCTGGACTTTTATTAGATTTCAATCTCCTTATTGCCTTATCCAGTTCTTCCTTAGTGATTGATTTAGTTAAAAATTCATTTTGAGTTGTCCCAATAGAAGGAAGGTCTAACTGATCCAAGTACTCTTCAATTTCTTGTCTGTTTTTCTGGTCGGGTTGATTATACAATGTTTTATAATATTTTTGAAAGGCATTTTTTATCTGTATTGGTTCATATAATAGTTCCTTGGTGTTTGGATCTCTAATCTTATTAACTGCATTACTTATTTGTATTGATTTTAAGTGTTTAGCCAGTACTTTGGTTGCTTTGGAACCAGACTCATAAAATGTTAGTTTTGTGAATCTCAGTTTCTTTTCTATTTCCTCCATAGACAGATCGCTTAGTTGTTTTCTTACATCTTTAATGCTTTCAGCCAAGTCCGCACTCAAATCTGTATGCTGTTTTTTTTCTAAATCCCTTAATTGTTGTTCTAATTTGAATTGTGTGAGCTTTTTCATTTTTTTGATATGGGTAGTCCTTGATATCAGATACCCTCGAATTACTGCTTTAACAGTATCCCAAATTATTGTTGGATCCATCTGTTCATCCTTGTTGTCAGCAATACAGACTTTATAATTCTTTTTTAATCTCTTGTACCACAGATTCATTGTTAAGAATACCAGTATTTAATTTCCACAATGATTTCTTATTCTGATTATATAAGTGAATAGTCAAGTGTATGGCATTGTGATCTGACAGATCAGCTATACCGATATTACATTCTATGACTCTATGTTTATCGCTTCTATTTATCAAAAAGAAATCTATCCTTGAGTGTACCTTATGGGCTACTGAAAAATGTGTATAGTCCTTCTCCAGATGGTGTAATTCTCTCCATACATCGCAAAGATCCACTTCCTTTATAAGTAAATTAAGAGCCTTGGATTTATTATTTTTGCGTCTTTTTAAGCTTGTAGTATCTTTAGTATGATTTAATACAGTGGGGCAAAAAAGTATTTAGTCAGCCACCAATTGTGCAAGTTCCCCCACTTAAAATGATGACAGAGGTCAGTAATTTGCACCAGAGGTACACTTCAACTGTGAGAGACAGAATGTGAAAAAAAAATCCATGAATTCACATGGTAGGATTTGTAAAGAATTTATTCGTAAATCAGGGTGGAAAATAAGTATTTGGTCACCTCAAACAAGGAAAATCCCTGGCTCTCACAGACCTGTAACGTCTTCTGTAAGAAGCTTTTCTGTCCCCCACTCGTTACCTGTATGAATGGCACCTGTTTGACCTCATCATCTGTATAAAAGACACCTGTCCACAGCCTCAACCAGTCAGACTCCAAACTCCGCCATGGCCAAGACCAAAGAGCTTTCGAAGGACACCAGGAAAAGAATTGTAGACCTGCACCAGACTGGGAAGAGTGAATCTACAATAGGCAAGCAGCTTGGTGTGAAAAAATCAACTGTGGGAGCAATCATCAGAAAATGGAAGACATACAAGACCACTGATAATCTCCCTCGATCTGGGGCTCCACGCAAGATCTCATCCCGTGGGGTCAAAATGATCATGAGAACGGTGAGCAAAGATCCCAGAACCACACGGGGGGACCTGGTGAATGACCTGCAGAGAGCTGGGACCAAAGTAACAAAGGTCACCATCAGTAACACACTACAACGGCAGGGAATCAAATCCCGCAGTGCCAGACGTGTTCCGCTGCTGAAGCCAGTGCATGTCCAGGCCCGTCTGAAGTTTGCCAGAGAGCACATGGATGATACAGCAGAGGATTGGGAGAATGTCATGTGGTCAGATGAAACCAAAGTAGAACTTTTTGGTATAAACTCAACTCGTCGTGTTTGGAGGAAGAAGAATACTGAGTTGCATCCCAAGAACACCATACCTACTGTGAAGCATGGGGGTGGAAACATCATGCTATGGGGCTGTTTTTCTGCCAAGGGGACAGGACGACTGATCCGTGTTAAGGACAGAATGAATGGGGCCAAGTATCGTGAGATTTTGAGCCAAACCTCCTTCCATCAGTGAGAACTTTGAAGATGAAACGAGGCTGGGTCTTCCAACATGACAATGATCCAAAACACACCGCCCGGGCAACAAAGGAGTGGCTCCGTAAGAAGCATTTGAAAGTCCTGGAGTGGCCTGGCCAGTCTCCAGACCTCAACCCCATAGAAAATCTGTGGCGGGAGTTGAAAGTCCGTGTTGCTCGGCGACAGCCCCAAAACATCACTGCTCTTGAGAAGATCTGCATGGAGGAATGGGCCAAAATACCAGCTACTGTGTGTGCAAACCTGGTAAAGACCTATAGTAAACGTTTGACCTCTGTTATTGCCAACAAAGGTTATGTTACAAAGTATTGAGTTGTATTTTTGTTATTGACCAAATACTTATTTTCCACCCTGATTTACGTATAAATTCTTTACAAATCCTACCATGTGAATTCATGGATTTTTTTTTCACATTCTGTCTCTCACAGTTGAAGTGTACCTCTGGTGCAAATTACTGACCTCTGTCATCATTTTAAGTGGGGGAACTTGCACAATCGGTGGCTGACTAAATACTTTTTTGCCCCACTGTACACAGTTCCAGTCACCCCCACATATCAGAGTCCCTTCACTAAAACTAATAATTTTTTCAGATAGTTTTTGATAGAATTTTGGGTTGCCCTCTGGAGGGGCAGTAAACTACTGCATTTCAATGCATTTAAGTACAATTTATTCAGATGTGTCACCACTCTGCCAAAACTGTCACTTTCAGATGAAAGGAAATTGGTTTGGATGTTCAGGAACACCAAGGTTCAACCCTGCAATGAACTGGGAACTGCAGGAACACCAGAATTATTTTCAACAGTGAAGCAAGTTTTACATTGAAATGGACTAAGAGAACAAAGACCAAGAAAGAAATATCTGCTCAGAACTGAAGCCTTCAAGCTTGTCTGACATTTGCAGCTGCTCGCATGGATAAGCCAAATACCTTCTGGAACACTGTACCAGCTGTCAAGGACTGGAGGATGACTTCCAAATTCTTCAACTTCACCTCAAATCAATAGACCTCAGTCTTATTGGAAATTTGTGTAATATCGACCAAATATCAAATATTGAACCAGAATTAAGCCAGAAGCTTGTTGATGGCTGATTGAGGTGCAACTTGCATTTAACATTTATTGGGGGTGTGACTGTGTGGATTAGAAAAAAAATCCAACTAAATTCAGGATTTTGTAGCCATGTTTTGTTTTGAAAATATAGTATTATAGCTAGACGGAGTCCCAGCAAAATCTAAAGGTTCTCTATGGATCATCCAGTTGAGTACTGCAATGCAATACTGCAATATTTTTTTGCAGTGCTTTTTATTACAGTTAGTTAAGAATTCTGCTGCAAGAAACAGGGAAAACGAGCATATTACTCTAATCCTCAGCTACTTGTTTTGGCTTCCAATCAAATACAGAATAAAAAGTATTGGTTATTGTTTAGAAATTGTTAAATAGCTTGGGGCCTAAATATATAACTGAGATGTTTAATGGATAAAAACCTAGTAGGCCTCTAAGGTCTGCAAGATCTGATCACCATTGGCTAAAAACAGTATTATTCAATACAGTTTATTACAAAATAAAAAGTTGTCTCACCCATCATGGTGCTGAGCCAGAAGGCCAGGTCTTCTTTCATGGGCAGAAGGCTAGCATCATGGCGGTAGGGGAGCCACTGGTGGTACTCCTGGGGACAGGTCAGGCCTGGTCCAGAGTGTCTGTACCTTAGTGAGAGACGGCCATTCATCCCCAATCCAGTCAACTGCCTCGGGGTGATGGGACTGCCAAGAGTGGCTTTCGTTGCTCCAACTTCACTGTCCATGTTTCAGCACCAAATGATCTTTGATGGATCCCACTAGTCCAGAGAAACTGGATTTAAAAAGAAGACCATTTAAGACGGCACATGACTCTGGTCCTCCAATTTTTTTTTTTATTTATTGCATCTCAATAGTAAGTAATTTCAAGCACACCTGCTCTTCATCAGTAATGTGCAGAGTAGTGTTGTCTCAAATTAGGGTATGACATTCACACAGCTGACCTCCTGACTTCCTCTGCTCCTTTTACGGATCACCAGATGAGTTCATCTCACTCCTCTTCTGTCACACCAACCCTCTCCATGTCCTCTTTCACTACATCAATGAATCTTATTCTTTCTCTTTCCCTCCTGTCATATTCAACATCCTCTGTCCTATATATGCACTATCCCTCCTCTAACTGTGGGCCTTAATTTTATATCTGTTACCCATGAAGAAAGTCAAAATAGATCAGACATATTAAAACTATGAATAGCAGTTAAAATAACTCATATACCTATATATGCTAAATGTTGTAAAGGTGCAAACATCTAATTAGATTATAATACATCCAAATAGCCAAATACATAATTTAAAATATAATGGTTTTTCAAGGGTAATATTAGGTCCTTTAAAGTGAATGTACAAAAACAACAAAACATGTTGAGACCTTCTCCCAAAGCTGCGGCACTGGTTTTCATCTGCAAACTCTGTTTTCACAACCAAACAATCCACACAATCATTAATCAAAGGGATTAAACTGACTGACTGCAGGCAGCTTGTGTTTAATAAGATGTACAGCCACAGCCCCGAGCCAGTCTCCTGGTGCTGCTGCATGGCTCATTTGTCCTGTTCCCAGAGCAGTCACGATCGTAAAGCTCAGCACCATGCAAAGGCTTGCTCTCGCTAATCAGCTAGAATTAAGATGACAACATGTACAGTGGGTCAGTGGGTGTGCTGACTGATATATAGTAGAGATATGATTACTTTGAGCCAGTTGACTGACTTTAATGTTTCTCTATAAAGTAACAAGGCAAGAAAACATTCTGGATGGTGGGGGTGTTTTTCTAAGCTACCGGTGAGATGTAAAATAAGATCTGAGCAGTCCAGCATAGGCAAAAAAATCAATTAATTTTAAGGTTTGTCAAATGCCAAAACACTTCACAGAGGGTGGGAATATTACAGTTGGAATAAGGATATGCTTCTTGTAGTTCTTTGACCCAATGCAGAACCTGATATATTGCCATTAATTAAAAGCAGGGACGAGTTTAATCTTTTTTACTACACATTCCTGCAGCAGCCTCAGCTGCACCGGGAAACAAGCCTCATTGATGCTTATGTGTGGGTTCTCTGAGCGTAGTCTACAAGTCACGACACAGCAGCAACAAAATTAAGCCAACGCCGAAATACCAAAAACTGCTGCTCATGTGGTGGCCATCTGAGGCTAACAGTAGGCCTGTATATTAAAGGTAGACAGTTTTACAGGATTAAAAGCCTGACAGAAAAAATTGTTTTGCTCCCGATGGCTCTTCATAACCAGTGTAGGGTGGGTGATTTTTAAAAAAAATTTTTACAACTCAACTCAAACCAGTCACACAGGAGCCAAATGAGAGATTGGTTCCCATTGTTACCTTACAAATATGTCTGCTGTGTGTTGCAGCCCATTCAAGAAGTTTGTACTCATGCTTATGATACTGAAGCTAGGATTTTTTTATTCAGCTATTTGCCAATATTAGACAAATATGTATTTCTGTGTGTTGCACCTAAATGGTTTGAGCTTGATGACAAAGATTGCTGGCATTTTAAGAATTTACCAAACCATCCACTTGTTCACACATTTATGCTTCAGTACTATTGAAGCTTCAAAATGCAGAGTTCAAAACCAGTAAACTAGTAGGTAGGTAACGTCACATTGGCCATGTCAATCTTTTATATACAGTATGTGATCCTGAGACCCTCATAAATGCTGTGGTAGCCATCTAACAAGGGAAATTGATGTGTTGCTTAGACAATTTGTCAGATTTTTAATAATAATAATAATAATAATAATAATAATAATAATAATAATAATAATAATAATAATAATAATAATAATAGTAATAATAATATAAAATAATTATTTAATCTTGTTTCCGACCAGAAAAAACAAAATGATATTGGCGTCCTTTGAGCTGTGCTTCTAACATAACTGATAAAAATCTTGTCTCTAGGAAAACCCACTCCCAATATTTATTGTCTTTAGTAGAATAGTGAAGTAAATGCACACCTGAAGATAGATGTCAGGGACCCAGATTGGCAGGATCGCAGCTGGCTTTTTGATACCACCTGTGTTTTATCTATCAAAGTACATGTAGCTCCTCATTGCAGATAAGCACTACAAGTTCAGGTGTAGTTTGCTGTAAAGCTGACTTCTCTTGGCAGCAAGCTCCTTTGTAGCACGTTCACAAAAGATGTCAGGCAAAGCTGCACTGAAGTCTGGCCTTGGGTTGTGTGAGATGAATGTGGGAAACTTGTAAAAATACCACTCTGACTAGACACAGTGCAAAATATCATTTTTAAACATTTCATGCAGACGTGGGACGGAGGCAGACTATATGTGGAGGGCACAGGCTGCCTAGTCTGATGCTGGATTACAGATTGACAGACGGGAGCCTCTGTCTCTAAGAAAACATCCAGGTGCAATATTCACACCTCTGCTACAGGAGAGCTCTGCTGGGAAGGGAAGGCAGAGGTCAACCACTGGCCCAGCTCTTAGACACTAGCAGCCTTTATATTCCTGCAGAGCTGCGTGTAAAGGCTGTAAGACACACACACCAGTGCCGAATAAACAAACACACAGGTCCGTGCATGCAGCTCTGATTTACACCTTGTTTACTTTGCCCAAACTTTAATGCTTCCAAAGAGAGATGTGCTTCACTGTTATCTCACACCCTTTAATGTGTTTTCAAAATAAAAGCCTAAATCTTCACTTCTAAACGAGCTATTAGAGGAAAACTAGTAAAGTTACACACCTGACTGAATTATTACGGACCTGAGCCAAAGCATTCATTTAAATGTGTCTTAGTAAGACAAGATGTTATTTATGAATGGGATTCTTGCAACCCTCGGCTCAGCTCTGCTATTAAATGAAATCAAAGCCTGGCAGCATCTGGTAAACAACTACATTCCTTTCCTACATGGCAGGCACAGCTTTGGTGTTTACTTTGGGGTTAAAACAAGTAGAAATAATCTCTTCAGCTTCCAACAAAATCTGATGCTTTCTGTGTGGCAACTATTTGAAATTACTATCCATAAAATATTGGACGGCAGTAGCGCTGCTGGCAGCATCTTACTCCATCAGTTTTGAGTCCGTCTCATTTGACTTGTTGGAAAGTAGAAGAGGTAATGTAAAACTACTGAATGAAGAAGAGGCTTCAGCTCTCACTCCACGACCTACCCTACAGTGCTTCTAGACTAAATAAACTCCATGTCAACACAGGATGAGAAGGTCTATCGCCTGCTGCACCTCTTTATGCTCCTTCGATAAAACGTGCTTTTGCTCCAGTAAAACCTGATCAAATCAAATTCTGGTGCCAAGATATACATTTTTCAATCTTCCACTGGTTCAAACAATGAGCTCCTCAGAACAGTCTGTTCATTTAGTAACTTCTGTGAGTGCTTATGTGAAAATAAGTTTACAAAGCTGACATTTAAAGACACGTTTTCTTCCGACAGAAAAAAGGTAAGTTATGGTTAAATACATGTAGTGGTAGGAGCTGTAAAATACACAAGCAACTCTGAAATTGTAAATTTTGATACATTTTCTATTTCTTGAAATAAATTGTTATGACCACAGCTATGATAATAATAATAAAAATAATAATTCCACATAAATATAAAATATACTTACACAACGCTCACAGTAACTGTAGGATTCTTCCACAGATGTCTCTTATTCAGTCTTCTTCTTACGTGTTTTTCCTCTGGTACACACATCACTCACGACCAGATGTTCAGCGCCCTCAGGTCCACCACATGTGAGTACACTAAAGTATGTAAAGGGGGCCGTCACTTTTAAACGCCTGCAAGTTTGTGGTGTCAGCTTACAACCGCTGAAGACAGGTTAGACCGTGGGAGAAAAGAAGGAAATACATAGCTGTTGTTCCCTCGTTTTTGTCTGGGATTTTTTTCCCCCTCCATGTTTAAATAAATATATTTAAACAGGATGTCTTAATTAAATTACATTTTTCTCTTTCTCCTGTTGTTAACAGAGAGTAAACTTGGTTCCCATAGCAACACATTTACAATTACAGTCGAATAGCTACTGAATATTAAAAATGTTTAAAACAAAGATCCTTTAAAAAAATCTAGTTTGCATGACTGTTTCCAGTGTTTTAATATAACAAAAACCTTTTAAAAAATGACACTATGGGTAAGGAATCATTAAGTTGCCATCTACATTTAGATGGTTCTTTCAGTGCCTCAGAGTTTGGAGTTTTGTTTTCTCTATTAGTTTTAATTATGTGTGCTTGCAGATATGGATGCTTAAAACAATCAGTGAAATTAAAGAATTTTTAAAAATGTCTTGAGTGGAGATTACAGACTGCTCTGTAGTTTGAGGACAGTTTTACGTTTGCTTATGACTGGTCTGATGCAAGTTAGCTAAATGGTTAGCTGTTCTAGTTTTAGGCACCCCTACAGTATAAAATACCAGCATTACATATTTAAAATACAAAATATGAGTAACTGTAACCGCTTAAGTAGGTGATAATTAGAATACAGTTACTTTGTTGAAATAAATGGATTCCAGGGGGTCTTTTCTTGTTTCATATGTTATCCCTTCTCTATTTTGGTAATTCCACGCATTGCTGGAAACCCAAACAAAACACGGAATAAGAAGCGCTAATGTAAGCATCCTGTTAATATTGGTGGTGTCAGTTACACAATGGACCCGGAGCCAGCACAACAGAGCCAGCAGTGCATGGGCAGGAATGCATTTCTTACTTGGAAATTCTGACACCACTTCACATTTAAAGAAGAACAGGATGGGTGAAATCTGACATGCAATGTAAACTCTGTTTGCCAGCAACCAAGCTGCTCTCAGCATCAAAAGACTCCAACCTAAAGAAACATCTGGAAGTGAGTTCTTTTTTAAAAACTAAAGTTCGCCTACTGCAACTACCTTGTTTTAGTTGTGGCAGCTACCTGGGTTGTGTGCCACTACAGTATCTTCAATGAACTATTGCTGTTTGTTTTATTACTATTAATGAAGGCTACATTACAACCTACTAGCTACAAATAATCATGTGCAGTTACTGAAAGCAGACAGAAAAAAACATTACTGATACAGAAATAGTTTTCTATAGGAGATTGCTGCAAAAAGTGCAGCCTTATCTAATGTCCACCCTAATCTTACTCATTTTATATTAAGATTTAAAAATCTAGTTGGTATTGCTTTCAGAACTGCACATAATTATTTGCAGCTAGCAGGTTGTTAATGCTATCCATCAAGTCTAACAGTCTGCAGTCTATGAACTAACCTCAACTAACGCCAGCTAACAATGTTAGATTGGTGGCCACTAGCCTTCATTAATAGCAATAAATCACGCAGCAATAGTACATTCATGTAGTTGTAAAAAGCATGACAATATATCAAGTAATCCCAAGCAATCAGAATACGTTAGTCACATTGAGTAACGTGACGGAATACGTTACAAACTACATTTTGGGTCATTTTGTATTCTGTAATCTGTAGTGGAATACACTTTAAAAGTAACCTTCCCAACACTGTAGACATATTTCTTTTGCACTAAGAAAATTTCACAATTCAAGAACTTTACACTTTGGATTTGGTAAGTGAAATTGTAGTGTTTTATTAGTCATTATATAGCACTACTTAGCTTATATGTGTGTTTTTGCATTGCATCTTACACCTAGTTAGGAAAGCAGCGTGCTAACTAAGTTAGGTAACATTAGCTGATAAATTCACGCTTTCATTCAGATATCATGGTATCACAATGTCCACCTTTTGTACTTTTGAATGGTTTGTATATCAACAGGACTTAGGTTTTTAAAAAAATTACAACCCAGAGATAGATGAATAAAGATGTGTACAGCACAAGTTTGAGCCACCTTTCATTTTTTTTATATTTTCCTTCCAAGGAGCCAGACTTTCTTGTGATATCTGCACATAACAAGAATCTTACCAAAGAAGCAATTTTACTTTGTTACTAGAAGCCAGTTGCAAAAACAAATACTTCCCTCCCATTTCTTTAGCTGAATTTACCAAAAACCTGTGTTTTTGTGTAACCTGTGTGCTTCCTGAAGTCCACAATAATCTCCGCTGTCTTCTGGGCATTCAGCACCAGGTTGTTGTGGCTGCACCAGGACACCAGACGTTCAACCTCCCTCCTGTATGCAGACTCATCCCCGTCTGTGATGAGTCCAATAACAGTGGTATCATCTGCAAACTTGATTAGCTGAGGTGCAGCAGTTAGTGTACAGGGAGAAGAGCAGAGGAGAAAGAACACAGCCCTGGGGGGAGCCGGTGCTGATGGTCCGGGAGTCTTTCCCAGCCCCACCTGCTGCTTCCTGTCCATCAGGAAGTCAGTGATCCACCGGCAGATGGGATCAGGCACATTCATCTGGGAAAGCTTGCCTTGGAGATGGTCTGGAAGGATGGTGTTGAAGGCAGAGTTGAAGTCCACAAACAGGATCCTGATGTAGGTTCCTGGGGAGTCCAGATGCTGCAGGATGATGTGTAGAGCCATGTTGATAGCATCGTCTACAGAGCTGTTGGCTCTGTATGCAAACTGCAGGGAGTCCAGGAGGGGGACGTGAGGGTCTTGAGGTAGGAGAGGACCAGGTGTTCAAATTACTTCATGACCACAGATGTCAGAGCCACAGGTCTGTAGTCATTTAGTCCAGTGATCCTTGGACTAACAAAACACGTACAAACTGCGAAGCATGTACAAACTCCATGCTGTATGTGCTTTGGAGTTTGTACATGTTCGGAGTTTGTACATGCTTTGTCTCTAGGGGCCACCATAAATATACTTTTATTTATTCACTCCACATAAAATGTAATAAATAAATTATAAAATACAAAAAACACAAAACACAATAAAATATAAATTAAAATATGCAAAACAAAAAGCAGATGCACATTCTCTGTCATATGGGCCTGGGATAATTTTTTGGGAGAGTGTTTTCCTGCTTGGAATTGCATACATAGGATTCACGGGATGAATAAACTTTTATCATCCGCAACTGAAAATAGTTGTGGATGATTACTATACCTTTGTAATGTGACGATGTTGTCTCTTGTTGTTGTCCCTGGCTCTCTTTCTCTCTCTTTCCCTGCCGCTCTGTTCCTGTGCCGCTTCAGGGTTAGGAAGATGAACATCAGCAGTGTTTCTGCTAAGGACTCTGCAGTGGTAACACATTTTTTTCTCATTATAATATGTTAATTAAAGCTGCCAAGACAGCATGGATGTTAATTACACTTCCTCAGATGATGATGTTTTGTTTTAATAGTTGTAGCTCCGGGGCGTCAATCAGTCAGGTAGGTGGTGGAGGTAGCCACAAGCTAACCCCACTGTGTGTGTTTGGTGTCTGTTCGTGTGTGTGTGCGTGCGTGCGTGCGTGCGTGCGTGTGTGTCTCAGGTGTGGCTGCTGGTTCATTTGCAGTCTGCCCCAAGGGGGACAACCCCCTCATGTTCCTATGTCTATCAGACACTCCCCCTTCCCTCCATAAGTATACCTCCCTGCTGCCCTCCTGCTCATTTGCACTGGTTAGCATTCGCTGACCTTTACTGTATTGAATTTTAATGTGTGTACGGTGCGCATTAGTCTCACTTCATGCTACACCCATATGAGATTAGATATAAAACCATTTTGTAGTTCTTACAACAGCCAACAGTTGTTTTCAGAGAGGCTGTGTGAATCTGTGAATTGCAGAGGCTTGTATAGTAGAGCGGAACTACTGATGATATTTTAAAGACCTGTTAAGCCAATTTAACAATGACTCAGATGCACCCACAGAGTTAATAAATAGTCCCCCGATCAGCATCTGGAGCACAGCCCGGACTGGTAAACAAAGCCAAACAACATAGCTACTCACAGAATGTTTTTGTTTCCTCTCTTAAGACCCCCTAACCGAAACTGGCCTTGTGTTCTTCTACATCTTTCTTTGTTTTCCTGGCCGACTGCTGGATTGCTTTTCTTAAAGCTTCACATTTGAGATTTCCACACAGACCCTGTCTTTTAACTCCACCCTAGTTAAATACACACAGACACAAGTCTGCCTGGCAATGAAAAAATTATTGAATTAAAACAATGTCTCAGCTACACAACGTGGATCAGCACACACATGACAGATGGCATCTTAGGTTGCCAAGACAACTGAACCCTAATCCTGCTCCCTTTTGGTGCTAGTGGAGCTAGTGGTGGAGGTGGGGGTCGACAATTCAGCCCGGCACCATGTGCTGTGTACCACTCAAATTGGTCCCCTGGGTCAAAAGGACCTGGGGTCCATCAGATGGGGCCACACATATTAGAGACTCACAAGTGTTTTATCATTCTGTCAGATTAAAGCAGATTTCATTTTAAGGTGGAATGAGGTTCCTTCATATAACTCAATGCATCTGTGTGTGTGTGTCCTGCAGATGTTTTTGTGTATAGCTTTTTTTCTGTTCTGATTTGAGAAGAATACACTGGCTTTTTATTCACTTCATATGCACTGTTTTCCTCTCATTCAAACCATTACCTGTATGATTATTTACATCCTTGAATAATTTAAAGGATAGCTGTGTTTTGAGGTCTTAACATTCCCCTGAAAAAAATAAATCCTAAAAATCTCCTGAAACTGAATTAGCCTTTAAATCAATTTTATTGTTGTCTTATTGTTTTTTTTCTTTGTTTAATATTTCAAACCCTCATTTGCTCTCTGTCAAGTCATAAAATGTTTTTAGAGTTTTAAGAATAAAATGTAGTTCCTTTAAATGACCATGCACCTTCTATCTAGTGTCATCATAATGTTAAGTTTTATGATGAAGTCTGTCACTTGTTTTTCTCTCTCACAGGTATTTGCTCTGATTTAAATAATGTCAATCACCCTCATACTGTCTCAGTATCACAGCCTGTCTGTGGATATTAGGCTGTGAGGCGTTCATTTAAAGGACTAATAAAAAATATGTCAGTCAGTGCTGCAGATGACAGATGAATGCTGGTTAACTCAGCACAGGCTAGCAGGCCAGGCGGTCAATAGCTGCAGGGCAGACCTTTACTTTAATTAAGCTACCTGTCACACTGAGCATCTAAATGTGAAGCAGGTCTATAAGCAGGGCTGGTAAATTACTGTACTTTGTCTTTGAGTCTACAGCGGGGAATAATGAAACCTAAAAAAAAAAGAGCTGTACATTTTTACAGGTCTGTACTCCATATGAAGCAAACCAGCACACAGGATCCTAAAACACCAGTGGTTTGAGTGGAGTGTTAACAAATGGACACCAGAGGGCAGCATAGCAACTCAATCACAAGCCCTTGTTAGTAGGGGGAAAAGGAAAAAAAAAGGGGAAGCCATGTTTACTTTTAATGACATGGTCTGTAGCCATTGTGTAGGAAACCCATGTATCCGCATTGAAATGCGGATACATGGTTCTTTCTAAAAGTGCAAATTAGCAAATGGACTTATTTTAATAGAGAACTTAAAGAGTCTGCCTTTGTTTTTCAGTGCTTGTGTGCCTCTACAGCTCCATAGTTACATGACAAAGGCTTAATGCACTTCAAAACCTTCAGTCAGACATGGAGAGGGCTTGGCTCCACTGGCGGCCAACCCGCTGTCATTTGTCTCTGTCACCACGATTCCAATCACTGTGATTTTAACAAGATTACCGGAAGCGAGTGGAAGCAATGGAGTACCAGTGTAATGTAATTATCAAGTGATGGAGTGCCTGAAATGGCTGTATTATCACTGGCGAGTCGCTTAACCCCTGTCAGCACGTGAAAGATCAGACCGTCACTCACACTCAGAGGTGCGTGAGGAGAGATGCTGATTTGTTCATTATCATTTGCACCTTTACGAAATTGTGCCTTTGTGTTTTTGAAGCGTAATGAGTCAAAAAGAAGAAAAATAAATGTGAGTGACATACAGTGTACGCTTGCTCTTTCAGCTTCAGTTTGAATGGTCCTTCAAGTGTCTCCCGAACACTACATTTCGCTTTTTTGCCTCTTCCCTTTTACACATGTATCCTGGTCTCCATAGCAACTCATCTCAGTTTTAGAAACATGGACAAAAGAAACAGAAAGGGAAAAAAAATCAAAATAGGCAAGGACATACAGGTATAATACATGTAGCGACACGCTAATCAATACAACCTAGGAACAGAAATGCAAGGATGCTTTTCACCACATGATTCAGGTTTTGCAAAAGCTAACATAAAGCCGCTCTAACAAATGGTTTCTTTGTGATATAAGAAAAAAAAAGTTTCACAGTGTCAGGGTTTTTTAAAATTATAATTCAATGCTTTTGTCACCAGCGTATTTAATATCAGCATCAGTGAGGCGTGTATGTCACTGACATAGGACATCACTCCAGCCTTTGAGGCTTATGGAGCTTATAAAGCCTTGAAAAAATAAATTTTCTTCTATTGTTGTAAAAAAGACCCTGAGCCATTTCAGTAGTTCAACATGTCTTTCTCTTAAATTCTGTGAATTCATCCAGGTTCACCCTTGCAGAAGAGTGCAATCACTCTTCAACTTAACTCTTTCAGTCTCTATTAGCAGTAGGAACTACTTGCTATATTACTTTATTACTTGCTACACTGAAGCAGATACAATATATGATCTTTTTTTGTAGATGTGGATGCTAGCCTCAAACAGATGTTATGTGCAAGCAGTGATCTAACAAGTTTACTCAATGCCGCAGATTTAAATCCTGCATTCCGATTTGTGGTGTGAGGGATTTTGATCCAGGAGACGTGGGTTAAAGTCCCAAGTGGAACTAGTTTTGTATTATTTCTGCGCTGTTAAGTTTGAATTTCACTTGCTGTTTGGTCAATGCTACACCCATCTCTGGAGACTGCAAAACAAACAAAATTATTGTAACTGAAGTTCGGTGCACACTGAGCCCGACTGATTGCAACGTGTTGCCAGTCTGTCTGAGAGTGAATCCAGTCAGTCTAAGTTTGACCCCGATTTTTTGGAGGCTGGTTGCATTCCACCAGGTGACCTGTGCAACCACCTTACTATCAAAAGTGGTCACAAGGCGATTCAGTGGAAAAACTCAAGTTAAACACCTTCAATTTGAACAGAGTAGCAGTAACAGAAGGATAGCAGCAACAGTGAAAGGGAAGATTTACAAGATGCTAGTGAGACCTGCTATGATGGAGGATGGTTTGGAGACGGTGGCAGTGCTTAACCGTGCTTAACCGACGAGTACATCAGAGGGACAGCACAGATTGAGCAGTTTGGAGAC